>NC_139322.1:384770-392270 GCF_056507025.1 Lutjanus erythropterus | reverse complement strand
ATGATGATCGCAGTGTTTGTTGTTTCTCACAGAACAATCAATCAATAACATGATCACATGATCAATCTGATGGGACATGAGATCAAATAAAAAGTTCTGATACACTATTTGTTCTCTTTTTTTACGATTTTTGAAGCTGCATCACAAACGTTCTGACTGCTGAGGCCAGAACACACTGAAGGTGTCTGACGCTCGCGTTCTGAAGAACACATGGTTCTAAATGGCAGAACGTGTTTGATGTGTCAAACCGCCTCAGTGACCATGAATCCTGATGTCACTCACAGCTGTGTGCTTTATACAGACAGACACTCGTCTCCTCCAGGAAACATCTGTCACCGCTGCATTATTATAAACTACGATGGACTGAAGTGTCCTCTTCATCTCCTCGGTGTGTGTCGGCGCGCAGGAGTTTTCCCTTCAGAGGAGAATATTTTATTGAAGAAATAATGTTTCTGCTCATTTTTCTGTATGTTTCAGTCAGATTTCATGATAAATATCAGCTGTGACAACGTTGTTTAGACAAGCTTGTTTCTAGGTAACAGGATTTCCAAACCTGGAATAACATGGGATTCTCATCTCATCCCAGGATTCCAGAGGTTGGAGCAACATGGGAGGGAACAGGGTTGGCCGTTTTCATAGTAACAGATATTGATCTTGGTTTGATTATTGACTTTATTATCTTTAAAACTGCTCCTCAAGATATTCAAATCAATCAATCAATCAAAAGTTTATGAAATTGTTAATAATTATGTTAATGAGTAGCGTGAGACACTCACCACTCAGCTCTCTCTTGACGGTGTGCAGGTCAGCTGGGCAACTGTTGCTAACGGTGATGGTGGGCGTGGCCATCCCTCCACCGCCGTACATGTCCAGCATGTTCCCTGACACCGGCAGCTGGAACGGACCAATCACAGCACAGAATTAACAGCTGACAGAGATCAAAGTGGCCAATCAGAGGGGCTGAGAACAGTCAGGGGACGTCCAGGTCATCCTGCACTGTGATTGGCCGCAGGATGACCTCCCTTCCTCCCTGCTGCTGATAAACACACACACACACACAGACACACAGACACACACACACTGATGACCTTCAGCTTGTGTCTCTTCTCATTGGGAGGTCAGCTGACCTGCAGCACAGAGGTCAGAGGTCACAGTGATCTGTCTTCTACACACCAGGAGCCAATCACATTCCTCCAACACCACAGATCAAAGACGAAGACTCGAGTCTTGGACTGAAGTTCCACTTAAAGTTCCCACAAAGTCAAAATCAGTGTATTAATCACATACATATTGATCTACAGATGATCTATACTCCAGTATCTGAGCCGTCACTGACACAAAACTCACTCTGTAGATGTTCTCAGCCATTTTTAAGATATTTCAGTTTGTCTTTTCCTGAAAACAGTTCAAAAATCCTGTCACTGGGGGGCGTTACTGAACTCTTTTTTGCAGGTTTTGCAGCAGAGCGAGAGAATCCGTTCAGCAGAGCGTCAGCTGACACGTCACTGAACGAAAACACAACTTTAGAATTTTAAAGTTATTTTATCTTTTAACTTTCGTCTGATTTTGGTGAAACTGGATCAGATTTTATGTAGAAAATATTTTCTTGTTTCCTCTCCGATGCCCTCCACCTGCTCAGCTCTCACTGATTTATTCAGTTTCCTGATGGGCAGATAGATTTAGCTTTAGCTTTAGCTAACTTGTTGGTAAAGAAGCTAACTGTGATTGTTAGCTGCCGTTAGCTGGCAACGAAACCAGTCTGGGACCACAGGACAGAGGTTTTACACGGAGTTTCCTGATGGACAGAGAACTGTAACTGCTGTTAGCTGGGTTAGCCATGACTCCGCCGTGACTCCGCCGTGACTCCGCCGTGACTCCGCCGTGACTCCGCCGTAACTCCGCCGTGACTCCGCCTGAGGCTGCTGGGAGCCAAACTGAGAAAATGTCCACAGTTTAAAGTGATCATAAAGCAAACAGCTGATCACTGCGGACAGATAACAGACTGATGATAATAAACATGCTCTGAATTCTTTAGATAAAGATATGCAGTGTTCTAATCAGACCAGATGACCTGCAACACATCACAGAACCCTCATTAGAACCAGAAGAGATTTCAAAAGACAACAAAAACTAGCATGAGAACATCTACAGATCTACATCTAGAAGATTTACAGTTAAATCTGTAGATTTTTCTACGGTTCATCTAAAGAGTCGTCATCCTGATCAATATGATCAATCAGTGAAGAACAGAAAGAAAAAAACAAGCTGTCAGCAGTAAATTTCTTATTTTACCCAGAGAACATGTTCATTTAATAAACACTGTATTTTATTCTGAAAAACACTGTTTTTATTTTGATAAACAGCATTACTTGCTATTGTTATTACTTCCGGTTCCTCAGAAACTCTGGAATCTGCTGATCGAACAAGAAACAGGCGGAAAGAAAACAGCTGCCGCATCCAACACACACACACACACACACACACACACACACACACACACACGCACACACACACGTGCGACTGGACTTACAGGAAGATCAAAGTGTTTTTAAACTTTTCTTCTTCTTCAGTTTGTTCAGTTTGTGTTCAGGCTGATTCATAACAAGATTAAAATGAATGTAAACATCATAAACATGTATATATGATCACATCCTACAGAAACATGACTGAAACCACAAACACGTCTGCAGACGACTGACAGCTCAAACATGTCTGTTCCTGTTTTCTGCTCCTGCATCGCGTCCAGCTGACAGCTACAGAATATTTTGACAGAAACTTCATAAAATATGAGAAAACCATCAGATGTGTAAAAATAATCTGCTCACTGAGTTCTTTTGCTTCAAGTATATACAGCGGATAAACATTAAAGTGTTTAAAGTGTCTGAATTTGTCCTCCTCACACTGATATTTTGTTGTTTCTCTGCAGCTGATCAATAAATCAAATGCTCCATTTCCTCGATGACAAACAGTCAGAGGTCAGAGGTCAAACTACAAGACAAACTCAACACGTTACCTCCGATTTAATCCTCCTCTTCTCATGATCCGGCAGTAAAACTAAAATCCTCATCTTCTTCTCCTCCTCACAGACACATAAATGCACAAGTACACACCAACACACACACCAACACACACACTGACACACACACCAACACACACACTGAAACACACACTGAAACACACACACACTCAGAGAGCAGCTCGTCTTCCTCTTTCTGTTCGGACGACTGTTGAAAAATGGGGAAACATCTCTTTAAGAAAGAAACAAAAAAAAGAACACCTCCCAGTGAGCTGATTATCTGTCTGACACACACACACACACACACACACACACACACACACACACACACACACACTGTCTCCACCCACAGCAGAAACAAGGAAGTCTGGAAAACTGAACTGACATTTTCTTCATTCAGTAAAAAGGAAACAAGTGAGACCAGATATTACAACACACACACACTCACTCACTCACACACACACACACACTCACACACACTCACACACACTCACACACACACACACACACACACACACACACACACTCACACACTCACACACACACACACACACACACTCACACACACACACACACACACACACAGACACACACACACACACACACACACACACACACACTCACTCACTCACTCACTTGACCTCTGGCTACAGTACAGGGAGTGGTCAAACTCAAATCAATGAAAAACTGTCAGTAACTGTCAGTTGTCAGTACATATCCTTAACCCTGGGCTAAGAGTTAGCCTTGGCCTAACTTAGCCCCTTTTCACACACATATTGTTAAGCCAAGCTTAAGCTAAGCCCAGGACAATATGATTCACACTGCACTTCTGTTAGCTCTGGGTTTTATGTTGGCTGGTAAACCAATGATGTGAAGATTTTAGAACGTTCTAAGACTCTACCACTGTGAAAGCTTTCTTAGCCTAGAGCTAACAGCTCCTTTAGCCCTGGGCTAAGTGCAGTGTGAAAAAGCCCTACAGTTTTATAGTTTCAAAGTGTGAGGATTAACTTCCTGGTTCCTGCAGTAAAAGTCTCCTTCATGTTCCCCAGAGACAAGTTAGAATCTCTCCGTGGAACCATCAGAACAGAACTATGACAGAAAACATCTGCTTCAAAGGCCCTGCTAATACCTGCTGTAGCATGCTTGCCCTGCTTTTAGCATGTTCACCCTGCTGTTTGCATGTTCACCCTGCTGTTAGCATATTCACATCTGCTGTTAGCATGTGGACCCTGCTGTTAGCATGTTCGCCCTGTTGATAGCATATTTACACCTGCTGTTAGCATGTTCGCCCTGTTGATAGCATATTTACACCTGCTGTTAGCATGTTCACACCTGCTGTTAGCATGTTCACACTGCTGTTAGCATGTTCACCCTGTTGTTAGCATGTTCAACCCTGTTGTTAGCATGTTCACCCTGTTGTTAGCATGTTCACCCTGCTGTTGGCATGTTCACCCTGCTGTTAGCATGTTCACCCTGTTGTTAGCATGTTCAACCCTGTTGTTAGCATGTTCACCCTGTTGTTAGCATGTTCACCCTGCTGTTAGCATGTTCACCCTGCTGTTGGCATGTTCGCCCTGTTGATAGCATATTTACACCTGCTGTTAGCATGTTCGCCCTGTTGATAGCATATTTACACCTGCTGTTAGCATGTTCACACCTGCTGTTAGCATGTTCACACCTGTTGTTAGCATGTTCAACCCTGCTGTTAGCATGTTCACCCTGCTGTTTGCATGTTCAACCCTGCTGTTAGCATGTTCACCCTGTTGTTAGCATGTTCACCCTGCTGTTTGCATGTTCAACCCTGCTGTTAGCATGTTCACCCTGTTGTTAGCATGTTCAACCCTGTTGTTAGCATGTTCACCCTGTTGTTAGCATGTTCACCCTGCTGTTAGCATGTTCACCCTGCTGTTGGCATGTTCAACCCTGCTGTTAGCATGTTCACCCTGTTGTTAGCATGTTCACCCTGTTGTTAGCATGTTCACCCTGCTGTTAGCATGTTCACCCCTGTTGTTAGCATGTTCACCCCTGTTGTTAGCATGTTCACCCTGTTGTTAGCATGTTCACCGTGCTGTTAGCATGTTCACCCCTGCTGTTAGCATGTTCACCGTGCTGTTAGCATGTTTCCTGTACTTTTTCTGTGTGTACGTTACCGTGTTGGCGAGCTGCAGTCCAGAGTCGATCAGCGTCAGAAACTCATCGTTCAGGCTGGACTCCAGGCTGATGATGTCATCGACAACCGTCTCTTCTAGCTGAATGAACCAATCAGAGATCAGATGGATCAGACAGCCGAACGTCAGTCCACATTCACATAAAAAATACATTCGCTCTGTGTCAGACCATGTTTAACATGAGGTCTGGTGTTTTGGTGAACGTGGAGACGCCTTCACGTGTCCTGTGTGTACGGGATGTTCAGTATCTCACACCTCACAGTGATTCTCAAGAACAAGGTCTTTAAGGAACATTCAAGGACCCCTGGAACTCCCCTGAAGGTTTACTGGGTGTAGTTTAAATGTTTGTTTGTTACCTGATATCATTTGTACGTTTATATATTTTATTTGACATGTTTACCTCTCTCTTTGGGCTGCTGTCTGCAGGCTGTATTTTGTGGGCGGGCCCCAGCTGGGGGGAGTGGCCTGCTGCTGTTGGGACTGCTGGCTCCTGATTGGCTGTCTTGGCGGTGGTGGACAGGTACTGACGCACCTGCTGCCTCTGAGCCTGCTGGATGTGATACCTGGTGGGGTTCTCCAGGTGAGTCTGCACCTGAGAGACACACGGGAGGAGGAGGAGCCTATTCAGTACAGGTACACTGAGGGAAACCAAACAACTGAACGATTAATGGGAAAATTATCAAAAGCTTGATCACTTGTTGTAAAATGGGTCCAAACATGAAAACGTCCGTCTGTGTGCTCCACCTGTTTGTTTGGAACTATTGACACTTTTATAAAACAAACAACTAATCAATCAATGGAGAAAATGACTGACAGATTCATCAATAAAGACAATTATTGTTACAGGAGACACTTAAATATGGTGCGAACAGCACATGGTCGAACACACAAACAAAAAAATTATTACTCATAATTTAATAATTATTTATTAAAGACGAAAATTATTATAATATATCCTCCTCCTCCTCGTACCTTGAGCACCTCCACAGGGACCTGAGTAGGAGGTGTGCAGGAGGAGGACACAGAGACAGAGACGGGGGACGACGAGTCCACGGAGCGAAGGAGCTGCTGCTGCGCCTCCTTCTGCTCCTCCTCCAGAGCCTGCTGACGCATCAGATCCTGACGCATCAGAACCCTGCAGGAGGAAGAGGAGAGGAGGAGGAGAGGAGAGGAGGAGGAGGAGAGGAGAGGAGAGGAGAGGAGAGGAGAGGAGGAGGAGAGGAGAGGAGAGGAGAGGAGAGGAGAGGAGAGGAGAGGAGGAGGAGGAGGAGAGGAGAGGAGAGGAGAGGAGAGGAGAGGAGAGGAGAGGAGAGGAGAGGAGGAGGAGGAGGAGGAGGGGAGAGGAGGAGAGGAGAGGAGAGGAGAGGAGGAGGAGAGGAGGAGGAGGGGAGAGGAGGAGGAGGAGGAGGAGAGGAGAGGAGAGGAGAGGAGAGGAGGAGGAGAGGAGAGGAGAGGAGAGGAGAGGAGAGGAGAGGAGAGGAGGAGAGGAGAGGAGAGGAGAGGAGGAGGAGGAGGAGGAGGAGGAGGAGGAGGAGGGGAGAGAGGAGGAGGAGGAGGAGGAGAGGAGAGGAGAGGAGAGGAGAGGAGGAGGAGAGGAGGAGGGAGAGAGGAGAGGAGAGGAGGAGGAGGAGGAGAGGAGGAGGAGAGGAGGAGGAGGAGAGGAGAGGAGAGGAGGGAGGAGGAGGAGGAGAGGAGAGGAGGAGGAGGAGAGGTGGAGGAGGTTTTCTCTTCTCTTCTCTTTCTCTTTCTTTTCTTCTCGCTTCTCTTCTCTTCTCTTCGCTTCTCCTTCTCCGTCTCTGTCTCTTCTTCTCTTCTTTTCTTTCTTTCTCTCCTTCTTCTTCTTCTGAGGAGGAGAGGAGAGGAGAGGAGAGGAGAGGAGAGGAGAGGAGGAGGAGGAGAGGAGAGGAGGAGAAGAGAGGAGAGGAGAGGAGGAGGAGAGGAGAGGAGGAGAAGAGAGGAGAGGAGAGGAGAGGAGGAGGAGGAGAGGAGAGGAGGAGAAGAGAGGAGAGGAGAGGAGAGGAGAGGAGAGGAGAGGAGGAGGAGAGGAGAGGAGAGGAGAGGAGAGGAGAGGAGGAGGAGGAGGGGAGAGGAGAGGAGAGGAGGAGGAGGAGAGGAGGAGGAGGGAGAGGAGAGGAGAGGAGAGGAGAGGAGAGGAGAGGAGAGGAGAGGAGAGGAGAGGAGAGGAGGAGGAGGGGAGAGGAGGAGAGGAGAGGAGAGGAGGAGAGGAGAGGAGAGGAGGGAGGAGAGGAGGAGGAGGAGGAGGAGGAGGAGGAGGAGAGGAGGAGGAGGAGGAGAGGAGAGGAGGGGAGGAGAGGA
>NC_139322.1:265642-370642 GCF_056507025.1 Lutjanus erythropterus | reverse complement strand
GTCGAAACAGCTCCGTGGGGAATACTTCCTGTTTAAATGGAAATAAATACTGGAAACATTTTACGGAAGCAAGAGCAGAAAAACTTCTGAGGAAATAAAACGGACTTACTGCAAAAATAATACAGAGCAAGATTAATAACACATAAATAAACCATTAATATTATTAGATTAACTGTGTGTGTGTGTCTGTGTGTGTGTGTGTGTGTGTGTGTGTGTGTGTGTGTGTGTGTGTGTGTGTGTGTCTGTGTGTGTGTGTGTGTGTGTGTGTGTACAGATGTGAACATGATGGGAGAGGTCATGGGAAAACATCAACAAGCTAAACAAGCTAATTTAAAGCAGATGGTGTGTGTGTGTGTGTGTGTGTGTGTGTGTGTGTGTGTGTGTATCTCAGTCATTAAACTGTCAGACTGTTAATTAAGTAGATTTTTCTTCCCGTCTGTCATCAATTATTTGGTCTGTGCAGCTTTAACTGACCACACTACACTACCCAGAATCCTTCCAACAGTAACACACACACACACACACACACACACACACACACACACACACACAGAGTAACAGTCATCCACTCTGACTGTCTATCTATCGCTGTTTCTCTGACTCTGATATTTCTTCCATAAAACTTGACCAGATTTTTATGCTAAGCTAGGTTAACAGTTTCCCCCTGCTTCCAGTCATTGTGCTAAGCTAGGCTAACCACGTCCTGGATCTCTCTGTGCATTAACTGTATATAAAGATGGCCAACATGACAGCTCCAGAACATCTGAATGTTCCCCTGGTGGCTGGCTGCAGGTCATAAGCCCCGCCCCCTCCATGTTAGCAGATGGGACATGGTTCAAACTAAAACATCAAAGTAACATCAAATAAATGTTTCTGTCATGTTACCTTGTTCTTACCACAAACACGTTTGTTCCACTGTTCATGTTTCTCATCACTTTGAATTTGTTATCTGATGATGTAAAAAGGAGGTTCCACATCATGATTGACAGCTGAGCTCTGTGTGGGCGGGGCCTCAATACTGTGGCTCCACCCCCAATCATTACTGCTCAGACTCTGGCTCCAAATGACGTCACCAGGACAAGATGGCGGCGCTTGGATCAGAGAGATTTTAGACTCATTTTATTCAGTGGGAGGAAGAGGAGACAAGTCGGCCATCTTTGTTTACAGTCTGTGTGTCTGTACTGAACACAATGTCACCAAACTGTTCCTTTAATACATCCAGCCAGCTGCAGCACCACTGTCACCTTCACACACACACACGCACACACGCACACACACACACGCACGCACACACACACACACACACGCACACACACACACACACACACACGCACACGCACACGCACACACACACACACACACACACACACACGCACACGCGCACACACGCACACACACACACGCACACGCGCACACACACACACACACACACACACACACACACCCTGTCATCACTGCAGAATATAAACTGTGTCAGAACAAAGATGTGATGGGGGACACCTGGGACAACTTTAACATTTTTCACATTTTCCTTCATAACTCACAGAGGTACCTCATGGTTCTAGAATCCATAAAGGAAGTTCTAGTTCTTAGTAGTGACTGAAGAGGTTCTTTAAGGCCTAGTGGTACTGTAGAGTGTTCTAGTGGTTATACAAGAGGTTCTTGTTGACACCAAAGAGGATTTAAAGGGAGGTTCTTTCAGTGGTTCTTGTCATCTATCAGGAAGTTCTCATGGATTAAAATATGAAAACTGTGAAATTGGAACCCTGGCCAAAGTTGATCAATATAGTGAAGTTTTTAATATTGATCGATAAATAATTATTGATTGTGATTGTATAGGTTGTGACTAACAACATGTTTTGTATCATTAGGGACGTTCTAAAGATCCCTAGTGGTCCTGTAGGAGGTTACAGGAGGTTCTAGAGGTATCAAGTGGTCCATAAAGGGGTTTTAGAGGCCATACAGGAGGTTCTAGATGTCATTGAAGAGGTTCTAGAAATACCTAGTGGTCCTTTAAGGGGTTCTAGAGGTTAAACAGGAGGTTCTACTTGTTACTGATGGTGTTCTAAAGGGTCTAGTGTTCATATAGGAGGTTCTAGATGTCATTGAAGGAGTTCTGTAGGGTCTAATGGTTCTTTAGAGGTTTCTAGAGGATAAAACAGGAGGCTCTCCTTGTCACTGAGGAGGTTCTAGAAGTAGTCCTTTAAGGGGTTCTAGAGGTCATACAGAAGGTTCTAGTATCATTGAGGAAGCTCTAAAGGTATACTATGGTACTGTAGTGGGTTCTAGTGGTCATAAAGGAAGTTCTAGACATACCAGAGTACTGAGTGCAATTTGAATTAATATCCAAATATTTAATCTGCATTTTAGCAGCCAATCAGATGATCTGATCACAAAGTGACCAATGAAAACAAAGACAAAACAAAACACTGCAGCAGCTCGTTTGGAATAAAGATGTTAATCATTAATCCACTAATTACCATTAAGAATTTAACCAGTTAAAAATGTATTGATGGATATTTAATCAATAGATGATTGAAAATGAGGAAGCACATAAAACATGATCAAGGATTAATTGATTATTAGCATTTTCAATTATTGGTTCAAGAAAACACACAAAATTCACAACCCTCGTTTGGAGAGGCGACATCAACAGTTAAAAGTAACTAATACTCTGAGTAGTTTTTGAGACAAATACTTTGTACTTTCTCTTAAGTATATTTCTAACACCAGTACTTTTACTTGTAACTGAGTAATATTTTAGCCACAGTACTTGTACCAAAGTACTTATACTTGAGTACAGATTTTCAGTTCTCTTTCCTCCACTGCAATATAACGATATTTATATCACGATATAAGATCGATACATCATCCATCAGACACACAACTGACACACAACTGACACACAATTGACACACAGCAGACACACAGCAGACACACAGCAGACACACAACTGACACACAGCAGACACTCAACTAAAACACAACAGACACACAACTGACACACAACTGACACACAGCAGACACACAACTAAAACACAACAGACACACAACTGATACACAACAGACACACAGCAGACACACAACTGACACACAACTGACACACAACAGACACACAACAGACAGGATCCAGTGTGTATGAACATCACATGACTGACAGACATGATGGAGCAGAAACACAACTGAGCTGAATCTGCAGAGATCACCTTAACATCTGTGTGTGTGTGTGTGTGTGTGTGTGTGTGTGTGTGTGTGTGTGTGTGTGTGTGGAGGGTGTGTGTGTGTGTGTGTGTGTGTGTGTGTGTGTGGAGGGGGTGTGTCCATCTTTCTGCAGAAACACACACACACACACACACACACACACACACCTCCTCCATCCTGCTCTTCACCCACATCAGACTCCCATCAGCATCCACGACTAGAATCAATGGATTAGGAGTCAATCAATAAAATCACACACACACACACACACACAGAGAGAGAGAGAGAGAGAGAGAGAGAGAGAGAGAGAGAGAATTAGAGCTCAGTCCTGACTGGATTTTGTGTCACAGCTGACAGTCAGACATTCAGATAGACACAGACTGCAGTATTGATGATCTGATCGGATCATTGATAATCGATCATGCAGCTGTGTGCAGATGTTTCATTTTCTCAGACGCAGTCTCTCTCTCTCTCTCTCTCTCAGCAGCCATACTAGCCTACATTCACTGCGGCGAGATGTCGGTCAGTGTGTGCGCGTGCACCGCAGCCTGTGTGAGCGCGCGTGTCATTCCCACCCCCACCCCCCTCCTGCACCACCTCCCCCTCCATCAGGCCGATCAGCATCGATATTCTACAGATTTTCTGTATTAATAATGAGGATGTGCTGCAGGAGGCTGCAGATGTGCGCGCTCCTGAGCGTGCATGTGTGTTCGTGCCCGTGCAGCGGTTGTCAGCAGCAGCAGCAGGTCCGTGTGTGTGTGTGTGTGTGTGTGTGTGTGTGCTCACCCCTGGTCAGGCTGCTTCTGTCCATGTACATCGCGCAGCAAAACACAAATCCGGTCATTAAAGATGTTGGTGAGGAGAGAGAGCGGCTCTCCCGGTGCACAGCGGAGAACGAACCGGCACACACACACTCACACACTCACACACACACCGAGCACCGGACCGAACGGCTCCGACCCACCGACACACACCGACCGATGGTCCGGACCCACCGACAGACACACCGACAGCTGCTGCAGCTTCAGCACCGAGAAGTAGGTTAGATCCGCTCGGTTTGACTCCGAGGACAGCCCGGTGTGAGAGAGAGGGGCGGGCGGAGGCAGTGAGAGAGAGAGAGAGAGAGAGAGAGAGAGAGAGAGAGAGAGACAGAGAGAGAGAGAGAGAGAGAGAGAGAGAGAGAGAGAGAGAGGTTTCCTTGACAACAAATTAAAAAAAAACACAGAGGCTGGTGGTACAGTGGAGGTGTAAATCTGACTGACAGAAACAAACCTGATCACGTGACCTCCTACAGTCACTTGTAATCTGCATACAGACAGACTGAACTGAACATCATCATCATGCTGATGATTGATACATCACTTACTGATTATTGACAGACTGAACATCATTTACAAGGAATTTCCTGGAAAGAACTCTCATCATCACATACTGATGATGTCACCGCCCACCTGCAACTCACTGTACTTATTTCAGGCTGAAAGCGATGCACCGGACTGCTGCCGTGGTATAAATGACAGGTAATGTACAGCGAGCAGGTGATTATGGTGAAATAAACCCTGAGAGGATGACACAGGACCAGGATGTGAAGCAGAACCACTTAGTACATGGTTACGTAACCCCAAAATCAATAATTTGCCATAAAATATTAAATTCAAAATGATGAGTCAGAATTGCTTCCATAACAACAGTATGTTACACAGAAATAACAGACGTTAGAATGCTGTCACTGACCAATCAGAATCAAATATTTAACAGCCACATGATGAAGAGAGAGAAAGTTCGTACATGGAGGAGGATGAATCAAACAAACAGGAAACCAGACTGCATGTCTGCGTCTCTCGCTGGCCAATCTTCAAAAACAGTCCCAGCAAGAAGCGTTGGCGATTCATCTCTGAAGGCGCCACCCAACATCGGTGCCAATCAGGTAATTCATTCAAGAGATATGATGGTATTTTATCAATGACCACAGGGTGGCGCTATCAGTGCCATGCTTCAATACGTCTCATACATGTTTATGGAGAAACTGTGTACTTTATTTCACCTCATTAAAGACAACAGAATTGAAAATCCTATTTTTTATGTGACTGTAGCGCCCCCTGTGGGTAGGATTATATGAAGTCTTATACACTTGTTGAATGTGACTGTGTGTACAACATTCATAAATCTGGTCACAATCCAATGTAGCAGTGAAGAGTTATGATCCGTCACAAGCAGCAGACCACAGACCAATTACAGACAAACAGTAAAAAAACAAAACATAACTGATACGTTTGGTTCGTGTTGCTCTAAATATGATATGTACCAAATCTGGAGAAGATTGGATGAAAAATGTGCCAAAAGAAGCAAAAAATGTGTTTACCAAAAAAATCCAAAGTGGCAGAAAATCTGTTTTAGCAGAAATGGGCGTGGCCAATATGATTTGAATCAGCTTCATCCAAGGAACATAATATTAAGGCACAGAGCATCACATGACTTTTGTCATGTGAGTTTGACTTTGCAAGTGTCATCAGCGACATCACATGACAAACATATTGTAGCTTAAACCATCGTATGCTAACATTAGCGTGTATATGCAGGTTTTTTTAAAGGCAGATAAACTGAAAACAGGCGACTGACCATTTTCCTGAACCTGACAGACAGATGATTTGTTTCACAGAACCATCTGGGAAGTCGTCCTTATAAACTGTTTGGAAAAGGGCAGGCACTTTCACGAAAACATGAACCATGAACCAGTTTATAAGTTGAATATTAATCCACGGTGGTGCCGCGGTAAGCGCTGCTGACTCACAGCAAGAACGTCCTGACTTCAAATCTCCCAGCCAGCTGAGGAACTGTGGTGTTTGCATGTTCTCCTCATGTTGGCGTGGGTTCTCTCCAGGTACTCCAGCCTTCTCCCACAGTCCAAAGACATGCATTAAATACATCTTGTCCAGGGTGAACCCCGCCTCTCACCCAGTGTCAGCCAGGATAGGCTCCACCCCCCTGCGACCCTTCCAGGATACACGGTTACGGACAATGAATGAATGAAAAAAATATTTTTCTGCCGCTGGACTAAATACAAGCACTTCATCAGTAAATTCACACTGAGCCCAGTCGAACAGAAAAAAGAACAAAAGAATTGCAAATGTTCCTGACAGAGGCAAAAAGTTTTTATTGCCTCCATGTACAGGAGCAAAAATAACCTGGAGACAATAAATACCCACAACTACTGCAGAGTCATGTGACCCAGGACTGAATCCTGACTGTGTCTTTTCACACTGAAGAGGAAAGCAAGAGCTTAGTGGGTTTTTTTGTTCTTGTAAAAGGAAATAAAGTTATTATAACCTCAAACACTGTTACAGTCTGCGCTTCAGTGTTTACCACCAGTTAAAAAGTCTCTCTGACCACAGCAGTTTCAGCCATTCACGCAGGTGTGAGCGTGTGAACGCAGGTGTGAGCGTGTGAACGCAGGTGTGAGCGTGTGAACGCAGGTGTGAGCGTGTGAACGCAGGTGTGAGCGTGTTAATATGTTAACGCAGGTATGAATGTGTTAATGTGTTAACGCAGGTGTGAACAGCGCCTTTGTTAAACTGAGAGCTGTTAAGTTGTTGAAACTTAATGCTTCCTGTTGGTTTTTCAAATTAAAAGTATCTGAAAGTGAAATCTCTCCTGTATGAGTCAAACTGTCTGAATGTGAGAGCTTCATCACTGCAACAATCACTGATCAAAATGACATTATTGATCATTTATTTCATTTCTAATGATTAAAATCGCCATAAATATAAAAAACGTCTTTCAAAGGGATGATTTTCTTTTTTTTTTTTTTTTAATTGAATGTTTTCTTTCTTCCTGCTGCAGCAGCAAAACAAAACAAGCGCTCCTGATCAGCAGCAACACAAAGTTGATCTAACTCCACCCCACAGCTGGGTCAGGACATGATGAATAAAAACAAACACACCCCGTTATTGAGCTTACACTGACACAGCTGACACACACACACACACACACACACACACACACATAGAGAGACAGGGTGATCGAAACAAACACCCCCAAGTCCTCAACACTCCAACACCAGCCACTGTTACATGAATCGAACACACCCCAGTTACTGAAGAACATGAAGGAGGAGGAGGAGAGTCTGGGCAGCAGAACAACAAATCAAACGCACCCTCACATTACTGAACTTGTCAGCTAAACTCCACCTGCCTCACTCTGTCTGTCTGAGGCTGGATATCAAAAACAAACACACCCTGTTATCATCTGGCAGGGGAGGAGATAAAACTACAGGCCGACCTCTGACCTCACACACACACACACACACACACACACACACACACACACACACACACACACACACACCCTTCCCCCAGAGCAACAGTGAGCGACCCAGTGACCCACAACCTCACTCGTCCATCCCCCCAGGACATCTATGAATGGTAAGAGAGTGTGTGTGTGTGTGTGTGTGTGTGTGTGTGTGAGAGAGAGAGAGAGAGAGAGAGAGAGAGAGAGAGAGAGTGTGAGTTCAGCTGTTGGATGTGGACCGTTTTATTTTGTCACTGACAGACAAATTTATTTATATACATTTTTGGGGGGTTGCTGTTGTTGGACAGCTAATGGCGTGGAGGCAGACAGGAAGTGATGTCAGTGATGAGGCGTACGATGTGTAATAAAAGTCTCAGCTGGAATTAAAGCAGTTCAGACAAACAAACAACAAAACAACAACTGTTGGTTCAAATTGGAGAAACAACAGTAGAAGAAGAGTAGAGTCTGTTGTCCTGCTGCAGTCTCAGTAGTCTGTCCTCATGTCCCTGTGTCCTCATGTCCTCATGTCCCTGTGTCCTCGTGTCCTCACGTCCCTGTGTCCTCGTGTCCTCATGTCTCTGCAGCACTTTACAGTAACACACACTTCATTCCTGACGAGCAGCTGAATCTGTCATCTATTTTTAACCATCAGCTCTTCATTCATATCTGCTCATATCTGCCTCTACATGTCCTGCTGCTGCACGGCATGCTGGGAGGACGAGAGGCGGGGGACGGGGGAGAAAGGGGGCCGCAGGACACGGAGACTCAAACCGTGTCCAAACCCACACGAGACCTTTAGGAAAAACATTAGATTCACATGTCTGGTGTGGAGACACATGAACCTGCAGATACAACAGAAAACTGTTGAGTTTTACTGAGTTTTACTGAGTTTTACTGAGTTTTACTGAGTTTTACTGAGGTTTACTGAGGTTTACTGAATTTTACTGAGGTTTACTGAGTTTTACTGAGGTTTACTGAGGTTTACTGAATTTTACTGAGGTTTACTGAGTTTTACTGAGTTTTACTGAGGTTTACTGAGTTTTACTGAGGTTTACTGAGGTTTACTGAGTTTTACTGGGTTTTACTGACGTTTACTGAGTTTTACTGAGTTTTACTGAGTTTTACTGAGTTTTACTGACGTTTATTGAGTTTTACTGACGTTTACTGAGTTTTACTGACGTTTATTGAGTTTTACTGACGTTTACTGATTTTTACTGAGTTTTACTGACGTTTACTGAGTTTTACTGAATTTTACTGAGTTTTACTGACGTTTACTGAGTTTTACTGAATTTTACTGAGTTTTACTGAGTTTTATTGAGTTTTACTGAGTTTTAATAAAAACACACGGTCAGTGAAATCTGACACTCCAAAAGTAAAAACTTCTGTTTCAAAAATATTCAGAGTTTTTAAAAAACACACGCAGTTTGTCGCGTCACTAAACACACGTCTCTACTCACAGCGATCTGACATGATGTCACGTCTTCGTCCTTTCAAAATACCACACCTTTCACCACCTGACATTCTCACCGATCAGGTGTGAGGACGATAAAAAGACATTTTGACAACAGTACAGATGAAACACAGCTTGTCACCAAAGTCAGTAAAGTGTAGCTGATGTTCGTATCACTCCTGACACTTCCTGTTTAAAGTTCCCTGTATTTTGATTGGTCTTTGATTTTTTTTCCAACGGCCCTGAAGACCACAGTCATTAAACCTCTTTTTAAAAAGCCTAACCTGGATGCCTCAGTAATAAACAACTACAGGCTCATATCAAACCTGCCTTTTTTAGGAAAGATCATTGAAAAGGTTGTTTTTCAGCAACTTAATTTCTTCTTGGTGTAAAACAATTTCTTTAATGTCTTTCAGTCTGGATTTCGAGCAAATCAGCACTGAGACTGAACTAAAAGTTCTGAATGACTTTCATCTGAGCAGTGATGCATCAAAGATTTCAGTTCTGGTTTTACTGGACCTCAGTGCTGCAGTCGACTCAGTCGACCATAAGATTCTCCTCGACAGACTAGAAAAGTGGGTGGGACTTTCTGGTACTGTGCTGAATTGGTTTAAATCTTATTTACAAGACAGGGATTTCTTTGGCAATTATGAATCTGTGTGAACAAAAATGACGTGGAGTTCCTCAAGGGTCCATCCTTGGGCCTCTTCTCTTCAACATCTATATGCTCCATCTCACTCAGATTATACAACATCACATCTCCTACCAAACTTATGCAGATGACACACAACTCTATATGACAGTGTCACCAGATGACTACAGTCCCTACATCTGTTCAATAAGTGCATTGATGAAATCAATACATGGATGTGCCACAATTTCCTACAACTAAACACAGACAAAACTGAGATAGTTGTTTTTGGCCCTAAAGAACAAAGATCTAAAGTGAATCCATGACACTGAAACCTAAAGATCTCAGACCTAAACTTCACCAGTCACATAAAGACAAAGACTAAATCCGCCACTACCACCTTAAAAACAGCGAGAATTAAAGGACTTCTGTCTGAAGAAGATACAGAAAAACTTGTTCATGCCTTCATTTTCAGCAGGCTGGACTTTTGTAACGGCGTCTTCACAGGTCTGAGTAAAAAATCAACCAGACGCCTGCAGCTCGTCCAGAACGCCGCTGCCAGAATCACCGACACCAAGAGAGAGGAGAACATCACACCAGAGCTTCAGTCACTGCTCTGACTTCCTGTGTGTCAAAGGACAGACTTTAAAATCCAAAACACTAAATGATCTCTGGCCTAAATATCTCTGATTTATTTGTACGTTATGAAGCATCCAGACCCCTCAGATCATCTGGAACAGGTTCAGTGTTCCCAGGATCAGAACCAAACCAGGTGAAGCAGCCTTTAGTTTCTGTGCTCCTCACCTGTGGAACAAACTTCCAGAACACCTGAGGTCAGTTGAACCTGTCGGTTTATTTAAATCAGGGTTTAAAACATGACTGTTTCCTGCAGTTTACAGGTGACGTGGATACGTTACTTATCTTTAGGATAATCTGTAGCTGTTGTTTTTATATTTGTCTGCTGTTGCTTTTGTTTTATGTTTGCTTCTTTCTTTAAATGCATTTCTGTAATGTTTTAAACTATTTATCGTCCTGCTTTTAGCTTTTGGTTTTAATTATCTCAAATGCAACTTTAATGTTCTTTTATTGTTTTTATTTTAATGCATTTTCAAGTTCTGTAAAGCTCCTTGAGTTGCCTTGTGTATGAATGATGCCATATAAATAAAATTACCTTGCCTTTGATTGGACTGTGGGCGGGTCCAGACAGGTGAACAGGTGAAGGTGAAGCTGAAGCACTCACACACACACACACACACACACACACACACACACACACACACACACACACACACACACACACTCACACACACACACACACACACACACACAGACACACACACTCACACACACACACACACACACACACACACTCACACACACACACACACACACACACAGACACACACACTCACACACACACACATACACACACACACACACACTCACACACACACACACAGACACACACACTCAGTATATAATCCACAGATTAAAACCCGTCTGATCTTCAGTTTAAAGTTTGTTTCTGGGTGAAACGTGAACGTTTCCTCGTCTCTCCTCCTCTGATCTCATCGTCTTTATTAAACCCTCAAAGTTTTTCCACAATATTTTTCTCAACATGAAACAACAACAACAAGAAAACAGTTCATTTTTCTGATCTTCATAAATCACGAGTGCAGAGTCTGAGGACGCGTCGGGATAAAAATAGAAAGAAAGAATTAAACTGTTCAAGTGTTTCATAATCCAGGAATCATCTGTAATTCATTCATTTTCATACAAAATGACAGAAAATGTTGTTTGCTTTGAATATAATATAAATGAATAAAAGTCACGTTGGACATTTTTCAGTGTTTTCTGATATTTGATAGATTCTGCAGATTAATCATGATAATTCACTTAATTCATTAATCTTTGTTATTAGTTGATATTGCTGATAAAAATCATTTGGAAGAGGCCAGAAAAGTAAAAATGGACTTCAGACAGGTAGATTTTTGAGCTTCCTGTCTGACCAGGTGAATAAAAGAAAACCACGAACAGTGAAGTTTGTCTCAGGTTGAATTTCTCATTTTTATCAAAACATGACCAGAGTTTATTTTATTTCAGAAAAGAAAATCTCTCATATTTATCACATTTTTATTATATAGTATTTATCGTCCATAATGTTTACGTCACCTGTCCTGGTTACCTGTCCTGGTTACCTGTCCTGGTTACCTGTCCTGGTTACCTGTCCTGTCCGTGTCCTCAGCTGACAGCATGTTAGCCATGTGGCTAACGTTAGCTTGTATCTGCATCTATGACTTCAGTTTGATGTGATGTTAAAATCAGAAACTGAAAACTTTACTGATCAGTAGACCTGATGGATGAATGTTTACAACTAGTAACTATGGTAACTGTGATGTGACAACAGCTGATGTCATCAGTGTCACCGTTACTTCATGAGAAAAGAAACCAATAATCAATAAGAGAGATCGATTCACAAACAGCTGATCAGATCATTTCAAACTACACTGTATGTTTCAGCAGGAAGTGACTCACGCAGCCTGTGTCCTACTGCACGCGCTCAGACAGGCCACATCCTCGACGTGACGCCCATGTCCTCGACGTGACGTGACGTCCACATCCTCGACATGACGTCCACGTCCTCGACATGACGTCCACGTCCTCGACGTGACGTCCGCGTCCTCGACGTGACGTGACGGCCACGTCTTCGACATGAC
The DNA here is from genome assembly GCF_056507025.1 of Lutjanus erythropterus. NCBI lineage: Eukaryota > Metazoa > Chordata > Actinopteri > Lutjaniformes > Lutjanidae > Lutjanus > Lutjanus erythropterus. The sequence continues at coordinate 358,357 of NC_139322.1, read as the reverse complement.
ATGACGTCCGCGTCCTCGATGTGACGTCCACGTCCTCGATGTGACGTGACGCCCACGTCCTCAACGTGACGTCCACGTCCTCGACGTGACGTCCGCGTCCTCGACGTGACGTGATGGCCACGTCTTCGACATGACATGACGTCCGCGTCCTCGATGTGACATCCGCGTCCTCGATGTGACGTGACGCCCACGTCCTCGACGTGACGTCCACGTCCTCGACGTGACGTGACGCCCACGTCCTCGACGTGACGTCCACGTCCTCGACGTGACGTCCACGTCCTCGATGTGACGTGACGCCCACGTCCTCGACGTGACGTCCACGTCCTCGACGTGACGTCCACGTCCTCGACGTGACGTGACGTCCACGTCCTCGACGTGACGTGACGCCCACGTCCTCGACGTGATGTCCACTCTGTCAGAGGCTGTGATGTGTTTTACAGTGAGACTGAAGGTGTTGAAAACCCTGAGACGTCCAATCAGACCAAACATGACAGGTCACCTGATCAGCAAGTGCTGCTAAATGACGCAACAAAATTAGAGAAAGTGTTGGTAAAACTGGTCTGTTTGACCTCTGACCTCCAGATATTTGGATGAAAATATGTTCAAGTCAAGGCTTTATGGACACGCCCACTTCATGATGATGTCATGCAGTAAATGTGATATTTTCACCTGTAGATGTCGTCGTCATCTTGGACTTTGATCAACATTTTTCAGTTTTCTGATATTTTAAAACAAACAACTGTTAGCGACGATTAATTGAGAAAATAATCGACTGATTAATTGACTATGAAAACCAGCGACGGCTGCAGAGACCAACAGCCTCAGCACACGGGGCGAACGCTCTACCAACCCATTGATCGATTTATTGATTGACTGACACCTTATTCATGTCTTTTGCCCACCCACACTCCAGGAACTCTGCCTCTGATTGGCTGGTACACGTTGCCTCTAAAAGTTTGAAAACTGATACGAATATCTGATAACAACCAATCAGAACGCAGTCTCACAGTTTATGACACACAGAGAGAGAGAAGGTGCAGGTGACTCACCTGTCCTGCAGGGGGAGCTGCTGTGTTCAGGTGTTGAGGTGGAGCTCAGGTGGTAGGAGAACCTCATGGTACTGAACTGACTAGAGAACGAAGGAGGAGGAGGAGGAGGAGGAGGAGGAGGAGGAGGAGGAGGAGGAGGAGGGAGGCTGAACCCGAGCAGGGCGTTGCGAGGTCGGTTCATCTGCATCCTGACTCACCTGCACAGGTACGTCAGTCCTCAGCTGGACGCAGGTCAGAGGTCAGAGGTCAGTGTGTGTCTCAACTCGTTCACTTCACCTCCATGTTCCTCTGACACTTTAAAACTCTTATTGTGAAGGGGTTCAGTACTTCCTGTTTTCAGTTCATTCGCAGGTCAGAGTGTCTCTCCTCCTTCATCCTCCTCCTCTCTCTTCATCCTCCTCTCTGTCAGTCATCGTGTCCTCCGTCTCCTCACACACTCTGTCCCTCCATCATGTCCAATCAGGACAGGTCATGTGACCCGAGCAGAACAAACATGTCAGAGGCAAACTGGCAAATAAAGTCCTCACCGAGACAGAGACATGAAGGCAGACACTCGTCTGTCTCACGTCTTTTCTTCTTCTTCTCGTCCTCCTCTGTGTCCTGCAGCAGCTGAATGTGCTGACTCAGCTCACAGACGTCCCTTCACTTTTCCTTCAACTTTACTTCTTCTTCTTCTTCTTCTGCTTCACTGGAACGTCCTCTGAAGAAACGTCTGCTGTCTTCTTCTCTCATTCCAGGGTCAGTTTGTCCAAACTCACAGGTAGAGGGACAGACAGAGACCGACAGGCAGACGGTTGGTTGGTCGTCTCTCTCTCAGCAGCTTCAGGCTTTTGTGTGAAAATCTGATCTGAGCTGCAGAGACTCCACAACTCCTCCTCCTCCTCCACCCAGACATCTGATCCCCCCCTCCTCCCCCTCCTCCTCCTCCTCCTCCCCCCCTCCTCCCCCTCCTCCTCCTCCTCCTCCTCCTCTTCCTCCTCCTCCTCCTCCTCCTCCTCCTCCTCTTCCTCCTCCTCCTCCTCCTCCTCCTCCTCTCTGTCTGTCCCTCCGTCTCTCTCGTCTGTTTCTCATTTTCTCTCCGGCTCTTTTTTTGTTTTCTGAGGCTGAAATCTGAAGCAAAAAGAAAACTGTGGAGAAAAATTCCAGCAGTTTGGATTTTTTCCTTTTTTTTTTTCTTTCCATCGAGGCCTCAGAGTCTCTGCTGCGTCTCGTCCTCATCAGCTGATCGTCTTCTGTCAGACTTCTCACAGTTCAAACATTAAATCAAAGTTTCTGGATCCTCTGAGTGGAGTTTCTGTCAGCCAGCAGGGGGCGTCAGCTCTCTGCAGCTCACCGACACTTCGGTCATCAAATCTTTGACTTTGAGTTTTTCTGCTGTTTCTTTTTCACCACATTTATCTGACAGCTGCAGTTACTTTACACAAGCAGATTATTCTTATTATTAAATATAATCAATAATACAAGATGATATATTAGTATCAGGAGTGGAAGTAACTAATTACAAATACTCCAGTTGCTGTAATTAGGTAGATTTTTGGGTACTTGTACTTTTATGAGTAGATTTTTAAGTCTGTACTTTTACTTGTAGCTAAATATGCATTACAAGCTGTAATCTACTTAATTACTTTTAAATCCTATTTAGTGCTGAGTACAATTTGAATTAATATCCTACTGTATTTCTGTAGCCAATCAGGTGATGTGATCACAATCAGGCCAATGAGAACAAAGACAAGCGAAAAACTAAATGATCAATCAATCAATCACTCCATTAACTGCCATTAAGAATGTAACCAATTAAAAATGCACTGATGAATATTTAATCAATACATGTGGCAGCAGTTTGTTGAATAAAGACAAACTTCAACTTACAATAAGAAAAAAATATATTGAAAATGAGGAAAAAACAACATGTTTTGTATCTTCAGTGATGAAGTTTGTGTTTTCAGCTGCACATTAAATTTGTAACTCCAGTTCAGAGGTGACTGACAGAAACGCTTCAAAGTAACTAATACTCTGAGTAGTTTTTGAGACAAATACTTTGTACTATGACTTGTAACTGAGTACTGTTTTAGTAATGTAACAGTCCTTGTACTTGAGTACAGGTTTTCAAGGACTGATTATTATAATATAGATAAAATAACCAACAGTTTATAAAGTCATTTAAAGGGACAGTTCAAACAAAGAAGAACTGTCCCTCAGTGTCTCCTCCTCCTGTTCTGATGTGATGAAGATCAGAAAACTCTCCTGCAGATAAAACCAGAACAACTGAACGGTGACCAGTTTGAAAATATAAAAAAAGAACACAACAAAAATACAGAATGTCTCCATGCTGCTCGTGTGTCGTGATCCAGGTGTCCACAAGACACCACATTAAAATCTGAGCCAGAAAGACGCCATTTCCACCATGTTTTTAGTCAGGTAGCATGTAAACACAGGCGTGAAGGCATCACAAAATCTCGTATATCTCGTGTTACGCCATCTGGGCGAGAGCTTGAGTAGGTAGCAGGTGTGTCGACGAGGATCAGGTCTGAGACGCATTTAAGATAAAAACATGGCGTCTTTTTGGGTCAAATTTACAAACTGTTGGATTAAAGCACACGAGCAGCGTGGAGGCATTCTGTGCTTTGTTTGTTATTTTTCTTATATTTTGAAACTGTCACACACACACACACACACACACACACACACACACACACACACACACACACACACACACACACACACACACACACACGTGTTTAAAATTAAAACTCAGTTTTATTGATATTTAGAGGAACATGTTTAAAACAAACAGGTGATGATGATGATGATGATGATGAAGTCAGTTTGAGGGTTGGTGAGTCTCTGATCTTCTGCGCCGCAGGCTGTAACGGGGCTGACCAATCAGGACGAGGAGATGTTAATTCTTCACAATAAAAGCCCCCTGTTATTCTGCTATCTAAAAGCTTTTATTGTGAAGCAGAAGAATCAGGAAATGTTTCCTTCAGCAGGAACAGAACGTGAAAAATAAAACAGGACAAACGGCGACGCAGGAAAGAAACTAAACTTCAAACCACAAAGAAAAAAGTCCAAACTCTCTGATTTCAGTTTCTTTAATGTGAATATTTTCTGGTTTCTTTCCTCTCTGACAGGAAACTGAATGTTTTTGAGTTGAGGACAAAACGAGACATTTGAGGACGTCGTCTTAGACTCTGATCAACATTTTCTGTCATTTTCTGGACCAATCACACTAATTGATTAGTGGAAAACTTACTTCCAGACTGATTTTTAAAAATGGATCCAGAGCACAGATTCATGTTTGGACATTTCAGTTGACAAGATTATGACAAAATTCATTTTTTAACATTTTCTGATACTTTCATGACTAATCAATAACCTGATCAGATTTACCTGTTTGTCCTCCACCAGAATGCTGTAGACCAGAGGAAAAGACGAGGTGGATGAAGACAAGCGGCGAGGACGCCGGCCTGGACTCTGCTCCGAGGCATTGTGGGTAATCTGTGGCTGCAGGGTGACGTCAGCTGCTGAGCTGTTCACCCTGCTGCTGAGACGACTGTCCGCACTCCAGGCTGAAAACACACTCACTGTTATAGAACGTGGACAAAAGTCTGTGGACGGACAAGGTGAGACAGGTACTGACCGACAGCTGAGAGGTGAGACAGGTGTGAGCCACCGCCATCGTCTTCTTCTTCTTCTTCTTCTTCTTCTTCTTCTCCTCCTCCTCTTTTCACCTCCTGTCTCCTCCTTGGCCCCTCCTCTCTTTTTCTGCTCTCTGACCTCATCTGGAAGAGATCTGATTGGTCAGGTTGAGGTGACATCACAGGAAGTGATGGAGGAAAACTGATGATCTCACCTTCACATCCAGCTGATTCTCTGTCATCTTCTGTCGCTCACCTAAACCCTCTGCAGACAGACAGACAGACAGACAGACAGACAGACAGACGGGACAGACAGATGAGACAGACAGACAGACGGGACAGACAGACAGACAGACAGACAGACAGACAGACAGACAGACAGACAGACGGGACAGACAGATGTGACAGACAGACAGACAGACAGACAGACAGACAGACGGGACAGACAGACAGACAGACAGACAGACAGACAGACAGACGGGACAGACAGACAGACAGACAGACAGACAGACAGACGGGACAGACAGATGAGACAGACAGACAGACGGGACAGACAGACAGACAGACAGACAGACAGACGGGACAGACAGACAGACAGACAGACGGGACAGACAGACAGACAGACAGACAGACAGACAGACGGGACAGACAGATGAGACAGACAGACAGACGGGACAGACAGACAGACAGACAGACAGACGGGACAGACAGACAGACAGACAGACGGGACAGACAGACAGACAGACAGACAGACAGACAGACAGACAGACGGGACAGACAGACAGACAGACAGACAGACAGACAGACGGGACAGACAGATGAGACAGACAGACAGACGGGACAGACAGACAGACAGACAGACAGACGGGACAGACAGACAGACAGACAGACGGGACAGACAGACAGACAGACAGACAGACAGACAGACGGGACAGACAGACAGACAGACAGACAGACAGACGGGACAGACAGACAGACAGACAGACGGGACAGACAGACAGACAGACAGACAGACGGGACAGACAGACAGACAGACAGACGGGACAGACGAGACAGACAGACAGACAGACAGACGGGACAGACGAGACAGACAGACAGACAGACAGACGGGACAGACAGATGGGACAGACAGACAGACAGACAGACAGACAGACAGACAGACAGATGGGACAGACAGACAGACAGACAGACAGACAGACGGGACAGACAGACAGACAGACAGACAGACAGATGGGACAGACAGACAGACAGACAGACAGACAGACAGACGGGACAGACGAGACAGACAGACAGACAGACAGACGGGACAGACGAGACAGACAGACAGACAGACAGACAGACAGACAGACAGACGGGACAGACAGACAGACAGACAGACAGACAGACAGACAGATGGGACAGACAGACAGACAGACAGACAGACGGGACAGACAGACAGACAGGATGTGTCAGAGCTGCAGTTCCCCAAACGTCCACCAGGTGCTGCTGTGATCAAACAGACAAATTGTGAAGTTTGTTCCAACACCAAACTGTCCAATGTGTCCCCGTCCACAGTCTGTCAAACATCAGGATCTGTCTGAGTCATCACATTTTTCTGTCTGTTCTGACCCACAATCCTTTGCACAGAAGGACAAACGTCTCACTGACTGAGACACACAGACAGAAAACAAGTAATTAAACAATTAATTGAGTTCCAAATGACAAACTTTTTCCTTTTTACTTCAAAATCTGTGCAACAGACGTATCAACAAAGCAGCCTGCAGCAGCTGGACACACCGTCTGTCCTCTGTGTGTGTGTGTGTGTGTGTGTGTGTGTGTGTGTGTGTGTGTGTGTGTGTGTGTGTGTGTGTGTGTGTGTGTGTGTCACCTGCGTGCTGCAGCGCCTCCTGCAGGCTCCTCTGTGTCTCTCTGAGCTGCTGCAGCACCTGCAGACTCTGCTGCACCGGGTCTCTGTACTGAACACACACACACACCAAAACACACACTCCAACACACACCATGAACCGCCGCAACACACTCACATACACACTGACCAGCTCCTGCACACACACACACACACACACACACACACACAGCTACACTGTTACAACACACCGTGTTAAACAAAAACAGATGGAACAGGTGTTGTGAGTCGTACTGACCATGTGTGTGTGTTCAGGATGATCAGAGTTCAACACAAACTGGTAGATTTTCCTCTCCAGGTAGAAATTTAAACACACCAACACCAACAACACCAACCTACACACACACACACACACACACACACACACACACACACACACCTTATTAATTAAGCACAGAACTGAATAAAGCAACTCACTGATTGAAAGTTCAGTCTCAACAACAGCTCCGCCCACAGGAGTTACCTGACTGTAAGGGGGAGGAGTTATCTGGTGTAGGTGGAGGTGAGGGGGAGGAGTTACCTGGCTCTGGAGGAGCGTTGGGTGGAGGTGAGGAGGTAGGAGGTGCAGAGCGCAGCAGCGTTGTAGCAGCAGGAGCTCAGACTGTGAGCCTCCATCAGCAGGAAACTCTGCAGGAAGGAAACTCTGTTAAAGAGCTCGGACAGCGCCACCTGCTGCTCCCTGGACACACTGCTGAGCTCCGAGAAGACCGTCTGCAGACCTGACAGAGACAGACAGGTGGAGACAGACAGACAGGTTCCATTATTAGTGGATACAGTGATGGTTGAAGCTGCACTGAATAATTTTGTCCTCTAGAGGGCAGAAGATCACCTGACACAGTGTTAAAGGTTGAGGTATAATTCTACCCTGTGTTTTGTCTCTCAGGCTGTTGTTCTCCGTGTTCTCTTACCCAGGTTAGAGAACCTCAGGTGTTTGTCTGGGAGTTTATTACCCTGAGTTCTGTCTTGAGATTTTACCCTGGGTAGAGTCTCTCAGGTTGACTCTCAGCTCCTCGCCATTGTTCAGGATCTCCTGTTGGGCCTGTAAGGCAGCACTTTGAACTTCCATTAGGTCCTCCGCCATCCGCCTGGTGGACTGAAGCTGCTCAGCAACACCTGCTGAACTCTCTGTTAACCTGAGACACACACACACACACACACACACACACACACGCACGCACACACACACACACACGCACGCACACACACACACACGCACACACACACGCACACACACACGCACACGCGCACGCGCACGCGCACGCACACGCACACGCACGCACACGCACACGCACACGCACACACACACGCACACAGACACACACGCACACACACACAGACACACACACACACACACACACACACACACACACACACACACACACACACAGTACAATAACTCAACCCAATCAAGGTGTTGGTCTGTTGACAAAAATACGTATTCACATGATTCTTCTGTCACCTGTCCAGGCGTGTTACCTGTGTGTGTGTGTGTGTGTGTGTGTGTGTGTGTGTGTGTGTGTTACCTGTCCAGGTGTCTCACCTGTGCATGGTGTCCTCCGCCCGGCTCTGCCAGGCCTCAGCCTGCAGGTGGTGACACATGGAGTGGGTGTGGGTGAAGAACTCTGTGTAGGTGTTGAAGGCCACAGCATCCATCTCACCTGTACACATGCTGACCTCAGAGCCCTCAGGGCATGATGGGAAATCCCTTCCTGAGCTGACAGAGTTCAGTTATTTATTTTTAGAGAAACAGAAATTATAATCATTAATAAAGCTGATGACAAGATGGTTGTAAACAGCTGACAGATCAATAATAAATGATTTTATTTTATTGATTATTAATAGTTTTATGTGTCAGTGAAGAAGATAAAAACACAGAATATTAACCAGGATGTTTTCATTTGGATCTTTCTGAGACTGTTTTTAAACTAAATAAAAAAATAAAAGGATTTTTCAGGTCAGTTTGTTTAAATTTCTGATCTGAATCACGGATCATCAGATGGCAGCAAAGATCAATAGTGATAAAACAGCTGATTGATCAGTGACAGTCCAGAGCAGATCAGCTACACCTGACATGCTTTCTCCTCAAACGGAGGCATTGCCATGGAAACATAAACAAACACATATCACACAACTAATTCTACCAGGAAACAAACAAACAAACAGCAGCAGAAACAATAATATCAGCTGTCGAGTTTGTATGTTTACAGACCACAGAAGAAGAAGTACACAGAGGGAGAAGTAATCTGATACTTCACATACTCTGATACTACAGTAATACTTCACTGTAAAACACTCCATTAAAAGTCAAAGTCCATTCAATTCTAAGTACTTAAGATGTTTTCAGGAAAAAAAGTAATCAGAGTACTAAAACAGTAATCAGGATACAGCTTGTGTTACATTAATAAATATTAGATACATTTTTGTGATGCATTATTATAAGCACATATTTGTACTTGAGTATATAAATGTAATGGTACTTTATACTCGATTACAGAACAGATGAAGAGTTTTATTAAATATGTTTGTTCAAATCAAATCATCATCAGTTGATTTCATTTGTTTCTTTGATCTGTTTACTTCAGTTTGTCTTGAATTCATCGTCTCTGATGAAAAGTGTCTTCGCCTGTTTGTCCACAGATTTAACTTCAGTCTATTTTATTTAAAGATTTATCTCTGATTAAAACTATTTTGACAAATAAACTTCCTGTTGCTCTCGTCTCCTCCTGACTGATCAAACTGGATTTTAATGTTTTGTTCATTTTTAATATTTTCATTTTGTTTTCTTTGATCAGTTATTGATGAGACCAGATGATGTTTAATGTTTGTTCTCCTGCAGGTACCACCCGCTGTCTCTCTCTGTCCACCTGTCTGTCTCTCTCTGTCCACCAGTCTGTCTCTATCTGTCCACCTGTCTGTCTCTGTCTGTCCACCTTTCTGTCTCTGTCTGTCTCTATCTGTCCACCTGTCTGTCTCTGTCTGTCCACCTTTCTGTCTCTGTCTGTCTCTATCTGTCCACCTGTCTGTCTCTGTCTGTCTCTCTGTCCACCTGTCTGTTTCTGTCTGTCCACCTGTCTCTCTGAGCGTCTCTTACCTGCTCAGGTGACACAGCGTGAATCTCAGTGCGATCCGGCTCTGGCTCTCTGACGTCATCTCCCTGCAGCGCGTGTCCAGGTGCTCCAGAGCTCGCGACCAACACTCTCCGTACCTGGGATGAGCCGCGAGAGTGCGCACGCGCCGCAGCTCGAGCCTACCGCGCTCAGACTCCGAATCCGGACCGAAACCAGAAGACACACTTGGATCCGAGGACGCACTGAGCAGCAGCAGCACCGCGAACACCTGAGTCGCCATCTTCACCTCTCTGCCTGTCAGCCAATCACAGAGCCGTATTTTCACCTGGTCACAGGTCACCCAGAGGTCACCAGGACGTCACGAGACTTTGTTTGGATTTTTAATCAGATTTAAAACTTCTAGTTTGAGTCAGACTGAAATAATTTAATATCAGTAGTTTAGTATTTTAAATTGTTCCACAGAAGAACGACTTTATAAAAACTACAAATATTAAAAACAGAAGGAAAAAAATCAATAAATCAATGAAGAAATATTAAGTTATAAAACACATGAATCACAGATCAGCTGTTCATATTTGACTCGTTTGTTTAGAAGAAAAACATATTTGTGTTTGAAGTGTTTGTTCAGAGCAGAGACAGGAACAACCAGCAGGAGGCAGCAGTGAACCACTGCACACCAAACATGGCGACGATGACGCCATATTTCAGCTCTAAAGGAATAGTTCAACATTTTGAGTTTTTGTCTTGCTGACAGATGAGAGGATCTGTCTGTTGCTTAGCAACACACATGACATCCTGAGAAACAATCATGAGAAGTTTTCAGTTTTTGATCAAACAAACCAGATAGAACATGTTCATCACTGAGACAAGCTAACTGCTTCCACCTGTGCTAAGCTAAGCTAGCTGTTTTCACATTTTTTGTCTTAATGCTAAGCTAGCTGTTCCCTCTGCTCCTGTCTGTATGCTAAGCTAGCTGTTCCCTCTGCTCCTGTCTGTATGCTAAGCTAGCTGTTCCCTCTGCTCCTGTCTGTATGCTAAGCTAGCTGTTCCCTCTGTTCCTGTCTGTATGCTAAGCTAGCTGTTCCCTCTGCTCCTGTCTTAATGCTAAGCTAGCTGTTCCCTCTGTTCCTGTCTGTATGCTAAGCTAGCTGTTCCCTCTGCTCCTGTCTGTATGCTAAGATAGCTGTTCCCTCTGCTCCTGTCTGTATGCTAAGCTAGCTGTTCCCTCTGCTCCTGTCTGTATCCTAAGCTAGCTGTTCCCTCTGTTCCTGTCTGTATTCTAAGCTAGCTGTTCCCTCTGCTCCTGTCTTAATGCTAAGCTAGCTGTTCCCTCTGTTCCTGTCTGTATGCTAAGCTAGCTGTTCCCTCTGCTCCTGTCTGTATGCTAAGCTAGCTGTTCCCTCTGTTCCTGTCTGTATGCTAAGCTAGCTGTTCCCTCTGCTCCTGTCTGTATCCTAAGCTAGCTGTTCCCTCTGTTCCTGTCTGTATGCTAAGCTAGCTGTTCCCTCTGCTCCTGTCTTAATGCTAAGCTAGCTGTTCCCTCTGTTCCTGTCCGTATGCTAAGCTAGCTGTTCCCTCTGCTCCTGTCTGTATGCTAAGCTAGCTGTTCCCTCTGCTCCTGTCCGTATGCTAAGCTAGCTGTTCCCTCTGCTCCTGTCTGTATGCTAAGCTAGCTGTTCCCTCTGCTCCTGTCTGTATGCTAAGCAAACCTTCTGCTAGCTGTAGCTTCATGTTTAGCACACAGACACAAGAGTGGAATCTCAGAGAGGAAGAGAAGAAACAAAAGAAGTTTCTTTTCAGATGGAGTCATGTGACCTGAAGCCTCTCCATCATGTCCACGTTCCACCAGAACATGTTCCAGTACGACCAGTGGTAGAACTCTCCATCAGTGTTTGTTTAACTGTGATTCAACATAACGTAATTATTAATTTAGCATCATGTGATGAGTCGTGTGACACAAACTGACTGAATCAAACATAAATACAAGAAAATGACTCAGTACAAAATAATATGCCTTTAAACAAACCAAAACTCTGATACATAAATAAATTAATGTATGTATTCATTGTAAAAATGTGATATAATTTGATATTTGTTTAAATTTCCTCCTGTATTTATTTGTATTCATTTGTTACCATTTAAACTTTACATTTTATTTTTTAATGTATTTATTTATGTAATAGTTTTCAATGACATTCATTTCCCCTGACGTATTTATTTATGCATTTTCTTTACATACATATATATTATATACATTTTCTTTTTACTTTTCCACATTTCTTCTTCATTACGAATCTGAGTGTGCTGTCACTCAAATTAATAAATACAATTAAATTCATTAAATAGTAAAGTCAGTAAATAGAGGAATTAATACAAAGATTGATAAATCAATAAATACCACTTTATTTCACATTTTAAATGAATGAATGCCTAAAGTTGTGTTTAATCTTCCTTTTGGTGCATTTAATGACACATTCATTTATTTATGTTTGATTCTGACAGTTTTAGTGCAGCAGCTGACTGAAGATGTTTGATGATGATGATGATGATGGAGAGCAGGTGTGTGCTCTTCATCCTCTGAGTGTGTGTGTGTGTGTGTGTGTGTGTGTGTGTGTGAATCAGTGAGACGACCACAGCAGATCAGGGGACAACAAACGCTTTTAGTTAGAAAGAAAAAATAAGAAAACAGGTAAAAACTAGTTTTGTCTACAGCGACAGTGTATTGGAGTTTCACTGAATCCAACCAGAGTAAAAGCAGAATATTCATCCTCAATATTAGCAACTATGAAGTCACCACACACATCACTACTAAGTCTAGAAACACAACATGGCTTGGCTGACATGGTGGCTCCTGGCAAGACGCACAATATTATTATAGGCACTAAACTCTGGAACATGCAATATGGTGGCTGGTTACTGTAGTTTGTGCCGGCCGGGTCGAGTCCTGGTGACTGAGTCCGTTCACAGAGGGACTGGGTTTGATTCTGCAGCTGCGTGACCGTCAGACAGCATGCTAACAGGTTTACTGGGCGGCAGGCGGAGCCACAGGTACGCAGAGGCGAGAGACGCTTCACCTGCGTGAGGTCACCATGATATAACATCAGCTGAGAGGACGAGGACTGTGAAGAACGAGGCACATTTATTAATCCGGGATGAAGACATTCACTTATTAGATTATTATTTTTTTATGGTTGAAGGTGAAAACGTCACTGCTAACGTACGGGAGACGCCCCAGAACGGTCATGTGACCCCGCAGGTGTGTGGACATCAGATCAGCTGAGAGAATCTGTAAGGTTCAGATCTGAGAGCTCACAGAGAGTCAGGGGGCAGATCAGAGTCCTGATTGGATGTTTGTGGAGCGAGGACCTAATAGAAGACTGAAATGTGACGAGTTGTAACAACTACTTCCTGTCTGTGATCAATACGAGACTGTTCAATCAGCAGATCGATAACTGTGTCACAGTAAAAAGTCCGAGGACATAAAACAACAACTCCCAAGATGCATTTCACCAGCAGACAGCTGCAGATTAAACTGTTATATGTTACACGACCTTTTCTTTTTCTGATTCTGGGTCATTAATTTAGTAACCATGGCAACATTCTGGATGTTTTTAGTGTGATGAGGCTCATCATGTTTATTCCTTTCTATTATTGTTTTGAACTGTTTTACAATTTCATATTTTTAATTTATTTACTTTAACGTGTTTTTTTTTTTCTGATCTGTGATGTTCGTTCAGTCCTGATGCTTGTGGATGTGCTGCCTGATCTCTGCCACCAGGTGGAGCCTCTGAGTGAGTTCTGAGTTAGAGGCAGAAGAACAGGTACACTAAAAGAAGTTTCTCCGTTGCTGTTCGTAGTCGGCGTCGTGTCGACAGACTGATTCAGTCTCACATTTCATTTCTGATTCCCAACTCGTGCAGAGGAATTTCGACCATTCAGATCAAAGAAACATGTCAGAGTGAGTGACACGTCCACGTCGGGCAGCGTTTAGTCTGTTTTCAAGCAGGAAAAAAAACGTGACCTGATGACAAACTTTCTCGTACAACAACTAAACAGTCACCAAAATATGTTTGTGAAAACATCTGAAACAGAATAATTCAGTCCCTCCAGGATTTTGCCAGTTTTGGGATCGTTGCAGTCAAACATGCCTGAAGTCACAGGAGTGTTTCTAAAAAAAAAAACTGCAATGCATGTTGTCATGTTTTTAGGCATTTTTTACAACTGAAAGTAAAAACTGCAAAAGAAAGTTGCTTTTTCCGTACAGTTCATATAAATCAAAGACAACTCGTTCCAGGGAGAATAAAACTGCTCTCTGTTCTCAGTAACTTTACCAAAAAGGCTCAGGAGCACAAAAAGTCCAGATGAACACACCTGGCAGGTATTCCACAAAGAAGCAAAATCTCTTTGGAGCTAAAACTCAGTCAGAACAGCAAAAATATTATAAAATCTAAAAGTGCATAGGGTGATGATTAATATCAATAACACTGACAGATGTGTTCTTTTCATTACTGGTGACAAAATGTTTAAAAATGCAAAGAAATGGTGAACAAAACCAAACATTGAGTCGTTCATGTATGATGTTTGCACGGGGGACTGCTGTGATTGATAAAGTCACAGGAAACAACTATCCATCCATACATTTTCTGTAACCGCTTATTCTGGAAGGGTCGCGGGGGGGTGGAGCCTATCCCAGCTGACACTGGGCGAGAGGCGGGGTTCACCCTGGACAAGTGGAAACAACTATAATTGGTCAAATTTGCAGAGAAGCTGCACAGAATTCACAGGGATTGGTTGAATTTGCCTGACTTGCAACATCGCAACTTTCCTGGAGGGACTGATTATTGATCCATGTTTGATCAGCACTGATAGTTTGATAGTTTGATCTAAGTTTCAGGAACCCGAGGCATCGAGCTCAAAACATCGATTTTTCAAATCTGGACCACTGACGCTCCTCCGTCAGTCATCGAATCAATCATATTAAATAAACGGCTGTGATTGGCCAGCTCAGTGGGAGGAGTCAAACGTATCTGTCAAAGCAAATGAAACATGAGCTCACAGATCCGTCAGGTTCTCTGGGTCGTTCATAGTAAGAAGGTGCAGACAGTTTAAGAGCTGAGAACATTCCTGCAGGAGAACAAACAGGTTGTTCTGCGTTTGTTACTAAGTCTCAGGCTCTGGTTCTTCAGATGTTCTGTCTGAAATCTCTCAGGATGTTTTCAGACCAGCTGATTGGTTTGACAAACCAAAACACCACTGAGACTCTTTAGAGGAACAGGTCTGGGTCTGGTCTCAAACCAGCTCTGGGGTTGTCATGGAAACATGATCCAACCTGGATCTGACCCGACCGCAAGGTTTCTCTGCAGGTTTGAACCAAACAGGCTCTTTGCATGCTGGGATATTGCTGAGCAAAATCAACTGTTGCTAGAAGGAAGGCAGAGAATAGATGAAGGTCAGTCGAGGTTCTCAATAATGAGACAGAAAAGATCTACTTCTTCCTGGTCTTACATTCTTACATGTAACCAATGAGAGAAGAGAACATCTTCACATTACTTTTACTGATGCATTTTGGTCCCCTTTATTTTTTAGAACAAACCAAAACAAGCTGAACACCTCATCCAAACTGACTGTATGTTTGAAAACAGATGATTCAATCGGGATTCAACTCATGGATGTATTGATAGATTTGATAAGGCCTCTCCAATCCAAAAAACTTCCCTAAAACCATTTTCCCACAGACGAGATGTCTGTAAAACAGCCAACTTATCACTAAACTACTGAGCTGCACAACATGGAAACAAACACAAGATCGAAAGTTTTATGTGCTCACTAAGTAAATTTTCACTCCATCACCGAGAAATTTTTATATAGACGAACCCATGACCGCTTTGTGTGTTCCACCATCAAGCAGCGCCACAAGTGCCGCGGTGACACGTCATGTCCATCACTCTCAGAACCCCAAATTTGCAAGACTTCATTCAAAATGTTCATTCTCGTGAGATGTGGCGGGTTGGGGGTTTTCTTGCCTGCTGACAGTCACATCACAGACACTGACGATGTTAAACAGCAGCCCTCAGAAACCGATGAAGGTTCCATTTAGGATGGAGATATTAACGTTCTTAAAATGTTACACAGTAGTTAGAAGTTGGTTGTGACAACAGCCAGAAATAGATAATGAAGAAGAGGAAAAACAGACCACCTCCACCATGTTCAAGTGACAAAGTTCTGTGTATCATATATTAAAAATATATATGAATACACATTTTTCATCAGGTACTGAAGCTTTTCAGGAACAAAGTTCCTTTCTGTTAATATATGTGATCCACTCTGACACATGGTGGTTCTCTGTACACTCAGTGAATCTCTGCAGTCTCTGCTCTCAGACAGCAGCTTTCTTCATCAAGTAAAGTTTTATGGATTTTACATTCAGTTTGGAGCAGCCGAACTGCACAGGTTCTTCCAAACGTCCTACACATCGTTGTCGAAGGTAATATTACATAAAAAGTAAGTGTAAAAGTAGAAACTTGTAAACTTCTTATGATGGCAGCATTCATCTGCGCTCCAAGGACTCGAGTCCAGCATGGATCAAATCACGTGTGGACAGGTAGCCAGTTCAACTCCTGGACACTGCTGGTGCCTTGAACAAGGCACCAAACCCCCGACTGCATGGGGAGCCTGACTGTATGTATGTATATGTATGTGTGCAACCACCTCACTCTGACAGCTCTCTGATGCACATCTACAGGTCCTGTTTGTGCATGTGTGTGTATTTCAGGTCTGTATGTGTATAAAAAATTACGAGTGAAAAATATAATTTCCCCCAGGGGATTAACAAAGTATGCCTTCTTCTGCCTTTTTCTTTCTTTAGATAGCGAAGGCAATTTTGTTGAACCTTGATGACTGGTTTCTTCTCAGGTGACACCAGCTCCACATGTCCATGTCCACTAACTGAGAGTGGACAGTTACTGAGTCCTGCTCTCAGTTACCACTGACTCTCTGTTCTGAGGAACGTCCCTTCATGCTCTCAGATCTGGACTTACAGATTCACTGACTAGGTTCCATCTCCAGCACATCTGACTCCACATGAAGCTGATTCAGACCTCGTTCAGGGTTTCACGTCTTCCCTCACAACATGGCCGACGGTAAACCCTGACGCGGTCGACCTCTGCGTACGTGTTGCTCCGGTTGAAGGCCTGCAGGGTCTCCGAGCGACATGCAGGCGGTTGATTGTACAAACTGGAGGAGTGCAAACTGTTCCAGACATTCAACACGAAGAAGACACAATAAAAATGACTCCATTTCCCACTCTTTCATTAAGACTACAAACTAAAATAAAGCTACCGTAAAAGTGGGTTTGGTTTGATATTAAAAGCGCTTCCTTGGGAAACAAAAAGACTACCAAAGCAAACAGACTGAATGAAGCATGGAAGAATCTCTAACCTGGAAGAACAACTTGCTGCGTTTGAAATACAGGACTGAGGAGTGCTCAAGTTTTTCTTATCAAACTACTGACTTGACTGTTTCAGTGTCTGATAACAGGAATCAAGAACTCCTCAAGTTGTTTGATGGGTTTCAAAGACAGAATGAGGTCTGTGCCGAGTTGTACTCGTACATCAGAGTCGCTACCTGTAGGGGCAGTCTGGAAGTGAATGGAAAACATTAGTGACCCCCCTCTTTGTGGGCGTAATGGAAAATGGGGAGGAAAAGAAGGTGAGATTTCTAAGAAACCAGTTAAAGGTGCAAACCGCCGCCCCACATCACCTCTGAGGCTTTCAGTCGAGGACTAGTTTCAGTAAGGGACTGTCAGTCAATACGAGGAGTTTGAGTGAGAGCAGGACTTTAAATAAGAGACTGTCAGTCAGCAGCACAACGATGAGTAAGGGACCGTCAGTCAATAATATCAGAGTTTAAAGCTGTATAACAGAGACAAAACAAGAAACTATCAAAATACGAAATAAAAAAAAAAAGAGAGAGGTTATATTCCGGAAGCAACGATTCGTTCAGAGTAATGTTGTTGTTGTTGTTGTTGTTGTTGTTGTTGTTGTCGTCGTTGTTGTTGTTAAGCGTTGGTTTTTAGTTCCAAACTACTCCCCCCCCCCTCCCCACGGAGACTAGCGGGACACAACAGCTGCCTTTTGATTATATATACACACACACTTGTTTATCTGTTTTTCCTTTTTGTTTTTCCTATAAAAAGACACTATCCGCCCATCCATCTGTCCATCTGTCCTCCTCTCCGGCTGTCCCTCAGCGCCCGAGTGGTTCTCAGATCCAGAACTTTACAGAGTCTCCAGACAGAATCAGTCCTACCAGCTCTGTGTGACGCCCTCCTTCTATCTGAAAACAGTGTAAAAACAGCCAGTCACACTCCTCCTCCTCCACCGGGTGCTGACTCAGTCCGTCAGTCTGCTGATCAGTCCGCCAGGTGATCAGACCGACCAATCAACTCACTCTCTCGCTGACGACCGTCCGTGACTCTACGGTCTCTTCTCGGCTCGGGCAAGGGACAGCCGACTGGGGGACGATGTCTCTGAGCTCCCTGCCCTCACCTGCTGCCTCTGGCTCCGCCCGGAGCCTAGCCCTACCATCTGCACCAAGACCCACCCCAGCCCCAGCTGCTCCTGGGGGTCCGGGAGGCACGGAGCTGGGAGGCCTTGAGGTGCTGTTTGACCCTCTTTCACCTCCTAAAATCTCTCTGCTTTCTGATGCCATGACCCCCTCCCCTCTCGCCTCGGTCCTGACGCCCTCAACGTGGACCTCCCGGCTCGGCAGCAGGCTCCCTCGGCCCGGCCGCGTGGTGCTTAGATCCTGGGGCTGTTCACTCTGGTTCTGCTGAGCAGGGGCCAGGTTGGTCCTGGAGAGGCTGGGAGATGGTCGGTGGGATGAAAGGTGCTGCACATGGGGCCTGGTGAGCTGAGGGTGGGGCTGTGGTTGGAGGCGTGGCTGTGTTTGAATCCGCTGAAAGTGTGGTTGTGCTTGGGACTGGGACTGGGACTGGGGTGGCCTAGGCTGGGAGAGAGATTGTCTGGGTTGTGGTCTATATTGAGTCTGGTGTTGTTGTTGCGATGGGTGCCTCGTCTGCTGTTGGGGCTGCGCTTGATGTCTGGGTTGCAGGTGAGGTTGAATTTGGGCTGGGGTCCTGGACTGGGGTTGAGGCTGAGCTGGGGTCCTGGACTGGGGTTGAGGCTGAGCTGGGGTCCTGGATTGGGGTTGAGGCTGGGCTGGGGCCCTGGACTGGGGTTGAGGCTGGGCGAGGGTCCTTGACTGGGGTTGAGGTTGAATTTGGGAAGGGGTTCTAGGCTGCAGTTGAGGCTGAGAGTGGGCCGGTATCCTGGACTGGGATTGTGTCTGAAGTTGAACTGGGGTCCTGGCTTGGGGCTGGAGTTGAGGCTGCCGGGTCTGGGGTTGTGATTTCAGCTGAGTCTGAGGTTGAGACGGGTGCCTGGGCTGGGTGTGAGGTTGGAGTGCTGTAGGGGACTGAGTCTGAGGATGTGGATGCCTGGTTTGGGGCGGATGGAGGTGCAGGATGGATGTGGACTGAGGAGGGTGTGATGAAGGTGGAGCGTGCTGCGCCTGGAGCTGGGTGCGGTGCTGGGCTGGGGAGTGGACCGGTTGTGACTGAGGTTTTTGAGGAGAGGTCTGGGGCTGACTGTGGGTTTGGGATGGGGGCTGTGGTGGCCGGGGTTGGGGCAGGACTTGCCTGGTAGGAGAAGGTTGGGGTGCAGGATATCGAGGCTGGACTTGGGGCTGACTGGGAGACTGGGTTTGGGGATGCTGCTGAGACCGGGGTTGGGTCTGGTGGCGTGGCTGAGGGGGAGGATGCCGAGGTTCAGACTTAGACTGTGGTCTGGGAGAAGCCTGTTGGGACTGGTGGGAATGTTGGGGGCTGACCTGAGGCCCAGTCTGGGGCTCGACTTCAGGCCTGGACTGACTGGAGGGTGCAGGAGGAGGAGGTGGTGGAGGAGGAGGCTGATCCAGTGTGGAGGCAGAGGAGTGTTGGTGGCGGTGATGATGATGATGGTGGTGGTGATGATGGTGGTGGTGTTTGTGAGGCGGCCGCTCCTTCCTTTTGTGGCTTTTTGATTGGCTGATGCTACTGCTGCTGCTGCTACTCCTCCCTCCTCCCTCTCCACCCCTGTCTCCTACATCTTCATCTACCTCCTCTCCTCTTCCTCCATCCCCTGTTGCAACTCCTGTCTTCTCCTTGTGCTTCCTCCCTTTATGCGTCTTGTGTCCGTGTGATTGGCTTTCATCTGAAGCAGTTGGCTGCTTCTGCGATTGCGACTGGCTCTGCTCTGAGGGGGCGGGCTGAGGCTCTGAGGTTGCAGCTCCCTCACCTTTACCTCCCTCCCCCTCAGTGACTCTTCTCTCAGTTTCCACAGTTGTGGCCACTGGAGTCTGAACAGTCTCTGTCTCTTCCACAGTCTCTCTTGTTTTGCGCTTTTTGATTGGCAGGGCCGTTTCCATGACGACAGGTTTGGTGGAAGACTCCTTGGCTGCTCTCCGTTTGGCCTCGGCAGCTAAAATGGCAGCTGCAGCATAGCTCCCCGCTGCTGAACTACCAGAGGTTGATGCCGAAGAGGTGGATGCAGTGGCAACAGAGGCTACTGCTGAGGCTGAGGCTGGTTTCCGGCCCCTTTTCTTGGGGGCGGTCTGTGATGGGGCTGGAAGTTCCTGTTCAGATTTCCTCTTTCTGCCAGGACGGGACTTGGGCACCAGGGCAGGAGACATCACCTACAGGGAATAACCACATCAACAAATAGCATTAGCATCAACACTATTATTGCACTTTAGTACACTGCATTATGTAAGTCCTAAAACACTAACTACTTTCTGCATCCACATAGCTGTGAGGCTACATCACTAGCTTCTGTTTAAAAAGTTCATTCAGTGTTCATTACAGACAGTCCATGATAAACACAGGTTCAAATCAGACAGCTTCTTCCAGTTTTACCATTTTTACCCATGTTAACACTTAAGTCCCCTACCAAATGCCCCTGACTTTGTACCATTCTGCCTGTCTGTCTCAGTCCATCTTACTGTCATGCAAAAACAAGATCCTGAGGTACTTGAACTCCTTCACTTTGGGCAGCAGCTCACTCCCCACCCAGAGGGATCAATCCACCATTTTCCAGAAAAGAACCGTAGCCTCAGACTTAAAGGTGCTAACTGTCATCCCGACTTCTTCACACTCATCTGCAAACTGCTCCAGTGCATGCTGTAGGTCACGATCTGACAAACACAACACAACCACATCATCTGCAAAAAGCAAAGATGCATATCTGAAGATCCCAAATCAGACACTCTCCTCACCCCGGCCGCACCTTGAGATCCTGTCCATGAAGGTCACAGGATCAGTGACAAGGGGCAACCCTGGCAGAGTTCACGTCAGCCAAGATAGCCCAACAAGAGCCCAGAGCCTTCAGTATCTCAGAGCGAACGTCATCCACCCTGGCACCTTGCCACTGAGGAGCTTTCTGACTACCTCAGAGACCTCTGCCAGGGATATGGACCAGGTTTCTCCACAGGGAATGTGTTGGTGGGGTTCAGGAGTTCTGGCCGCAGGTCTGATGATATGATCAAAAAGTCCAACATTGACCTTTGGCCTAAAGTGTTCTGGTACCAAGTGCACTTATGAAGCAACTTACATTCAAACATGGCGTTTGTTTTGGCCAATCCATGACTAGCACATTAGTCCAATAACAAAAGACTGCTCTTCCGAACAAACTGGCTTTTCTCGCCAATCACCCCATTCCAGGTTTCTCTATTGTTGCACAAGTGAACGTCTAATGTCCCCGCAGAACTACAAAGTCCCCCGACGGCACCCTTTCCAGGATGCCATCCAGAAACACTAACAAGACCGGATACTCTGAACTGCTGTTTGGTAGATAAGCACACCCAACAGTCAGAGCCTTCCCCCAGTGACTCGCTGTCTCATGGAGGTGACCCTCTTGTTCTCTGTGAGAACTCCAGCAGAGTGGTTGTCAGCTGGGGTCTTGTGAGTATCCCCACACCCCCCCGGTATCTCTCATCCTGGGCAACTCCAGAAAAGGAGAGAGTCCAGTGCCCCTGCATTGAGGGGGTCATTCTTTAGAGATTAATTGGGACCAATTCGTCCTTGGTACATCTTTTGACATTAGTTAGTATTCACGTGTGTGAAGAAATCTGAAAGTGTCTAAAAGGTCAATTTTCCATTGCTCAGGAGAAGTATATTTTGGCTGCTAAGGTTATTGCTGTGATCCTTGCCTGATCATGCCCATTCTCAAGTCATCAAATACTGACGTTTTATTTGCCCCATCTGTGTCTCATCCAGATGTATGAGATGCACCAAGCTTCCAAGTAACTTCGATGTTAATCGTATCAGGTGACATAGTATAAAGGGTGAGGAAGTGCATTTATGGAGGTGGTTGGGTGGATGGACAGGTCAAACAAACACAGGACTTTAACCCAGGACACTGGGATTCATGCCCTGTGTGACATTAAACATCAATGGTATCTAAAGTTTTAAGTTACAGAACGTAAAAATGTGTCTCATGATGTAAATAACACAACTGATTTTAAACCACGCTAAACTAAACCAAACAGCTACTGTTTAACAATGTTAAGAAGGCTTTCTGGCAAAACTGTCTCATACAGACGTTAAACAGTACCTTGTGTATCAGTGTGACACACCTCGGGACATGACAAAGACAACCTGGGAGGGACGACTGACTGAAGGACAGACTGATCATACCTTTGAGGCAGTGGAGGTGCTGCCAGTGGAGGACTCTGGCTTGCCAAAGGGCATCTTGACCAGCAGTTTGCCCGGAGTTTTCTCGACCACACGCTTCATGGCCACGCCCTCTGTAGCATGCCGCATCTTCCCACTGCCTAAACAAACACAAAGACAAAACAATGCACAGCAAATGACTAAACAAAACAAGAAACACTTAAAAATTCTTCAATTTAATTTTTAGTGCATGATTACCTTTGGGCCGCCCACGACCTCGCCCTGATGGTTTCACCACCTTTGGTTTCTTGGGAGGACGCTTCTCACGGCGGGAGGGGCTTCCACGCCCAGTGACAGTGAAATCAAAATCGTTTGGGTCGGTGGTTGTGTCACCGACCTTCTGGAAGTAGGCTATAAGTTCCACTTTGGAACGAAAGGCCTTTCCCTCCGAGCTGAACAGATAAAACAACAATCATCATCTCAACATATCATCACTGAAACCAGCACAGCATCAGCAGGGGGTGTGGCTTACTTGATCAGGTAGACATCAAACTTCCCCGCTGAGCGACCGGACTTCCTCTGTTTGAGTTTCCTGGTCCAGCCTTCAGGAAGCGATGGGTCGTCGTAGAGCGGCCCACGGTCTCGTATAATGGAACGCCGCTGCCTGGGAGAACCTGCGGACTCACTGCCAGCTGCTGACTCTGATCCAGGCTCCTCTGAGGGGCCTGCCACCGGCTCCGCCGCTGGTTCTCCCACCTGCAGGCAGGAAGTGACATGTAACCAGCTTCTCATCCAGCACACATTTGTACCGGGCAACATCGAGTTGTTTGATAGGGGATACAACTCCAGGACTCCACGTGTTCTGGCTGACCTTTGACTTATTGGTAGCACTTGTCTTTACCTGTGCCGGTGGCTCCACCCCTGTCTGTGACTGCACAGCTGTTGGGGGCGTGGCTGATGCTGTGGTCTCCACCCCTGGGTCAGCATGGCGACGCTCCCGGCGGGTCTTCTTGGTTTTACTGTGGGACCTGTCTCTCTCTCTGGCAGGGGGCTGGGGATCGACAGGTCCCTCCTCACCCTCCTCCCTGTGGGAGACAGATGACATCATGCCTGTTCACATTACAATACTGATGACATCACGTTTTGATGGCTCAGTAAGTTTTAGGACTGGAGATTGGTCAGCTGTGTGGAGGTGAGAAAGTGGGCAGGGCTTGAACTCTTTTTTTCATTTTTTTAATTCTGTGACTCTTCACATGATCAGCTGAGGTCGACATGATAAATGTCTGAAGGACTCGTCTGTTGTGGCGACTGCAAAGATTCTTTCATTAAGATACATTTTTGGGTATTTTTGCATTTTTGTTTTGATAGTGGCAATAAAGAAACCAGCATGAAAAGCGAGGAAAGAGCGGGGGGGGGGGGGGGCCTGACACGCAACTTGAAAGATCTCCTGCTGGAATTGAATCAGGGACTAAAACTGTCTCTGTCCCACCTGTCAATGTCTGAATCCCACTGGACAGGCACTGTGGTGGTCTGTGCATTTAGGGTCAAAGTTCAATTTAGTTGCAGCAATCCGTACGTAGCTGTGAGAGGACACAACACTCTGCAGTAGAAATAATCGCCTTTCAGTATGCGTTAGTGATGCGGCTCTGAGTTCATTCGAAACCAAACATAAACCAACTACTCGCCACCCAAACAAATTATTTTCTCTGATTTAGAGACCTGCACCCGCGTCTCTTCCCGTCCCTGTAGGTCTGCAACCTTTATGATCAAAAGAGCC
Source organism: Lutjanus erythropterus (assembly GCF_056507025.1). Lineage (NCBI taxonomy): Eukaryota > Metazoa > Chordata > Actinopteri > Lutjaniformes > Lutjanidae > Lutjanus > Lutjanus erythropterus. The sequence goes on along the minus strand of NC_139322.1, from coordinate 334,216 downwards.
ATGTTTGGCCAAAAAAGAAAAACAAAATCTTCCTAGAGTCGCGGCAATTAAATCCTCTCTTTTCCCTGAAGACTTTTCTTTTCTTTTCTTTTTTTTTTAATTTTGCATCCACTGACAACTGATGGAGATTCGTGAAGACAAAGAGGAATTTAAGCCACTGAGGCACAGATGATGCTATGACGGACATTTTAAAACTTTTTTTTTTTGGTGTATAGGCTACATATTTTTACAGTTGGGGAATCCCTTACACTGCAAAAAATAAAAATAATTGATACAACTCAAAAAGGTAACGTGCTGCAATAGATTTTTGAGTTTTGACCCCAACGTAAACTTTTTGACTTTTGAAATAAACTTGAAAAAGTTTTGTTGACCTATAATCTTTAATTGAGATAATTTACTTTTCTTCTTTACGATAAACTTGAATCTTTGAATTTTAGAAATTCAAAAAACATGTATTTAAAACATTGGTCACAGTGAGCTGAAAACCTGATTTATCTTTATTTTGGTGGATAAATTTTAAACATCATTCACTTCCAGTTCAATGCATTTACTCAATATTTTTAAATACATTTTTGGGGGGGTTCTAAACCTCAAAGGTGTAACGTACATCGTACGTCCAAACGCTCCACCAGTTTTCACTTGCTTGAACCTACTTTTCAACTAGTGATCAATCTGGCAATAATAACTGATGAGCTGTTTGGTCCATATAATGTCATAAAATGAACTGAGCTTCAGCCTCTTGTCCATGAGTAGATGCACGTCCTTCAGCGCAGTGATACAGTGATACAGAAAGTAGTTCCTACATGAAACTGTTCATAACAAAACGTATGGATTATGTTGAGTAACTGGGTCGTGACTTCCGTAAAGAGACGTCGCTGTTGATGTATTTTTATATTTTGAGGTATTTGTTTTTTAAGAAAAACAAATACAGGAACTATTTATCCCATACAAAAACACTAAGAACTAATGAGTGAGTCTGAAGCAGACTGAAGCTGCAGGAAGTGTTGATTTACAGCCAACGACAGCGTCCCTGAACACACCAGCAGTGAGTTTCTGCTCTGGTGGTCACATGATGAGAACTTGTTGACTGTGATGTATTTCCTGTCTGCAGCAGGTTTCACTCTGTCTGTCTGTAAGTGAGTTCAGTGCGTCTCTTTCAGCTGTTTCTGCTCTGACTTCACGCTTCAGCGGTCACGTGAGGCTGCAGCAACAGTCTGAGACTTCGAGCGTCCTCAAACCAGCTGATCCAGGTGGTTGTAAACAGGAAGTGATCTTTACAACACCAGAAACAGCTGACCCACGAACAAACATTCTTCAACTATCAAAATCAGTTCTGACCGAACACATTTTGTTTCATATTTCATATTGTATTATTGTTTTGAAGGACACATGTCCACTTTCTAAGACCTTTACTCTGTGGAATACAACCTGTTCATCTGTCTTGTTTCCTAGCAATTCTGTTTATTGTCATTATTGATTAATCTGATTATATTTCCAATTAATCAAGTCATCATTCAGAGTATAAAATGCAAAATGACCCTCCAGGATTTCACAGGCTGTTTTTTCAGACCAAAAAAAAAAAAAAAAAAGATTTCATGGCAGCTTTTCTAAAACATTGTGATGCACGTAGTGATGCTTTTGTGCACTTTTTGCTATTAATTTGCAGGAGCAAGAGAAAGTTGCAGAAGAAAGTTGTGGGTTTTTTTGGAATAATTCATTATAATCAAAGGAAACGTGTTGCTTCCTTTTTATTGTCTCTGCTTTTATTTGTGTTTTATATTTTCATGTCTTTGTTTTTCTGATGCCGGACAGAAGACTTTCACAGTGTGACTGTACCTGAGTATAATGTCAATGAAGAGCTTCCTGATTTTTGATTTTTGGAAACCACATTCCGTTCTAAGCTTTCTAAATAACCTCACCAAAAAAGCTCAGAATGACAAAACTACATTTTTTACAAAAATTAAAAAAAGAAAAAGAAAAAGAAAGTTTTATTTGTAGATTAAAGGAGGTCAGCGGGGTTTTTTATGCAAAGAATGAAAATCCTTTTGGAGCTCAAACTGTCAAAACAGGACAAAATTATAAAATGAAAATGCACAGGGCATTGATAAATCTCAATAATTATGACAGATGTTTTCTTTTTAGTCTTCATGACAAAATAAAAAAAATATATAAATGTAGAAAAAAAGTGAATAATAAAACAAACACTGAGTCGCATCGAGACTCGCGGGGAGCGACGACGATCAGTCAAATTTGAAGAAAAGTTGCAGAGGTGAACAAAATTGTAAGGTTGCACAAAATTCACAGGGATTGGCTGAATTTGCATGAATTGTTGTGATCTCAACGTTCTGGAGGGACTGAATATTATCAGTTATTATTAATAGGTTACAATGGAATGGAAAAAATGTTCAGGTTCAACTCATCATCTGTTTTTATCTGTGTCACACAAAGTTCATTCAGTTTTATAGCTGAAAATTTCATCAATTACTTAGTAAATTAATCTGCAACAATCAAAAATGTCGGATATTTACTTCAAATAATTATTTTACTGTTTGTTGGACAAAATATGACATTTTGATGAATGAATTAAAGAGATTTTTTAGGTATTTATCCTCAGTCTGTGTCATCTGCAGAAAACAGACATCGACAGCTACAATCAAACTGAGACGCTGAGACTGTAAAGTATATTTTTTTCTGTAAAATTATCAAGTTAGTCTTTTTTATGTTTTTATATTAAACTATTGTTATTTTTCTCCTTTTCATGCATGATGATTTATTTTGCTCTTGTCTCCTACAAACGGAGCAGGAGACATGTCTGAATGAGACGACTGAAACAAGTCAAAATGTCTTAACTGCTACAGATCATTCAGATTGTTTTGGGATATTTTTTGTTTTGTTGTATTTTATTTTGGAGGACTGAAGAGGAGAAGTGATGTTAAACAGACACGTCGGTGCTGAGCTCTGACACTGAATCACCGGAGCTACAGACGGCCATCTTTACACAGGAACAACAAACAACTGAACCGAGCAACACAGAAAAACACCGACGACAACCGACAATGACCCAAATATCGTACTGATTAGAGCTGAGCTAGTGATTATTTTCTCAATTAATCTATTAATTCATCTTGTCACAATCTTGTCAGTTGAAAAATAGGTCCAAACGTGTGAAAACAGGTGGAGCACACGGACATACGCCCGTGTGCTCCACCTGAAAATACTAACATTTTTCCTTAAAAAAAACAAAAAAACCCCCAAACAATTAATCAATTATCAAAATAGCTGGTTATTGATTCAATAATCCATCAATTAATAATCAATTAATCGTTGCAGCTCTAACTGATTGTTGTTTACATTAGCCAATAGTGCTGAATGTGTGTGGCGTGCAGCTAAAGACGCATGACCAAGCTAACAACAGTTAGCAGTTAGCTGCTTTAGGAACAAGTAAATCTATCTGTCCACCTTGAGACTCTGTGAAATGACCTCAGTAATGTATTCTTAGAGGCCGTCTTCGTCCCTGTGACTGAGGCTGCTGAGTTCAGATCTGTTGCCCGCTAACTGCAGCTAACAGTTAGCTTCTTCAGCAACAAAGCTACATCTATCTGTCCATCATGACTCTGTCAGTCTCAGCGGCTGCGTTCGTCCGAGTGACGGGTTGTGTTCACGTAAAAGCTGCTGAGCAACCAACGGTAGCTAACAGTTAGCACCTTTAGCAACAAAGCTAAAGCTATCTGTCCATCAGTTAACACTGTAATTAAATCATACAGTTGAAGCGGAGCAGCTGGAGGACGTTGGATGGGAAACAATAAAATATTTTCTACATAAAATCTGATCAAGTTTCACCAAAAATGTTGTCATGATTAAATAAAATTTTTCACTTTCAACATTTTTAATTTTGCCGAGACAGATCCGTCACCGTATGACTGTGGAGTATTTCTTAATATAAAGAAGAAACAGATCATTGGTTTTATATCCTGACAACAGTTCTTCCTTAAAGAACAGTCGGTAAACTTCGCTGTCGTCTCTCAGGTGTTTTTTATTCCAACTTGTTCTGGATGCTGCAGGTACGAGAGAGAAAAATTAATCCTGCAAAAATGTGGTTGTTTCTATCTCAATTCAAAAGTTTATTTGATCGATTTTTGATTAGTGTTGAACTCGTAATGCACACAGTGAATAAAGTTATAAAAGTTGTGCTTTTGAACAGTGAGGCTCCGCCCACAGAAACACTCTGCGTCATAAGAAAGACGGTGTTTAATTGGGTTGAATTTAATTGAGAACGCCCCCAAGTACAGGATGAGTCATCAACATCGTTAATCGTTTATCAGGAAAAAACAAACTTGAATATTATTAAAAATACCAGCCCATCTCTATAAAATGTCTTTTTTAGTTGTTGTGTCAGTTATTGATGACGTACAGATCAATAACTCTAATCAAAACACTTCATGAGAACTTTAAATGTTATTTATTTCAGCAATAATTATTTTTTTATCGTTAATTATTCTGATTCGGGGTCCTGTCCAGTTTATCACCTGCTGACTCCTCACATTGATCGTGTGACCCTGTGTTGGGGTCTCGACCCTCATGTTGTGAACCCGTGTGTGTCTGTGTGTAGGTGATGGAGCTGCAGGTGGAGGTGAAGCCCCCCAAACACACACACACACACACACACACACACACACACACACACACACACAGTCCTGTACACTCAGAGTCACAGGTTCGACTCCAGCCTCAAACACACACGCACACAAACACACACAAACACACACACACACACTCAGCTGCTTGCTAATGATCAGTGTAAGCTAGCTGTCAGAGAGGTGCTGGTGGAGGGGGGGGTGGGGGTGCGGGCCATATACCGGGATGTATGTGCGTGTGTGAAGGGGGGGCGGGGTGGGGGTTAACCCGGGTTATTGAGCAGCGGTCTAAACACTCTCATTGTGTCTCATGAACACACACACACACACACACACACACACACAGAGTGAGTGTTTGCTAACGAGCTAGCAGCCTGTTAGCTCCCTGCAGCGGGCTAAGCTAAAGCAGCAGCAGCTAAAGTACACACTTAGCAGCAAGTTGGTGACGTATTCCCGCTAACCCCGCTCCGCCGAGACAGGCCGGGGTAAAAATCAACGCACTTTTACTTCAATAAAACACACGACAGAACAGAGTGTGTGTCGGTCGGAGGCGGCGGCAGCGGCGGCGCGTTAACGGAGGATAAAATGATAAAACCCCACTTACAGTCTCTCCTCTCCGCTCTCCACGGCGGCCATTTTTATTTAAATAAATAATTTTATATTAAAAAAAAGCCTCCAAACATCTCTGCTCCCTCCTGCTGCACCCCGCCCCCTTCAAACCGCCGTCAGCAGGCAAACACCGCGAGATCTGCGGCTTGATGAGATCGACCCAGAGCAGGGGCGGTGAAATCCCGCGAGATATCATACTGAGGCCTTCAAGGGACGATCTGAAGTCTGTAAAAACAACACACTAAAAATCTGTTTTCACACGAGCGTCAATAACGAGCAAAACAACAGAGTAAATATCCTCACAGAGTAAAAATATTACATTATAAGTGTTTATCAAACTAAACATAACAATATAAAACAATCAAAATTAATAAAAAAAAAAAAACACAAATAATCTGTTTTCACATGAGCATCAAAAGTCACAGTGAAAAAAAATGTGTTAATCTAACTAAATATGTTTAAATTAAAACAAAATTAAACGATGAAATATCAACTAAAATATATAAATAACAGTATTCTTGCATCTTAATATAGAGCTGAGTTTTCAGCATTATTGTTAATGTTTATAGTTCACTGCTGTATATATTGTTGTACACATATTTGTACAAGTTTCCTTTTCCTGTGTATAGCTCTACTGTCATACACTGTAGTATGATGCACAACTTTGACATATTTCTATTTCCTTATCATTTCTCTGTGCTTATAGATATTTCTGCTCTTGAATGGGACCAAATCTAATGTAACCCAATAACAACCACCCAGGGATCAATAAAGTGTTTCTGATTCTGATTCTGAAAATACAGTTTAATAACAATATACCAGCTGACAGCACAAACTAGAAAACATTAATAAACTCACCTGTTTCTCCAGCTGTTACATGTCAGGTGACCTCTGACTTCTGATTACATCATCATATCAGTCCTTCACTCTGATTCGCCCCCTAAGCATCAACATTATTGTCTTGTGTTGTTCATCTTATATTATACATATGAACACTACACAGTTTTATGTCTCTCTACTATACAACTTTATGTTTTAAATATATATATTTATTATTCTAATTCTTCTTTTATATTTTTATTCTGACTCTAATCATGAGTATTCACTATTTACTGTTTGTGAACGTGATGAAACGTAACACCTGAGCTGCTTCAGGTAACAGCAGGAGATTCATTTATCAGGTCGTTGCTTCCTCAAACGTGTATAAATGTTTTTTCTCAGATAAAACAACGGGTTAATTTATTTTGCAAAAATAAACATAATTAGACTGAAACAATTTTAAACATAACAGATGAAAGATCAGAAAATCAGAAAAATCAAGTTCAGGAACAATTTGAACACGTGATGTAAAAACAGACTCAGGATCAGAGTTTATTAATAATTTAGTTAAAACTCGTCTGTGAGACTTTGTGGTTCCTTCAGCTGTGGAACCTTTAAAAATACATTTGTGCTCACTGATCTGAAGAACATCAGAGGAACAATATGTGAAGAGCAGTGAGCTGCTGAACCAGCAGGTGGCAGCAGAGACACCTGTTCACAAGAACACGGGGAGAACATGTGAGGAATATCTGTAGAACATGTGGAGAACATGTATAGAACACATGAAGAACGTGTGAAGAACATATATAGAACATATGTAAAACGTGTAGAACATGTGTAGAGCTGCTCCCCAACTTTTCTATGTTCCAGAATTACTTCCTGGTTCTACGGCTCACTGAGCATGTGCAGTAGTGTTTCTTCCTGCTTGGCCCACAGACATACTGTATGACATCCTGATGACATCATCGTCTTTTTTGAGCTCGAGGAAAGTTCTTGGATCAAAAGTTCATCTTATAAAGAGTCATAAGTGAACTTGTTTACAATTAGACGTGTCAACAGTTGGACGGTCGACTCTTTATAAGATGGACGTGTCAACAGTTGGACGGTCGACTTTTTATCAGGTGTCTTGGGGTGGGGGGGGCAATTTCATTGCAATACTGCGAGTGACCACCAGGAGAAACCGAACTAGTTCCAGTTCTAGTTCTGTTATAAGTTTATGTTCCACATGTTTTTGGGTGAAAAGAACGTCTTTAATCTGACTGGAGGTCAGGTCACATTCTGAGGTTTAAAACACATAAAATAAGGAAAACTAATCAACTTTAGGATCCCAGACCCTCTGATCAATCAGGCGATCAGTCATGTTGTGTCTTTACAGATCAATGATTAATATTAGATAATTAAATAATTAACCAAACTCCTTGACTTTATGTGTTTTAATGAAATATAAATGTTCCTCTTCTCTGTCACCTTTAGTAATAAATGAAAAACCTTTGGTCAGATTTGATTCAATTAATACAAACTTTTGTTTTGAAACTGTGCTGGAGTCACAACCTCATTATGTCATCAGTAAATAAAGTTTATTTCATTTATTTACATTCACTTTACACCAGTGGTGGACAAAGTACTCAACCCCAGTACTCGAGTACAAGTACTCCTGGTCAGATATTACTCAACTACAAGTGAAACGTGTTCTGTCAAAGTTTTACTCAAGGTAAAGTACTAGAATACTTACCTTTAAAAAGACTTAAGTATTCAAAAGTACAGATTACAAAGTACATTTTCTAATATAAATGCTGTATTGTTTTCATGATGCATTTACTGAACCTTGTAACTCTGAAACACCTGATGATGAAGCGACTTGTTTGTAGATCCACTCTGATACACAAAGTCTATAGAAACACCTATAAAATCTTCAGTATAGAAACGTAATCAAAAACAAAAAGGACAGTTATTGTCAGTTTCTGATGTAACTGAATTCAAATCACATGATTAAATCAGATTGAAGTCGACTGTAAGGATTTTCTGTTCAATAACTCAGATTCCTTTCTGTCTTCAGAGGCAGTATTTATACATGAAGTATGTGATCAAATCAATCCAACATTCAAAGCTACCTGGAATTATTTCTAGTTTTATAATTATAAGAACTTTCTGAGATTTAATTTAGTCTTTCTCCTGCCGTCACCATGACTGAGTTTAGTTTGACTGAAAGGGGAGGAGCTTGTTTGTTCTTGTTACAGAGCTTCTGTGATTGGTCTCCTTCAAACTCCTTGAAGTGACTTCAAAGTTCCACTTCGCCTAAAAGTTCAGAGTAACGACACGGTGTTTCTCAGTCCTGGTCCTCAGAGGACGCCGTCCTGCATGTTTCAGATGTTTCTGCTCCAACACACCTGATCCACATGATCAGCTCGTCATCAAGCGTCTGCAGAAACCTGACAACAACCTGATCATGTGACTCAGGTGTGTTGGAGCAGAAACATCTGAAACATGCAGGACAGTGAGGACCAGGGAAACACTGAACCACAACTTTCCTGGAAATGTAGTCGAGTCAAAAATACAATATTTGTCTTTAAAATGTAAAAGAGTGAAAGTCAGAAGTTTACAAAAAAGTAAAGTACAGATACTCCAAAAATGTACTTAAGTACAGTACTCAAGTAAATGTACTTTGTTACTGTCCACCACTGTTTTACACTAAACATTATGTTTACTGTTTTGGATAAATAAACTTTTGGTTTTATATATTTTAGTCACATTTTATTTAAAGTTTTTTGTCCTTTTTGTTTTGTTTTTTTTGAGCGTGTGAAAAAATAACGTAATGGAGTTTTATGAGCATCCTTTCAGTGTGTGGAGTAACACCCCCACCTAGTGGTCTGAGGTGGTACATCCTGACAGGAACAAGTACTTTATTAATTGCGGCTGACGTATTTATGACATCACGTCGCTTCTTCACATACTATTTGACTGTTTTAGTCATCAGTCACTGAGGCCTCATGATAAAATAATTACATCACAAATATTAACATGTATGTCAATGATACAGTTTTTTATTATTTGGCGCTTGTCCTTTAACTACATTTTTCACCCAAAAGGGGGCGTGGTTAATGGAGGTGATGTACAGCTGCTGTTGTCCACAGCAGGAGACAAAATATTCATGACAGCGCCCCCTGGCTGCCCAGACAACACCAACAACATTTACCGTCAGCACTGACTGGATGAGCACATGTGACATGACGAACTGTCCCTTTAATTTTGGAGGGTTATTTCCCCCTGTGTTTTGCCTCTCAGCCTCCATGTGCTCCTCCCTGTTGGGGAGCCTGTAGACAAGACTCTGGGCTGAAAACAAGCATCATCTTCTTCTCTGCATTCATTCAGATCAGTTTCTCATATTTAAACCAACAGTTCAAAAGTTCCTAAAATAAGAAAGAATAAACCACAGAACTTTGTGGCAAAGATCCAAACACAACAATAATTTTAAAAAGGACACAGACGAAGCTTTTATATAAAACATCTGACACAAAGCATCTCCATTCCTGTCTGTCGTAGTGAAACACGAATCAAATATTCACACACACAAATAAACAAAAGACACACAAACAACCAGAAAGTATCATGATAAACAAGTTTTATTGTGAAATCACTCAGTTCAAACAGCTGCTTCCTTCAACAAAGACAAGAAATAAGACACAAAAAAGAAACTCCTGATTTTTTATTTTATATCAACAACATTCATTTGTGACCGAGTGACGTCGAGACTCCACGTTTACACACACACACACACACACACACACACACACACACACACACACACACACACACACACACACACACACACACACAGAAGTGAGCTGTCAAACCACAAAGTCACTGATATCTCAGTCTGAAGGACAGGAAGCTGTGTGTGTGTGTGTGTGTGTGTGTGTGTGTGTGTGTGTGTGTGTGTGTGTGTGTGTGTGGGAGGGGAGGGTCCCTGCTGACACACACACACACACAGATCTGTTTGTGTGTGTTAGGCTGTGATGTTCCTATAAGAACTTCACACTCGCTGTACTTTCAAAGGAGGAAATGAGCCGGGGGTGGGGGGGGGGGACTCAGGACTTCCTTTAACAAAATAAAAGTCTTGTTGATCTTCTTCCTGAACTGTTGTCATGACAGAGTCTGACTCTTCTTCCTCTTGTCTCTCTTTGACAGACAGCTGGTGGTCTGTCTGTTCTGAGAGGACGACTTGATGTCTCCGCTCCTGTCCAGGTCTGAGACAAGAGTCTCTGGTCCTTTCTTGTTTTCTTCCTGGAACTGTGGAAGGTCATATCTGTCACTGAAACAAAAATATCATCATGGTAAGTCACAACGATGAGACGAAAAGTCTAAATGAAGACTTTTTATCTCATAACTTTGTCTTTATATTTCATCATTTTCATTTTACCGCAGGGATGATTTTTCTCTCGGTGACAGACACGACCCTCCATATGGATCCCTGCTGTTGCTGGTGATACTCCTTGGCAACGGTTGCTAGGGCTTAGCTTGTTGTTAGCTAGCTCTTTGTTTGTTTTCTGAAGGTAGATTCATTTTATTGATTATTCATCAGTTATTTAGTTCTATGTTTTATGAATGCTTTATTTTAGGTTGTTTCTCTGATGATGTGTCTCTCTCAGCTCTGGTCTCTGGCTGTGTTCCTTTTCTCAGCCTGGTGTCAGCTGATTGGCTGATTGGCTGATTGGCTGATTGATGAATAGTTGAGCTGTCAGTTTGTCAGTTGGTTATTTTCTCTGTTTTCTTTTTCTTTTGATTTCATGATGTTTTTCCTCTGGTTGCTTTTTTTTTCTTCTGGGGACATAATTCTTCTTCTTGTCTTAACACGTTCAGGAGTTAGAATTTTGTTTTATATTATTTTTTTTATATTTCACACACACACACACACACACACACACACACACACACACACACACACACACACATATATAGTATCTTTCTCTTTGTTTATCTGTATGATCTGATAATGATTTTGATTCTTATTTAGACTTTTGTGCCTCACATTAAATCATGAAATCCACTTTGTTTTTTATGTCATATTGTTTTGTTTGTTTGTTTGTTTGTCACTTTGTGAGTCAAAGAGCCTTTTAAAGAGCACAGACAAACTTCTTATGAATTAGAAAATAAAGACACTTCAATAAAGACGTCACTTCCTGCTGTGGGTTCTTTCTGTTCTTTCTTTTATTGTGAAATCTGAGGATGTTTCACATATTTGGACTTTTTTATAACCAGCAGAAACAATTCATCTTTTTATCCTTTGTGATGTCATCAAGACTCACTTCTTTTTTTCAGTTTCATTAACGAGCCAACAGACATCAAACACTGTGACATCATCACTTTATATGATGTCACAGTGTTTTTACAACACAAGAAGGATTCATCTCAGAGAAACTGTCAGGAGTTAACTGACTTGTAATCAGATTACTGGATTACATGAACGATTTAAACAGTATTTGTATAGAAATGATTCTGTCACAAACTTTAGGTTAATTTGAGATGAAGTGCGTCTCACCTGGACAGATGAGATCAGGAGGTGGAGACAAAAAGTCTGCAGACAAGTCAGACAGTTTTCAACAGACTTCAGAGAGACTAGAAGAAGAGACACGAACATCCTGTCAGGTCACCTGTAGGTCACCTGTAGTCTGCAGGTCATTGATCACAGCTGAAGAAATAAAGTTCGTTCTTGATCGTTGATTGAAGTTAAAATAGAAGAGATCCTCCTTTTGACTCATCGGTTCTTTTATCTGCCTTGTAAAGAACCAAACTGTTCTTTTGATCAGTCATATAGAACCTTTATTATTATCAGACACTAAATATCTGATTATTCATCAGACAACAGAAGATCAATATGTCATTAAATATTACAGTTACACAGAAAATTACTATTTTATACAACATGTGGTGTTTGTTGTCAAAGTTAAGAGCCAATCAGAGCCTGCCAGCTCATCGATCAGGTGACAGTCAGGTGTTTGCAGGTGGAGAGCAGCTGCAGCTCCTGGCTCTACAAACTGCGACCACCTCGATCTCGTGAGGACCTCATGAGATGAGGTTTTCGTTGCCTACGTGTGTATGACGTCAGAGCAAGTCGGGATCTAACCGGCATGCATTGTGCGGCGATCACCGCTGATCGATTCTGCGCAGACCTGGATCACCTCGAACGCACCTTTTGCCTCCGTGTGATCTGTCCCTGTTGGCTTTTATTTTAGAGGAGTTGTAACCGGATGCGGCTCTTATTGCAGTGAGCTTGATCAGGCGGAAGCAGCAGAGGAGCTGGAAAGTCTTGAGGAACCAAACTTTTAAAAACTTTATAAACTTTTTAAACTTTATAAACTTTTAATCACCAGGTCCGGTCTGTCCCGTAGTGAGCTGTTAGCCTGTTAGCTGTTAGCCTGTTAGCTTCAGAGGGAGTTCAGATTGAACATGTCTTCAGGAGACCAGAGACACCACAGAGACCAGTTCAGAGACCAGTATCTGTACCAGCTGCCGCCCTCCGTCCTCTGGGACTTTTGTCGGATCATGGACGGACTGTCGGACCTGGACTGGACCCGCTTCGGTGAGTCAAAACTAGAACCGAGACCGACTGATAACAGCTAACTGCTAACTGCTAACTGCTAACAACATGGAGGAGGAGAGGTTCTACCTGTCAGCTCACTTCACAGGAGATCAATATATTCTGTCTGTACACATCAGGGATGTTAAAGACTAGTCCTTAATTGATTAATCTCTTCTAAGAATTGAACTGATTAAAAATGTATTAATTGATAATCAATTGATAGTCTATAAGTGCTAAGCAGTAATCGAGGCTCATTCATTTGATTGGTGGAGGCTTTTAATGAATCAGCAAACTTAAAGTTAAGAATGAGAAAAAATGAAAAGAAGAAAAGAAAACTTGTGTTTGTTATTAATTATTGATGATGTCAGATTAAAGTGATCAACATTAAACTGACAGGAAGCTGCTCCACCTGTTTTCACATGTTTAGACCTTCAACTACTGATCAATCTGGCAATAGATTTTCCACTGATCGATTAGTTGTTTGGTTCATAAAATGTCTGAAAATGTTGATCAGAGTCCAAGTTGACGTCCTCAAATGTCTCGTTTTGTCCTCAACTCAAAGATCATCAGTTTTTACTGTCAGAGAGGAAAGAAACCAGAAAATATTCACATTTAAGAAACTGAAATATTTTTTTAAATTTAAAAATAAACTCAGTTTTGTCTCTCTGCCTCTGTCTGCAGCCTCAGAGGCCCTCAGTGATCAGACCGCCGTGCGATTGGCTGCGAGGAGGGACAGGCGGACCGACTGGGTGATGAACCAATGGGAGAGCAGGAACGGTCGTGTTGGGGAGCTGATTGACCTGTTGGAGCGTCTGCAGCTGCTCCGCCCACGTGATGTCATCCTAGGCTGTGAGTTCACTGACCTCTGATGACCTCTGATGACACGTTAATGTCCCGCTGACTGTCTCTGTCTGTCTGTGTGTCTGCAGGGACGTCCAGTCTGAAGCCTTCTTCTCATCATCATCATCCTCCTCCTCTTCCTCCTCCTCCCGTCTCTCTCTCTCAGTTTGACCCCCCTCCAAAACAGCCCAAGGCCCCGCCCACAACAAGCACCTGCAAACTGAGCACAACAGGTAACACACACACACACACACACACACACACACACACACACACACACTCAGATTTGTGTGAAGAATCACACAAATCTGATTGGTTACTGTCAGAGGCAGGGAGGCTGTGATTGGTGGAGTGGGCGGGGCTGCAGACGATCAGATTGTCCATCTGAGTTGACGTGATACAACAGTAGTTTATTAATTGTATTTTAATATAAATGTAACATGATTCAATGTAAAGTAACATGATTGTAATTAAATATAATATTATATAATATAACATGATGAAGGTTCTTCTTCTCTTGTTCTCGTGTTCTTTATTCAGCAGATGAAGGAGGAGGACGACCCCTGCCCAGACCGGCTCCGCCCCCCTCCAGTCTGAAGTCTGATTACCGCCCGCCCTCCGAGGTACGACGTGGAAAACATCATATAATAATAATAATGGTATTGTAACTTATAGTAGTAATGACATTAGTGATGATGTCATCCTCAGGCCCCTCCTGACATGGCGGCGTGCAGCAACGGCGTGATGTGCTGGTCGTACGAAGAGGTGCATGCTGGGACGCAGGGGTTCTCCCCCTCCCTGCAGGTGGGGGAGGGGGGGTTTGGAGTTGTGTACAGAGCGACTCTGAGGAACACCGAGTGCGCTGTGAAGAGACTCAAACAGGTCAGCCAATCACAGCGCACAGCACAACCACATGACTCTGCTTCTTCAGTGTTTTCTGTTGTCAGTTAGAGCTGCAACAGTCAGGCAACTTATTGATTAGCTGATTAAGTTTCAAAACCAAATGTATCAATAATCCATTGATCGTTCGAATCGTCTGGTTTCAGATTCTGAATGTTCTGATTTTCTTTGTCAGTAAATAAAGTGAGGAACATTTAAAACGTCACAGGAGCGATTTTCCTGATATTTATTGATCGATCGTGAAAATAATCTGCGGAATGATGGACGTTAGCTGTAGCTCCTCGATGTTTTCACATACCTGCTGTTAGAGAGATTCAGGTGAGTCATCGCTGAATGCTCGCTGTGTGATGATGTCAGAGGTGTAACCATGGCTACCAGCTGCTGTGTCACTGCCAGCGTTTCTTTTTCCAGTCAGGTTTGTTTTTAACGTCTCTGAACTACAGACACTGATATTCTACTCAGCTGTCACGCATATTTTTAATTATTATAAACAATAAAAAATAAAAACACAAACAGGTAAATATATTCAACTGAAATTCAGAAAGGATGTTAAAGATAAAATGCTTCCTGTAAAACTAAAAAATACCATCAGACAAACACTCATACGATCTGGACAGATGCAGCTGTGATTGGCCAGATATCAACCAATAATATCATCCATCTGATTTGTCGATCAGGCTCTGCTCCAAACTGTTTTGAATGAACTGGGGTGCGTTCACTCTGAAAACGTTGTGCGCTGTTTTGCTACAGTTTCCAGATTGAATGTCTCGTTTCCTCTAAGCGGTGCACAGCAGGCTCTCAGATTTGTTTTCTCTCGTGTGGTGGGCGTGTCACAGGTGTTATCCAATCAGCAGCAACGTGTTAAAGAGGAAGTGCAGAACGCTGGCTGTGGAACGCGGCACCGTCTCTGTCTCTATAAACCTTTGGCTACATTTTGTCAGGATGAACGCGGCCCGGTGTGATGAGGTTTGATCTGTGACAGGAAGTGGACTGTGATTGGTCAGTGGTGTTGTTTTTGTTGTAGGACTGTCTGTTGGACTGGACTCTGCTGAAGGAGAGTTTTCAGACTGAAGTGGACAAACTGACAAAGTGAGTTTTTTTTTGTCAGAACACAAACAGAAAAATCAATAAACATCACAAATATACTGATCAATATCAATGATTAACACAGTGACGATGTTTCAGACCAAAATGACCACATTTCATCAACCAGAGACACAGACTTGTTGTTCCTCTGTCAGGTTCAGACATCCGAACATCGTGGATCTGTTGGGTTTCAGTGAAGGTGGAGGATCAGTGTGTCTCATCTACAGCTTCATGGACAACAGATCACTGGAGGACCAGCTGCACAACGTAACACACAAACACACACATCTAATCAACGGTATTGACAGATACAATGTGCCTAAAATAATATCATAAAATATTCTGATCTGTCGTGTTTATTGAACACTCATTCAGTATTCAGAATGATAATGGAGAAGTGAACCCCTGGACTCAATAAGTGGTTGACCCGCCCTCAGCCCGGCGCTTCCTGTCGCTGTGGATCAGAGCTGCACATCTTTCTTCCTGACAGAACAGTTTGAGCTCTGTCTTATCCTCTGGACGTCTCGTGTGTACGACTCTCTTCAGGTCATTCAGTAGCGTCTCTGTTGGTCGAGGTCTGGACTCCAAAAGGTGGATTTAGTTTTTCTGGAGACATTCTGCTGTGGACTTGCTCCGGTGTTTTGGGTCGTTCTCCTGTTGCATCACCCAACTTCTACAGAGTTTCAGCTGACATGCAGACATTCTCACATGATCCTGAAGATTTTTTTGATAAACTTGTGAATTCATCTCAAGCTGGCTCAAATCATGATGTTTCCTCCACCGTGCTTTATGGTCGCGATGATGTTTTCATGATGATATGCGGTGACCTTCTTACACCAGATGTAGTGCTGTGTGTTCTTTCCAAATAGTTCAGTCTTAGTTTCATCAGTCCACAAAACATTTTTCTGTGGAGTGTCATTGTGCTCTTTTGCAAACTTCAGGTGTGCAGCAATGTTCAGTGAGCAGCGGCGTCCTTCATGGTGTCCTGCCACAGACACCCTGCTTGTTCAGTGTTTTACGTACTGTAGACTCATGAACACAGACGTTAGTCAGTTCCAATGACGCCTTCAAATCTCTGGCTGTCACTCAGGGTTGTTTCTTTACCTCATTGACGAGTCCTCGTTGTGCTCTTGGGGTCATTTTGACTGGACGCCCACTTCTTGGTAGAGTAGCCACAGTCCCAAAGTGTCTCCATCGGTAGATCGTTTGTTTAACTGTAGACTGGTGAATTTCTAAAGTCTTTGAAATCACTTTGTAACCCTTTCCAGCTTTATGTAAATCAACAATTCATGATCGTAGATCCTCTGAAAGCTCTTTTTGGCGAGGCATGGCTCACATAAGCATATTCTTCTTGTGTGGAACAAACTCAAAAAGTTTGAGTTGTTTTGATGAGTCACAGAAGCTCCAGTCCAAACCGCCAAACTCACTTTCTCAACAAGACTCCAGGTCTGTTAACACCTGACTCCAGTGAGCTTTTCTGAGGTCATTAACTCAACGGTTCACATACTTTTTCCACTAACACTGTGAGGTTTTTATGGTTTTTCTCATTAAAGATCAGAATTTATTTGTGTTATTATTTTAGGCACTTTATATTTGTCAATACTCTTGACTTAGATGACGATCAGAACTTATTTTATAACAAATTAATGCAAAAAAACATGAAATTCCAAAAGTTTCACATCCTTTTTCTTGCCACACACGCAACATAATACGTGTGTGTGTGTGTGTGTGTGTGTGTGTGTGTGTGTGTGTGTGTGTGTGTGTGTGTGTGTGTGTGTGATCAGGAGCGTGTGTTCCTGTCGTGGTCTCACAGAGTCGGTGTTGTTGAAGGAGCATCAACAGCTCTGCAGTTTCTTCATTTTCCTCCTGAAGGACACAAACCGCTCATCCACGGAGACGTCAAGAGGTCAGCGTCACGTCATGTGACAGCACACCTACATGACATCACTTATAAATCTGTAAAACAATATTTATGTAGAATGATCCGCAGCGGTGTGTCCCTCAGCTCTCCCTCCACCTTCATTAATAGTTTTTCTTCTGCAGAATAAAGAGGCCGTGACATCACACGTCATGACTTGTCACATGACGTACTGTCACTGTTGTCAGTTTCCTAGTGCTTCGGGAGGTTTAACGTCTTTCTGTGGGTTTAATGTCTCTGTCTCTCCATGTGTCTCTGCAGCTCAAACATTCTGTTGGACCGCCACCTGGTGGCGAAGCTGGCCGACTTCGGTCTGGCTCGCTGTGCGTCTCGCGGCTCGTTGGGATGCTCGGCAGCTCAGACGGCGTCAGTGGGTAAAACGGCGACAGTGAGAGGAACGCTGGCGTACCTGCCTGAAGAGTATGTGAGGAACGGAGAGCTGGGGACCGCTGTGGACGTCTACAGCTTTGGAGTGGTGAGAAGCCATAGGGGCTGATGGGAAATGTAGTCTGTTAGTTCACCAAAGACTAATGATCTGTTTAAGACAAGTCTGAAATTAAAATCAGCAGAAAGTTTGATCCAAGACATAAAATATTTATAATAAATATTTATCTGTCAGCTTCACCAGAACAACTTTACAGCTGCACATTAAAGACAAAAACTATTTTAGTTCAGATTCTCATGAGAATAAAAGACATTTTATGGACCAAACAACTAATTGCTTAGTGGAAAAGGTATTGCCAGATTGATCACTACTTGAAAAATAGGTCCAAACATGTGAAAACAAGCGGAGCGCACGGACGCACATCCCAGTATTTTTTGGTTCGCTCTGTAAAGGCAGAATACAGAAACTTCCAAATAAGGTCAAAAGTCAAATCAGAGGTCAGCATTAATATGTAGAAATAATAACCTGATATAAAGTTATAAAACTGACACACATACATGTTATCTGCCTGCAGCTATTTGCCTCGACAAGGAAACTTTAAAGTCATTTTCCTCAGTTCTGCACTCTGAAGGCTCCAACACATGATCAGCGGTAAAAATGCTTTGCGCTGGTTGTCCCGTTGTTTTCCTATGAAGAGAGCGGAGTCGCCCGACCAGGCGGCACCGCTACCCTCAGCGTAGCGCACCGCTTGGATCTGCCGCTGACTGCTGCGCTCAAAGTGTAACACAACATTAAAAACAGACTACGATCTACGATAAGATTACTGAATCATATAGTTTATGAACTTAGCTACATCCAGAGCTAAAGTTAGCGCAGCCATTTGTACACCTAGCAGACAGGATGGAGCCGTTGTAGCGCTGTGCTGCGCCTCTCTGCGCCCTACATCACGGCGACTCCAGAACAAATTTCTTATCACGTGAAGGCCCCTTGAGAAGTTCCTGCCCTTTTCCTTTGTAGGGCAGAGCTCAGAGAACCTGGTGTGAAGGACAGATAGAACATACATTTTTTACAGGAATCCAGTTTGTTTTCGTGGATTTAACTGATGCAGACTGTGACACCTTTGATCTTCTGTTTCTATGGTTTTGTGATGTGACATCATGACTACAGAAACAATTGATAACTGCGAAAGTCTGATTAGGTCATCTGACGTTGACTGATGTTAGTTATTGGTTTGATTATTAGTAATAATGTGTGTATTGATGGTGGCTGATGGGGCTCATTATCAGTTCATTGTACTCATCAGTGACCTCATACTTCATACATGACAGCAGCTCTATTGATCGTCGTTATACCGTTCTTTCTGCCATAATAAACTTATACCCCCCAACAATAATGAGACACCCCTGCAGGTCACACGTGTGTTAGTGATGCTGAAGGCACTGGTGATGATGTCATTATGTCATGTGACAGGTTTAAATATTCCTACTTCCTGTGTGGAACAGTGTAAACTCAACAGTTGAGTCTGTTTATTGTTTATACTGCATATATTGTTCCTATTTTTACATTTCCTCTGGTTTATGATGTTTGTTTACGTGTTCATTGTTTGTTGTTGTGTTTTTGTTCTGTTTTGCTGTAACACTGCAGATTTCTCTGCTGTGGGACAAATTATGGAAAGTAAAGAAATAGTTTGTGTGTTTCAGGTGTTGTTGGAGGTTCTGACGGGTCGACGAGCTCTGGAGAAAGACAGGAAGTCAAGAGACAGATACCTGGTCAGAACACACACACACACACACACACACACACACACACACACACACACACACACACACACACACACAGCGTTCACTCTAACGTCTAAAACACAATAATCTGAATTTTAGGCCTTAAAATGTCTTTAATACTGTGATGTGCTGTTTCCTGTCGTAGAAAAAGATTCTAGAAGTATTAAGTTAAATATTTTAAATAAAAAACTTACTTCCATCTAAGGCAGTCATTCCTAAACACTGGCTTGTGACCCTCAGGTGGGTCACAGGAGATTTTGTTTGGGTCACTGAATAAATCAAAAAGTATGAAAAATTTTCTGCAAATTGAACATTTATATCTTCAGCACATCTTAATCATTAAACATTTAAAATGTATGTATTGTTTTAGTGAAGAGGGAAAAAAGCCAAGAGTCTGTTAATTCAATGTAAATACATTTATTTTGTCTCATTTATGAAGAAGCTAAAATGTCCCAACATGTCAACATGTCAACATGTCAACAGCATGTCAACATGTCAGCATGTCAGCATGTCAGCATGTCAGCATGTCAACATGTCAACATGTCAGCATGTCAGCATGTCAACATGTCAACATGTCAACATGTCAACATGTCAACAGCATGTCAACATGTCAGCAGCATGTCAGCATGTCAGCAGCATGTCAGCATGTCAACATGTCAACATGTCAGCATGTCAACATGTCAACAGCATGTCAACATGTCAGCAGCATGTCAGCATGTCAGCAGCATGTCAACATGTCAACATGTCAGCATGTCAACATGTCAGCATGTCAACATGTCAACAGCATGTCAACATGTCAACATGTCAGCATGTCAACATGTCAGCATGTCAACATGTCAACATGTCAACATGTCAGCATGTCAACATGTCAGCATGTCAACATGTCAACATGTCAACAGCATGTCAACATGTCAGCATGTCAACATGTCAGCATGTCAACATGTCAACATGTCAACAGCATGTCAACATGTCAGCATGTCAGCATGTCAACATGTCAGCATGTCAACATGTCAGCATGTCAACATGTCAGCATGTCAACATGTCAACATGTCAGCAGCATGTCAACATGTCAACATGTCAGCATGTCAACATGTCAACATGTCAACATGTCAACAGCATGTCAACATGTCAGCAGCATGTCAGCATGTCAGCAGCATGTCAACATGTCAACATGTCAGCAGCATGTCAACATGTCAACATGTCAGCAGCATGTCAACATGTCAGCAGCATGTCAACATGTCAGCATGTCAACATGTCAGCATGTCAACATGTCAGCATGTCAACATGTCAACAGCATGTCAACATGTCAACATGTCAGCATGTCAACATGTCAGCATGTCAACATGTCAACAGCATGTCAACATGTCAACATGTCAGCATGTCAACATGTCAGCATGTCAACATGTCAGCAGCATGTCAACATGTCAGCATGTCAACATGTCAGCATGTCAACATGTCAACAGCATGTCAACATGTCAACATGTCAGCATGTCAACATGTCAGCATGTCAGCATGTCAACATGTCAACAGCATGTCAACATGTCAACATGTCAGCATGTCAGCATGTCAACATGTCAACATGTCAGCATGTCAACATGTCAACATGTCAGCAGCATGTCAACATGTCAACATGTCAGCAGCATGTCAACATGTCAACATGTCAGCAGCATGTCAACATGTCAGCAGCATGTCAACATGTCAACAGCATGTCAACATGTCAACATGTCAGCATGTCAGCAGCATGTCAACATGTCAGCATGTCAACATGTCAACATGTCAGCATGTCAACATGTCAGCATGTCAGCAGCATGTCAACATGTCAGCATGTCAACATGTCAACATGTCAGCAGCATGTCAACATGTCAACATGTCAGCAGCATGTCAACATGTCAGCATGTCAGCAGCATGTCAACATGTCAGCAGCATGTCAACATGTCAGCAGCATTTCAGCATGTCAGCATGTCAACATGTCAGCAGCATGTCAACATGTCAACATGTCAACATGTCAACAGCATGTCAACATGTCAACATGTCAACATGTCAACATGTCAACATGTCATAACCTGCTGCACCTTCTGCAGGAAATGACATCAGTCACATGAGAAGTCAGAAAAATGTAAAGCTGCTGTTAAAACTCTTGTTCTTTATTTACATCAGCAGCCTTACATTTATTTTGTAACTGTGTTGTAATTGAGGGACTCAGATTTCCTTCATGTCCTTTTTTGTCAGTTTGGAAGTGAAATATGTCTTAAATGACATCATAAACATCTTAAAATGTCTTCAATTTAACTTGTTGAAACCTTACAGGTTAGTTGCAGGAGCTCCGACACTTCTCTGTGCTTAAAGTGTGATTTACTGTATATATATTTTTTTCTATTTGTCTTTATTCTATAATGATTCTAGAGTGATTCGTTCTGTTTTCTACTTGTTCTGTCTGAGCTGCAGTAACATGTGAGTTTCTCCGGTGTTTGTGTAGAAGGACCTGGTGGACGAGGTGGAGGACGGTCCGCCAGGTTCGTGTGCAGCAGCCTGGAGGAAACAGCTGGACCAGCGACTCACCACAGGTGTGTGTGTGTGTGTGTGTGTGTGTGTGTGTGTGTGTGTGTGTGTGTGTGTGCTGAGGGGTGAAACTATGACGTGAGATTAATGTGTTAGTGAGACATGTTGAGTCTAAATCCAGGATGTTCAGAGTCATGAAGGCGTCTCTCTTTTAACCTGCTAGATCACCATGGTAACTGATGCTAAACTCATCACCTGGTCAGCAGCAGGTTATGTTCAGAGTTTATGATTAAATCGTCTGTAAAAAGCAGCGCTGTTTAACTAATTATTGTTCTAACAAGGTTGTTTATGAGCGATATAACTTTAAAACTGAGGGAGGAGGTTAAAAATCAAGAGTTGTTGAGCTGAATGTTCATAATATCACTGAACGAATCCATATAATGTAAAAATGAAACATAATGTAACAGCAGCATCACGTTGTCATGGTAACCTCTGTTTGGTGATGCAGAGTCATTTCCCCCGTTTGCTCCAGATCATATTAACTCTTTAAATTGACATGGTTTATAATCCACACAGTAAAATAATGATGAAGCAACTACAGACACTTTGAAGACTTTTGACTGTTTTCTGTTTTGTCTGTGATTTTGCAGCTCAGATCACTGATTAGAAAATTGATCATCATTGATCACAGACAATCTTAAATCAGTTCCACTCATTTTCCGTTGGTTTGGTGAAAAACTTCAGTGATGTCCTCGTCTCTGTCATCAGAGGACAGAGTCAGACAGACTTCATCATGTTTAAATCTGCTGGATGGACTTTTATTGTTTAATGTTTTCATGTTAGAATAAACGGCAGCATTAAGACCACATTTAGTCCATCAGTCATTTTCTCACATCATTCTTCTTCTCCTGCTTTATTTGTCATGTATTTTTTTTCCACAGCTCATAATTATAACAACTTGATGGTTTTGACTTCAGTAAGACGCTCGATCGCTTCATTTCATGAGGAAGAAGAGTCAAATGAAACAAACGTCACTTTTCTGTGAAACGAAAGTCTGGATTAACAAAGAGAGCTGATAACCACCATCGTGATCCCCGTTATCTCTGATCCAGGTTTTAGGTTTTGTCGATCCAGATCATGCAGAGAGAGTCTGGCTGTGTTGAACTTCCTGTAGTTCAGCCCTCTGATCATGTCTGGTCTCTGTGTGTGAGTTTGTGTGTTTGTGACGTGCAGCTGCTGTGTTCATGTTGTGTCCACAGGGGGCGCTGCAGAGCCTGCTGGCTGTATGGAGATGGTGGATCTGGCCTGCAGGTGTCTGGACAGGAACAGGAAGAAGAGGCCGGCCATGACGAAGGTCAGAGACACACCTGCTTTGTTTACAGTGTTTCTGTGTCCAGCATGTCTGTCCAGAGTCTCGTCTCCTCTGCAGGACGATGGACACTTGACACTTTAATGATCTTTGAGCTTCTCTCAAGACAAAATTTACAGTTTTAGCTCCGCCTCTGTGGACGTCTACGTCCTGTTTAACAGTCTGCTTTCAATCATAATTTGGGCATTTTTTCCCCCCAAAATGTATATTTCTTGGTTAGGATTCTTCAAAGGACGTAAATTAAAGTTTTTATTGTCACTTCAGTGAAACGTCAGGAGCCCTTTTAAAGAGACGTCTTGTAATGCTGCTGTGAGACGTGACGTCTTCATTATGTCGCCTCACTGTCCGACTGTAGACATCAAACCTTCTGATTCAGTCAGTCATAATATGTGTCAGGCTCTTATTAAAGTTATTCATAGTTTTCTCTGACGATGTTTGACAAAAGTACATTTAAAATATTTCAAAGCAACCTTTCCTTTTGACCACAGTCGTCTTTAGATAAATATATTTACAGTCCAATTATAGAAAACAAAAATAGACTGTGTGGTGTTTTAATTTGAGATAACACAAAATCTATATTTATATACACTAGGAAATTAGAAATTAAAGAATAGGGGGCTTTTTGGGGAAATATACTATAATTTTCTACTTCTCCCAAATTTCCTCACATTAATTTTTCTAAAGAAAAAATAAACCAAAATGAAAGTTAAAATGGAGCCACTGATGGTCACTTCCATCTTATTTTAGTTAGAAATGGTTGGTGATTATTTCATGTACAAACCTGAAAATGTAAACTGGATTAAACATGTGGTTGTAATTTTTATGCCTGGTGTGAAACCGGAGTAAACTGGAAACTCAGACTTGTATCTGCAGTAATTTTAATGGAATCACACGACCAGAGAAGAGAAACAAGGACAGCAGCACATCGTGTTTACAGGATGAGTATCAGAAGAGAAAGAGTGGTGGGTGACAGATCGGCTCGATGGTTCTTCAGAACGTGATGGAGACGTTTCACTTTAGTTAGTTAGTTAATTGAAGGTCTCTGAAACGCGCCGCTGTCCCTCACCCTCGTTCAGTTTTATGCCAACGGAACTTTTCAGAATGCTATGGGAGACGTGATAAATGCATGATAATGCTTCATGTAGAAGTGTGAAGTGTGTTGCTTAGCAACAATCAACAATTCATGTGTGGACACGAACTGTAAGACCAGGCGCAGCTGCGACCGCTGTCAGTCAGGCTCGGTGCAGTCGGTGTAAACGTAGTGAAGTCCGGCCTAAGACTTAAGACCCAGCTGGTCCTGATGTGTGCAACACTGTTAGTTTGTATATTTTTTCCTTTTAACTTGATGTTCTGCTTTTATTCTGTAAAAAGAAGCGGCCATGACCAAAACGTGGGGAAAAAAGTCATGAGTCATGTTTGATAATAAGTTTTTGTCTGTAGATGATCTTATATAATAAAATAAAATAATTAACCTGTAATATTTCCATATCATCACCGTCTGCTCCGAGATCAGAGATCAGGTGTCTTCCTACGTCCACGCTAGGGATGTTCCTGCCGACTAATTTCCCTGTCCATTAAACACAAAATTTAATATAAACTAAGAAAAAACTCAGAAAGCTGCTAAAATTTAGCAGAATTTATTAATTTCTAATGTTAAACACTGTCTGAAAAAATACTGTGTGTATTAAGAACCATTTGAAGACGTTGATCACAGTCTACAGTCACCAAATCGAACTTTAAATGCTGCTGAGATGCCGCTACTTTGCTCTGTGCAACACAAACCTACACATTAATGAACAAAACATGACAACAACTCAAACGCTTCACCTTTTCAGACTGAAGAGGGTCACAGTGTCTGCAGGTAAAGGATCCAGAGCTAACGTTAGCCGCCAGCCTGACACGTAGTGTGGCTAACGTTAGCCGCTAGCCTGACACGCAGTGTGGCTAACGTTAGCTGCTAGCCTGACACGCAGTGTTGCTAATGTTAGCAGTGCTAACAGCAGCAGCAGCTCTGCTTGCAGGTTTATGTCTGTGTCTGTGTGTAATGTGGTCACGTGTTTCTCCAGTCGAGTGAATATATATCAGCTTATTCTGTCACAGTCTACATTCATCTGTCTGATTTTGCTGATGTAAACATCCGGTGTTGCCACGGTGATCGGTTCATACGCGCTGGGCGAGAGGAGCTGCTGTCTGACAGAGACGCAGCACCGACTAGAGGCAACAGATAACTGACATCATGCATGAATGAAATATTGATACATATTTTAAACGACTAGTATTTCTGATGCGGACTAGCGAGGGCGGGGACGTTTAATCGTATAGTCGACTAATCACGTGCGCCTCTAGTCCAAACTAAATCTGAAAGTTAAATCTCAGTTTGAAATGTGTGAAGTGAAGTGTTTGTGTTCTTGATTTAAATCAGAGTCATACTGGTGTTCCTCAGGGTTCCTCTTCTGTTCTCACGTACTCACGTTCTCCTCTCAGGTGTTTGACAAACTTCAGGACATCCACAACATCGTGAGGAAGACCAGCTCCTCCTCCTCCTCACCCCTCCATCACCCTCCTCACCCCTCTCAGTCCCTCCCCAGACCCCCCCGCCCTCTGGACTCCAGTGTGGGAGCTCTGTCCCAGCAGCTATCCAGACTGGGACCACTGGAGGACACCTACCAGCCCTCCCAGTCTTCCCAGTCCTCCCAGTCCTCTTCCTCCTCTCTCTCCTCCCTCACCCCTCCACACCCTCTAAATTCCTCCTCCTCGCTCCCCTCATCCTCGTCTTCCTGCCTCCCCCGGTCCTTGTTCTCCGGTCCCTGCGAGACTGATGAGAGTCGAGGGTTCTCCCAGTACCACCAGCGTTCCCAGTTCAGGTCGAACGGGACTTCCAGAGACAGTCCGACTGGGCCTCTACATTCCCAGTTCAGCCAGCCTTCTGTCCCTGCTGAGGACCAGTATAACTTCCCTCCTCAGCTCAGTAGCACCAGTGACAGGTCTGCAGGACCGGACTACAGAGGACCAACCACAGCAGGGGCCACAGCAGGACTCTCTGGTGACCCAGAATCCCTCTCTCCCATGGGGTCCCTGCACTCGTTGTCCCCGGGGCCCTCAGGTATGTCAGTTTATTGAACTGGATTATAAGTGTTGTCATGGAAACTGTGAATTCCAGGTTCCACGCTGCAGGTTAAAGCTACCATCAACATCAAGACTTTAAATATGAAAAACTGTGGAGGAAGTGTTGAGTTTTAGAAATAAAAAACTGTCTCTAATAGAAGAAACAGCAGCAGTCTGTTAGCAGCTGTTCTTCAGTTCAGACTTAGCCTCATGCTAACTTAGCCTCATGCTAGCATCAGTGTTAACTAAGTTTAGTTTCATCATGAGTAAATTCAAACAGGTTGCAGCTCACAAACCTCATCCTCACTAAAGATTTTCAGCCAGGTGTAACTGTTGTGTAGCTAATTGAACCAACTGACAAAGCTAATGTTAGCATGCTAAAATCTGAGCCATTTAGACTAAACAAGGTCGACATATCAGACCTGAAACCTGATAAATGTTTTTTAATAATGATTCGGTCTGAAGATTTTAAATTACATTTCACTAAAACAACAACTTTATGCTAATAACATTTGACTAAATGAGTAAATGACATCAGTTAGCTTAGCATCATCAGATATCTGCCTCTCATTATAAACTACATCTAATACAGTGAAAAAGATTTATCTTTGAGTTCTAAAACTGTGGTTTCCAGAAGTTCTGCTAGCTTGTGATGCTACACTGACTTCCTGTTTTCACAGTCGATTGCTCCTGATAGGACAGATGTTTCCTAGCAACAGATCTACACATCATTGAGGTCTTTAAACATTTCTGAAGTTTTAAATCAGCCTGATGTAGTGAATCAGTAGTTTTAAACTAGTTGGTTGAGACTGAGAGCTGAGGACAGACAGCTGCTGTGTCTCTGTCCTGCTCATCTCCATCAAACATAATAAATCATTTATAATATCTGTCAAAAATCTTCATCTGAGCAGATAAGTTTTCTTCATAAATCGAGTCTGACAAATTATTTTCATTAAGATTATTTGAAGTTATTTCTATAGTCCAACATCACAAACCATGTTTTGGCTGAGACACCATCTGTCCTCGATCAGGTGAGGAAAAACTGCAGAAGAGCCCTTTTAACGGGAAGAAAAAGACAGAACTCTCAGGGAGAGTCACATGATACTCCCAGGACCGACTGATGTACAACAGATGCTCAGTGCACAGAACAGAGCAGCAAAATCACCAAAACTCCAGTTTCTGATTCATAGAATTATAAAATAAATATGTGAAGACTGAGGATCCAGGAGAACGCTGAAGAACTTCAGGTGTTGTCTGTCAGAGACCTGAAGAGAACAGACAACAAAATCACTTTAACTACAAACATTTGACAACATAATTATGACAAACTAGATTATAAAATATTTCCCGTGTGTGCGTGTGTGCGCGTGTGTGTGCGCGTGTGTGTGTGCGTGTGTGTGTGTGCGTGCGTGCGCGTGCGCGCGTGCGTGTGTGTGTGTGCGTGCGTGCGTGCGTGCGTGTGTGTGTGTGCGTGTGTGTGTGTGTGTGCGTGTGTGTGTGTGTGTGCGTGTGTGTGCGCGTGTGTGTGCGCGTGTGTGTGCGCGTGTGTGTGTGCGTGCGTGCGTGCGTGCGTGCGTGCGTGCGCGTGCGTGTGTGTGTGTGTGTGCGTGCGTGCGTGCGTGCGTGCGTGTGTGCGCGTGTGCGCGTGCGTGCGTGCGTGCGTGCGTGCGCGTGCGTGTGTGTGTGCGTGCGTGCGTGCGTGCGTGCGTGCGTGCGTGCGTGCGTGCGTGCGTGTGCGTGTGCGTGCGTGTGTGTGCGTGTGTGTGTGTGTGTCTTCAGTCACCATGAATCCCAGTAAGCTGCGTTTCCTGCAGAAGAAAACTCTGTACGAGGAGGGAAGGATTCAGACTCCTGAGCTGCTGTCGTCTGATGACCTCTGTACGTTAAACACACTCACATCTTTTATTTATTATGGTTAAAATCACTTTGTCTTCAAATTGTCTCGTCTCGTATCTCGTTTAATCTCATTTGCTCCCACACAGGTGTGATCTCGTTCGACCTCTCAACTCTCTGTATCTGTTAAATATCATCTCTCATCTGGTCTCTTATTCAGTTTGATGATATTCAACAACAGTTGAATTTTTACATTCAAACAAAACATGATGTTCATCCGTCAATAATTATCATCACACCTTATTGTAGAGTTGAAAGTTACGGACAGCCTGTGAACACCTCCTGTTTTCACGCGGTCCATACTGTTCTTTAAATTCACAGTATAGATCACATGAGGTCACACTCTGGAGTTCATAATGTCACATCTGCAGGAAGTGGTCCTCTGCTCACCTGCAGGCTTCTGTCATATCTCATCTCATCAGTGTTTAGTTGTGGTTGACTCCATCATGTCCTCCTGTCTCTCGTCTCTCATGTTTCCTGTGTCCCATCAGATGGAGGGAGGAAGTCGGTGGAGTTCAGAGGACCAGAGGAGAGCGATGAGCTCGATTATCTTCCTGTTAAACATGACTGAGTCAAGGAGGCGGTCAGCTATAGAGCTGCATAACTGCAGAGCTGCAGAGCTATAGACCTGCGGAGCTGTGGAGCTGTAGAGCTGTAGAGCTATAGAGCTGCAGAGCTGCATAACTGCAGAGCTGCAGAGTGTCATGTCTCCTCCTGAAGGACCAGAGACCAACGGATTCACTCAAAGACTTTATCATCATGTTTGTGTCATAAACTGCTGGATGTCATCATGTTCTCACAGAACGTTCACTGTTCCATGTTCTACGGTGATGAACAGCTGTTGAATCCACATGTGACACGTTCCTTCTTTCCACTACACTGAGATCAGCAGCTCGTTCTCTCACTTTAATGACGTCAGTCTCACACACAGGCAGGTACACACATCAACGATGGTGGCAGAGTTACTGTAGAAAAACTTCTACTCTGAATACCACAGACCGTATTAAAGGGATAGTTCACCCACAAATGAGAATTCAGTCATTATCTACTCGCCCTCATGATTGAAGGTCAGGTTTAGTTTTTTAGTTCACAAAACACTGCTGGAGTTTCACAGGAAAACAGTGTTGCAGAATTTCCAAAATAGTAGAGATGAATGGTGACCAGTTTTCAAACTGAAAAAACAACAGAATGAAAACAAACTGCCTCCATCCTGCTCCTCAGAGGGCTGAACTACAGGAAGTTCAACACAGCCAGACTCTCTCTGCATGATCTGGATCGACAAAACCTAAAACCTGGATCAGAGATAACGGGGATCACGATGGTGGTTATCGGCTCTCTTTGTTAATCCAGACTTTCGTTTCACAGAAAAGTGACGTTTGTTTCATTTGACTCTTCTTCCTCATGAAATGAAGCAATCGAGCGTCTTACTGAAGTCAAAACCATCAAGTTGTTATAATTATGAGCTGTGGAAAAAAAATACATGACAAATAAAGCAGGAGAAGAAGAATGATGTGAGAAAATGACTGATGGACTAAATGTGGTCTTAATGCTGCCGTTTATTCTAACATGAAAACATTAAACAATAAAAGTCCATCCAGCAGATTTAAACATGATGAAGTCTGTCTGACTCTGTCCTCTGATGACAGAGACGAGGACATCACTGAAGTTTTTCACCAAACCAACGGAAAATGAGTGGAACTGATTTAAGATTGTCTGTGATCAATGATGATCAATTTTCTAATCAGTGATCTGAGCTGCAAAATCACAGACAAAACAGAAAACAGTCAAAAGTCTTCAAAGTGTCTGTAGTTGCTTCATCATTATTTTACTGTGTGGATTATAAACCATGTCAATTTAAAGAGTTAATATGATCTGGAGCAAACGGGGGAAATGACTCTGCATCACCAAACAGAGGTTACCATGACAACGTGATGCTG
The DNA here is from genome assembly GCF_056507025.1 of Lutjanus erythropterus. Classification (NCBI taxonomy): domain Eukaryota; kingdom Metazoa; phylum Chordata; class Actinopteri; order Lutjaniformes; family Lutjanidae; genus Lutjanus; species Lutjanus erythropterus. Next base: position 303,864 of record NC_139322.1, on the reverse strand, counting down.
CTGTTACATTATGTTTCATTTTTACATTATATGGATTCGTTCAGTGATATTATGAACATTCAGCTCAACAACTCTTGATTTTTAACCTCCTCCCTCAGTTTTAAAGTTATATCGCTCATAAACAACCTTGTTAGAACAATAATTAGTTAAAGAACGGTGATTTTTACAGACGATTTAATCTGAAACTCTGAACATAACCTGCTGCTGACCAGGTGATGAGTTTAGCATCAGTTACCATGGTGATCTAGCAGGTTAAAAGAGAGACGCCTTCATGACTCTGAACATCCTGGATTTAGACTCAACATGTCTCACGTCGTAGTTTCACTCCTCTGGTGTGATCCAGGTCTCCTAAAGCCCCAACATGCCAACCTGACTTTAAAAAAATGTTGTTTACACCATGTTTTTACCCTGAATCTTCACTTGGAGCCACGTTCACGCTCATACTGCCTGAACTGTGTGGTGACGCTCTGCACACTGTGAGGAGAGGAGAGAACTGAATTTTCATTTTTGGCTGAACTATCCCTTTAACTATCAGTAAGATTTGCTTCTTGTCATCCAGGCTGTAAAAACAACAGAAGGGCCTGGTTTGAAATCGAAGTATAATCAGAGCAAAAACAATCAAGAATCACACGTCAAGTGATTAAAACATTTATTCAGCATCGTTGTTTTTTACCTCTGGAGAGACGTTTTGTTCTCGGAAGGAGCCAACGTTTGTTTTTACATCCGAGGACGACATCGGAATATGATAAGACAATAAACACACAACACTGATATATTATACTGTTATTATTTATCCCAGCAACCCAAACATACAGAAAATACATATAAGTTCAGATATTTCAGGTGAATATTTGAAAGGAGGCTTTCAGGAGAGCTCGTGTTCTTAGTGGAGTCGAGCTTCCTGAAGCTGATCCAGAATCTGATCCAAGCACACAGGTACGACAGCCTCATCACACCTGCACCCACTGTGTGTATATCACACACACACACACACACACACACACACACGTCACATCTGACTATTTATTCACTTGTTTACTGATCAAACATTTCATTTTTTGTAAATCTTTGTTGGAAAATACTGAAATATAAAATGTACTTGAATGTATCAGAGTCTGTCTCATATTTAGATTTTTGTTTTTCTGCTGTGTTCAGACTTACAGACACTTTTACAGACAACGTCACTGAAATTCATTCGTCAGTAGGAGAATCGTCTCCTGAATTATTGACCTGCAGATGTTTGATTGAACCTTTTATTGGCACCATGTCTGGTTGTTGCGTATACGAGGGTAATTCAAAAAGTTCTGAGACAAATTGAAAAAAAAACTTTATTTATGAAAGATACAAAATTATTTTTCAACATAAGATCCACCAACTCAATAAACTTCTGCCAGCGATGTTTCCACCCAGAAATTCCTTCTTGATAGAATCCTGGAGCTCGTCTCGTCAACCAGGTCACGACCTCCCTCTTCACTGCAAGTATGGACTGAAATCTGGTTCCTTTCAAACGTTCCTTCGACTTTGGAAACACGGTTCTAGAAGGTGAAGAGTCTCCATAAACATTTTGCAAAGCTTCAATGATTCTGTAGGTTTCCACTGAAGTTTTGTTAGAAATTTGATGTTTGCTCGAACTTCAGATTGTCTCATTTTGGACGGTTGAAAAGTTGGTTCTGTAAAATGTAACGTGGAACATTGAATAACAAAGTTAGAACGCTGTAACTTGTCAAATTTGTTTATAAGTCATCAGTGGAACGATTCAAGGTCATTTTGTTCCACTATTAGACTCAGTTTGAATTTATGTCATTTGTCTTAGAACTTTTTGAATTAATCCTCGTACGAACGTCAGAATCCATAGATCCCACTGGTCGACTCACGTTGTTCAGAACTCTGACAGGATCACGAGCGTTTCAGAACGACCCTCGTGTTGCCTGTCATAGACGTGTCTCATGACATCATTAATCTGTCCCTACAGGAAGTTGTGGTGTGAATAGTTCACACATAATCAATCAATCTCCATAAATTATGTGCATCTTTGCAATTTTGTCCAAACTCTGCAACTTTTCCACAAATTTGACCAATCATCGTTGCTCCCTGTGAGTTCCACCAATCACAGCACACATGGACATCTCAATGAACCCAATCAATATATGCTTTTATTAGTCACTATGTTTTTGCATTTATATTTTTTATTTTGTCATGAAGACAGACGAACACAACATTTGTCATCGTTATGAACATTTATCATTTCTGTGTGTTTTTATTTGATCATTTTGATTCTGTTTAGACACTTTGAGCTCCAAAAAGATGCTGCTTCTTTGTGTAAAACCTACAGTTGACCTTCATCTACAAATACATCAGATTTTTATTATTTACTTTTTCTAATTCCGAGTCATTTTGCTGTTTTGGAACACTGAGAGCAGAGGGACGTTTTATTCTCGCTGAAACAAGCTGCCTTCAAGTTTTAATGAATTATACAAAAGAAATCTCACAGTTTTCACTTCCTCCTGCAACTTCATTCGTCAAGAAATGGCCAAAAACTTCCCAACATGCATCACAATTTCTTATAAAACCTACAATGAAATCAGACATTTTAGACCACAACAATCCGTAGACCGCTCAGTGAAACCCTGAGGAGACTGAACTGTGCTTCTGTTTGTAGTAGGGCTGAACAATTTGGAAAAAATATCTAATTGTAAATATTTTGACTGATATTGCAATTGTGATATGATTTATGATATGATAATTTTTTACATTATTCTTGTTTTGATTGATAAAGAACTTAAAATGATTATGGTGATTTTTTTTTCAGGAATCTGAACCAAATGAAGATGAATTTTGAAGTCTGTAGAATCTGATGTGTAGGACATGACGTCTCTGTCTCACCACTCAGTCATTCAAACATTTAAAAACACATTTTGACTTTAACAAATATTGCAGAAAGCCACATCGTGATTTTGATGAAATTTCCAGCTCCAGTTTGTTCTAAACTGTCCCAGAAAACATTTCTTCTTGTTCTACTCCAGAAAACCCCTGAAAGCAACATACAAGCCAGTTTTAACGGCATCTTTTAGGTTGCCAGGTTGTGGCTGCTGTTTATCCTCCTCCAGCATCACACTCACGTTCTTTTTAGGTCATCGGGTCAAACTTTGACCTCTGACCTAAAAACAGCTGCTCATCATTTGGAACAAAGTCCATTTTGTAACTTTATTGACATTTATATCTGAAGACTAAAGACCCATCTGTTATTTGTTTGTTTGAGTTTTCGTCTGCACCATTTGTCAGCGCTAGTAAATCATTTTATAACCATTGCTGAAGACGTTCAAATGTTTTTATCATTAAAGTGGTTTTCGACCACCACACACTGAAGTTTAACTGACCTGTCTGTGATAACGGGGGCTTGTCAGAAGTAAAACAGACATTTTATTTTGTTTTCATCAGTGTTAATATGTGATCCAGGTTGTGTTCGCTGTGATCGTCCTGCAGGTGGCGCTCTGCTCTGCTCTGCTCTCTGCCGCTGCTCGCTGAAGTTCAAGAGAAAATGGCGTCTTCCTGAGCGGCATGAGAAGATGTTCATGTTTAGTTTTTAAACTTTATTCTGTTCCTGTTAGTTTATCACTAGTTCACTGACTTTAAGTGTAAACTTACAGCTAACATCCAGTAAGTATCGGGTCAAAGATTAAACGCTGCTCGGTATTTCACAGGTTATTGTAGCACATAACGGGACCGCCGCCATGTTTGTTGAGGGAAGAGAGCGTTAGCTTCACCAATGCTATAGACACATTAGCATTAACTGATTCTTTTTCTTTTAATAAATTAAATTAGGTCTATTTGTCCAATTTGTCCAGACTGCTGAGTTTGATTATTAGTTCTAAAGTGTGACTGAGTCAGACAGAACATGTAACATTAGTTCAGTTGAAGCTTTGCTAACAGCAGTTAGCCGCTAGTCGAAGCTAGCGAGGCAGCAGCGACTGCTAACCTAAATGCTAACTGGCTGTTTGATATTAAAGCACAAGTATCCTCCGTTGTGACTTGCTAATGTGGGGATACAGAAACGACTTGACGTAACAATAACACGTTTTTTTGTATCAGTAACACCGGCTGAACACAACAGATTAAAGTGGATTAGCATTAGCCTAGCCACTCTGCAGCAGTGCTCGCTAACTAGCTGCCCCTGGGAGCTAACGCTAGTTAGCCAACATTAGCAGGAAGCGACAGGCAGAACTAGCAGAGTCCCTAAGTGTATAATCAATACTTGGATCCATTAAACTGATTTTAACGAGCTGACTGTGTGTTGATCTGCAGCCTCACACTGACCAGTTGTGTGTGTGTGTGTGTGTGTGTGTGTGTGTGTGTGTGTGAGTGAGACAGAGAGAGAGAGCATCACCTGTTCAGGTGTGAGTCTCCTGTCAGGACCAAACTGATACTGCTGTGTCAATGTTATTGATCATGTCAGTATAACATTATGTAGAGAATGAGATAATCAATAATCATATTAGTTTAACAGTTAAACAGGACTGCAATTAATGATTACTGAATACATTTGAGACATATTTTTCTAAATTAAATTAATACAAAAATATCCTAAATCACAGAGAGTTTAAACTGAAAACAAGATTGATGAACAGCTTCAGAAAGATCAATTTTACATTATGGAGTTTCCTATAGAGCTTTAACAAATCATCAGTGTTATTAAATCAATTGATTTGAGTGTGTCCTTTTTAAATGATAGTCCACATAAATCTCACACTGAATGAACGTGTCTGATAAATTCTGTTGGATGTAAAATAAAAATTTTAGATTAAGGATAAACTGAATCTATCTAGTGGATTTAATGTGTCAGATGATGAACTTACAGACAGTTCAGTATTACATATATATTGATAATCAATCAGTGTGTGATGGGTCTCTGTGGAGGCGGATCAGCTGTCTGCCTGTATGTTAGCAGTTAGCCACGTAGCCTCCTGGCCTCTCTGTGTGTTTTGTTTGGTGGCTAATAGTAGCAAGATGGCGGCTCCCATCCCGGCGCTCAGACCCTCCGCTCTGCTGGTTTAACAGCAGCTGTGGCTCCTCAGTGTCCCCTCACACTGCTGCATGGAGCAGCTGTGCACCGCAGTCACCCGCAGCTGGACCCGCGCGTCTGTCTGTGCTGCTGTCTGTTAGCGTGAACTGCTTAATACCGACTCTGCACCGCGTTCACCGGCCGGGCTAAGATGGCGGACTGTGAGCTGCAGTCTGCGGGCTAATGGCTAATGGCTAACAGCTAACACCAGTCTGATCCTGGCTTTCATGTTAATGACTCTATGGCTGACAGCTTATCGTCTCTGTAATGCTGTTAGAGAAGGCTAACGTTAGCTAGCGACACAGCTTCTGTCAGTGTAGCCGGCTAGTTAGCAGGCTAATGCTAAAGTTAACCCCGAGCCGGTGGTTTTAGGATTGAGAAAGTTTTGTTGACACAACGTGTGACTGAATTTGGACTTGTCTCCCCGCCGAGGAGGAGCAGGACATCTGGACCGGACAGCAGAATCATGGCGGCCGAACCCGCGGTGCTGCAGCCCCGCTGGAAGCGCGTCCTGGGCTGGAGCGGCCCGGTGCCGAGGCCCCGACACGGACACCGAGCCGTGAGCATCAAGGAGCTGATGGTAGTGTTCGGAGGAGGGAACGAGGGCATCGTGGACGAGCTACACGTCTACAACACAGGTAGGAACTGAAGACGGGTACCTGCCGACTTTAGACACGTAGCTCTATAACATGTTAACGGTCTGATGAAGATATGCTAATGTTAGCTGTGCTACGTTAGCTTATTTTCATGCTAGTTCGAAGTGAACCGTTAGCATTAGCTAACTGTGCAACATTAATGCTGTGATGTGATTGTGTGGATATGACTGAGGCTGATTGGGTACTTTCAATCCACTGGAGGGTTAGCCTGCTGAGCTAGGTTAGCTTCTGCTTGCTGAAGCTAACGTTAGCCGCTGCTCCTTAATCTAACAGCATTAGCTGCTCGAGCTAACAGAGCTACTGTGGGAGAAACAGAGAAAAATGGCGCGTTTTTACTGAAAACATTGCCAACGTCACAGTGACACGCCCCCTGCTGCTGCAGAAGAACTGGTGGAACAATCAGAACAATAGGAGAACAGAGGAACATGAAAAAGAACATGAAATAATGTGAAGGAGGAGGATTCATGTGGAAATCCACTTTAATCAATGTTAGATAAACAAGTAAAGTTGTGAAATAAATCCTGAAATGAAATGAGGCAATAAATATAAAAATACAGAATGCAGTCAGTATAGTTCAATAGATTTGATCAAAATAATGAAAAGAATCATTTTCAAAAGAATACTTTTATTATTTGTGGGTATTTTTAATTAAGAATTCCACTTTTATTTATTTAAGTGGACTTTTATAATTCCATCTGATCTGACAGCTCATTGCCTAATTTATTTATTTATTCTAATTTTATTTATTTATTTAGTAGCTGTATTTATTTGTTTTTGTTATATGTTGATTAAAATGGCATTCCATTGCTTTGTTTTGGTTTTGGACCCAGAACTGAAGTTTAATATCTGGAGCTCAGACAGGCGTCTTTACGTGACACATATGAACAAGAACAGATCTGCTGTTGGTGCTGATTTAGTTTGTCTGATCTACATGTTTACACTCTGACATCATGTTTACATTCCACTGCAGCCACCAACCAATGGTTTGTCCCCGCGGTGCGAGGAGACGTCCCCCCCGGCTGTGCCGCCTACGGCTTTGTGTGTGACGGGACGAGGCTACTGGTGTTTGGAGGGATGGTGGAGTATGGCAAATACAGCAACGACCTGTACGAGCTGCAGGTCAGTGATGTCACTGTGGGGGGTGGGGCCTCAGGACACTGAGACCTGATGTATTTGGGGTTATCAGACACTTCAGGGACATTTTTAGATGACAGAAGAGTCCTGAACCAGCAGGTGGAAAGGTCACTGACAAATGAATCCGTTAAAAATGCTACTATAAATTCATTAATTTAGAACATTACATTTGTCAGTGATTTGATGAATGGAAACATAACTAATAATTGAATCATTTCAAATCACTAATCAGTTATTTAATTTTAAAGTTGAACTGCTAGACTACACGTTTTTAGTTTGTGTCACTTTTAATCCGACAGCTTCTGGTTCCTTAAATTTCATAGTTTTGTGATCATTTGAAGATATTTTACAGATATCTGACAATTAATCAACTTTTCCTTCTCCAAACTGTCATTATTGTATTTGCTTTAAAAAATTCACCATCGATCTCTGATCTCTGCATTTAGATTTATTGATCCAGAGGGAGGTTTGTTGTTGGTCCATGAAATATCAGAAAGTTGTGAAAAATGTGATCAATAAAGCCTAAAATTTCACCCTCAAATATCTTCTTGTGTCCACAACTCAAAGATATTTAGTTTACTGTCAGAGACGAGTAAAGAAACCAGAAAATATTCACATTTAAGAAGCTGAAATCAGAGAATTTTGACTATTTAAATTTAAAAAATGACTCAAACTAATCAATTGTGAAACCGGTTGGCGATTAATTTAATAGTTGTCAGCCAGTCGATCAATTGACTGATCGTTGCAGCTGTGCTCCCAGTTGACCTGATCCAGCTGGACAGCGTCCTGAGGTAGAACCCGTTTGTGTCCTTCAGGCAAGTCGGTGGGAGTGGAAACGCCTGAAGGCGAAGGCGCCAAAGAATGGCCCGCCCCCCTGCCCCCGCCTCGGCCATAGCTTCTCTCTGATTGGCAGCTGCTGCTACCTGTTTGGAGGATTGGCCAATGACAGTGAAGACCCTAAGAACAACATCCCCAGGTAGGTAGGAGACACAAGACTGTCCTCAGGTACCTGGACCACAGACCTGCTGCTTCCAGTGTAATGTGCGGTTATCATGGAAACCCTAACCCCCACCTCTCCTCGTCAGGTACCTGAACGACCTGTACTGTCTGGAGCTGCGACCGGGCTCCAGCGTGGTCGGCTGGGACATCCCTGTGACGTCCGGTCAGCCGCCGCCGCCCAGAGAGAGTCACACGGCTGTAGTGGCGAGCAGCCGTGGAGCGAACAGGCTTATCATCTACGGAGGGATGAGCGGCTGCAGGCTGGGAGACCTTTGGGTCCTCCACATAGGTGAGACATGTTAGAGACAGGTGGGACGTGTCAGAGAGAGGTGAGACATGTTAGAGACAGGTGGGACGTGTCAGAGAGAGGTGAGACATGTTAGAGACAGGTGGGACGTGTCAGAGAGAGGTGAGACATGTTAGAGACAGGTGGGACGTGTCAGAGAGAGGTGAGACATGTTAGAGACAGGTGGGACGTGTCAGAGAGAGGTGAGACATGTTAGAGACAGGTGGGACGTGTCAGAGAGAGGTGAGACATGTTAGAGACAGGTGGGATGCTTAGGGCGGGGGCAATTTGATTGATGTCATCAGTTCTGAAAATATGTGGACTTGTGTTGACGGGTCACTGTGAACCGCTGCACCTGATCAGAGCAGGGATTCAGCTGGAGAACAAACTGCAGAGAGCCTCGCCATGATTGTCTGCTGTGTGGGACAGTTTTAGACGCAGAGACGCAGCAGTTCGACTCTTGAACCAAATTGCAATTTTTGAAAAAAGAAGAATGTTAGAAAACATCATGATATATCATGAAAACATGTTTGTTTCTTTGGTTCTAAAAACTAAAAGATGTCACCTACTGATGTAATGGACTAAATAACATGTTAGTATTTCAGACAGATGCCTCAGTCAGAGATCAGGGGCATCATGACGGAGGTTATCAACTCACTTTGTTAATTCAGGCTTTCTTCTTCAGACTCCATGTGTGCTCACATAAAAGTTTGTTGTGTTATTTGACTCTTCTTCTTCACAAAGTGAATCGATCACGAGCCGAACACTTCAGTCAAAATCATCAAGTTGTTATCATAATGAGCTGTGGAAAATACACAAAATATATTATGGCAAAAAACAACATTATTGCTGCAAATAAAGCAGGAGAAGAAGAATGATGTGAGAAAATGACTGATGGACTAAATGTGGTCTTAATGCTGCCGTTTATTCTAACATGAAAACATTAAACAATAAAAGTCCATCCAGCAGATTTAAACATGATGAAGTCTGTCTGACTCTGTCCTCTGATGACAGAGACGAGGACATCACTGAAGTTTTTCACCAAACCAACGTAAAATGAGTGGAACTGATTTAAGATTGTCTGTGATCAATGATGATCAATTTTCTAATCAGTGATCTGAGCTGCAAAATCACAGACAAAACAGAAAACAGTAAAAAGTCTTCAAAGTGTCTGTAGTTGCTTCATCATTATTTTACTGTGTGGATTATAAACCATGTCAATTTAAAGAGTTAATATGATCTGGAGCAAACGGGGGAAATGACTCTGCATCACCAAACAGAGGTTACCATGACAACGTGATGCTGCTGTTACATTATGTTTCATTTTTACATTATATGGATTCGTTCGGTGATATTATGAACATTCAGCTCAACAACTCTTCATTGTTAACCTCCTCCCTCAGTTTTAAAGTTATATCGCTCATAAACAACCTTGTTAGAACAATAATTAGTTAAAGAACAGTGATTTTTACAGACGATTTAATCTGAAACTCTGAACATAACCTGCTCCTGACCAGGTTATGAGTTTAGCATCAGTTACCATGGTGATCTAGCAGGTTAAAAGAGAGCCGCCTTCATGACACTGAACATCCTGGATTTAAATTCAACATAGCTCGCTAATTCATCTCAACAATCTCAACACAATCTCACCTCATAGTTCACCCCTCAGGCATCTCATGACACAAACATGACCATCTGTCCCTCTCTGATGATGTCACAGACACTTTGACGTGGACTAAACCAGCCCTCAGTGGAACCGCCCCCCTGCCCCGCAGCCTGCACTCTGCCACCACCATCAACAACAAGTAATACTGCACACTGAGACTACACACAGATACATGCTGTTAATGCATCTGTTAATCTGACATTTATATGGAATCTGTCTGTCTGTCTGTCTCTGTCTGTCTCTCTGTCTGTCTCTCACATGTCTGTGTGTCAGGATGTATGTGTTTGGTGGTTGGGTTCCTCTGGTGATGGATGATGTCAAAGTGGCAACTCATGAGAAGGAGTGGAAGTGCACCAACACACTGGCCTGCCTCAACCTGGGTACACACACGCACACACACACACACACACACGCACACACACACACACACACACACACACACACGCACACACACACACTCCTAAAATTAGATTTGAAAAATCACAATACATTAAATCATTAACCTTTATATCAGTTCTTGGCCATCACCTCTACTGATCACCTGTCTGTCTGACCACTTGTCTCTCTGTCTGCCTGTGTGTAGACACAATGTGCTGGGAGACAGTCCTAATGGACAGTCTGGAGGAGAACGTCCCCAGAGCTCGAGCAGGTCACTGCAGTGTCGCTATCAACTCCAGACTTTACATCTGGAGCGGCAGAGACGGATACAGGAAGGCCTGGAACAACCAGGTGTGCTGCAAGGACCTCTGGTACCTGGAGACAGGTGAGGACTGACACCTGGAGACAGGTGAGGACTGACACCTGGAGACAGGTGAGGACTGACGCCTGGAGACAGGCGAGGACTGACGCCTGGAGACAGGTGAGGACTGACACCTGGAGACAGGTGAAGTGAGGACTGACACCTGGAGACAGGTGAGGACTGAGACCTAGAGACAGGTGAGGACTGACACCTGGAGACAGGTGAGGACTGACACCTGGAGACAGGTGAGGTGAGGACTGACGCCTGGAGACAGGTGAGGACTGAGACCTGGAGACAGGCGAGGACTGACGCCTGGAGACAGGCGAGGACTGACACCTGGAGACAGGCGAGGACTGACACCTGGAGACAGGTGAGGACTGAGACCTGGAGACAGGCGAGGACTGACGCCTGGAGACAGGCGAGGACTGACACCTGGAGACAGGCGAGGACCGAGACCTGGAGACAGGCGAGGACTGAGACCTAGAGACAGGTGAGGACTGAGACCTGGAGACAGGCGAGGACTGACGCCTGGAGACAGGTGAGGTGAGGACTGACACCTGGAGACAGGTGAGGACTGAGACCTAGAGACAGGTGAGGACTGAAGCCTGGAGACAGGTGAGGACTGACACCTGGAGACAGGTGAGGTGAGGACTGACACCTGGAGACAGGTGAGGACTGAGACCTAGAGACAGGTGAGGACTGAGACCTGGAGACAGGTGAGGACTGACACCTGGAGACAGGTGAGGACTGACACATGGAGGCGTTACATCTGACAGAAACAGGATGATGTTTTTGCTTCTTAGGTCTTAATCTTTCTCATGTCTGAGTAAAGTTACCTGTCTGTCTCACCTGTGTGTCCTCAGAGCGTCCCGCCGCTCCCTCTCGTGTGCAGCTGGTCCGGGCCAACACGTCCTCTCTGGAGGTGAGCTGGGGGCCATCACAGACTGCTGACACTTACCTGCTGCAGCTGCAGAAGTACGACATTCCAGCCACACCTGGAGCCACCTCATCTGCCTCTAGCCCCGCCCCCAACCCCATCCCCACCGCCACACCTGGAGCCAGCTCCCCCAAGAGCCCAGCCCCCATTGGAATGACAACAGCTAACCAAACTGTCCCGCTGTGTGGCATCACACTGGTCCCTTCCTCGACTGCATCCATACCAGCGACCCCATTGGCTGCGGCTGCCAAAGCACCTGGTGAGCACACACACCTGTACAGGTAGATCTGCAGGGGTTGGAGCAGCTAGATCTGAATGATCCTCACCTGTTTACTGTATTTCTACAGCTGTCCTGAAGGTGGCAGCAGCTCCAGGTGCAGCAGGCGGAGCTTCCATCGTCACAGTGAGACAGGCTGCGCCCAAACCCCCTGTTGCCGTGACAACACTTCCTGCAGGTGTTCGTATGGTGGTACCGCCTCAGGCCACTCAGGGGACGGTAAGCAGATCTTTATGATTCTCCACCGGCTTCATTCTGGAGCTTTCTGGACCACATTTAAGGTCTTCATCAACAGCTGAAGTTTGCTCAGGTGTCATGGAAATAACTGATCTGTCTCCATGACAACTGCTGTCTCCAGTTGCACTTTACTGCTACAGTACTGCTGCACTTAATAAGTCATGTGATAACCAAACAGTCCCCCTGCTTCCTGTCTGCTCTCAGCCAATAGGAAGCAGTCCTCAGATGAGCGGTATGGCAGCATTGGCGGCGGCGGCGGCTGCGACTCAGAAGATCCCTCCGTCTACAGCGACGGTGCTGAACGTTCCTGCAGGAGCAACGATTGTAAAGACGGTCGCTGTAAGTCCAGGATCCACGAGTCTGCCCGTCAAAGTGGCCGCTCCAGTTACAATGGTACACACACTACACACAGTACACACATACTACACACCTGTGGTACTACTGTCAGTACACACAGTACACAGTTCACTGACTTGCACAGTTTCCATATTTCAGGTGTAGCTACTGCCATCTTGTGGCAGGTGAAAATTAGTACAAAATTCAGTTTGGCTGAAATGACACAGTAACTCTGAGTGAAATAACATGATTATATAATTGAATTTGTCACGTTAAAGTGATGAAAATGTACATTTTACTCAGTCAGCACCTTAAGAGTATCCATCCTTGTTTATATAGTAACACATTAATAGGGTGGGAGGAAAACAGTGTAAGCGTTTTACAGTTGTGTAAATGTGTTACAGCAGTGTAAACTTAACATGTAAGCTTGTTCGAGTGTAAACATGTTACAGTATAACTGTGTTAACATGTAAATGTCTTGCTGTATAAACATGTTAACGTGTGTTTACATGTAAAATTCTATATTTAGACGAGTTTAACAGTCGTATAAAGATGTTCCATTGTAAGCACGTCTTCACTCTGGTCGTCTCAGGTGGGGAACTCGGCCACTCGTATGCTGAAGACTGCTGTTGCTGCTCAGATGGGCGGCGGCTCTGTAGTCTCCACCCCTGGGACCCCTAGCCGACCAATCATCACGGTCCATAAGTCTGGCACGGTGACAGTCTCCCAACAGGCTCAAGTGGTCACCACGGTGGTGGGCGGAGTGACAAAGACCATCACTCTCGTCAATAGTCCTCTGAGTATGGGAGGAGGCGGAGCTCTGGTGAGTGATGTCACCTGTTGATGAGGAATTTATTATTCGGTGTAAACAATCTAACCTCGTGACATCACTGTTTCAGATTGGTAACCTTGGTAACCTGGGAAAGGTGGTGTCAGTGGTTCAGACCAAACCAGTTCAGAGTGGAGCAGTTACTGGTCAGGCTGGGAGCAGCCCAGTCACCCAGATCCTCCAGGTACAGTTACTGAGATCCATGCCCTGGCCCCACCCCTTTTTAACACCTGACAGCAGAGACATTAACCCCCCACCCCTCTCTGTACCAGGCGAAGGGCGCTCTCCCAGCAGGAACCATCTTGAAGTTGGTGACATCAGCAGATGGTAAACAGACAACCATCCTCAGCACCGCGCAGGCCGGATCCAACAAATCCACCATCCTGGGCGTCTCCCCGGCAACCTCCAAACCTGGAACCACCATCATCAAGACCATCCCAGTGTCTGCGCTGCAGGGGGGGGCAGGTACAGAACAAACACACACCTGAATATACCAGAGGGGTTTTCCATCAATGTGGATAAAGAAAACGCCTGGCTGCCTTTGATAAGTCTGGCTAGTTTAAGCAATAGATCCGTTCCATGACTGGGCATGACTTAAAGGAATCCCTGCTCAGTAACCGTGGTAACTGATACCACTGAAGCGGCCTGCTCAGTAACCGTGGTAACTGATACCACTGAAGCGGCCTGCTCAGTAACCGTGGTAACTGATATCACTGAAGCGGCCTGCTCAGTAACCGTGGTAACTGATACCACTGAAGCGGCCTGCTCAGTAACCGTGGTAACTGATACCACTGAAGCGGCCTGCTCAGTGGCAGGTTAACTGTCAGGCTTAATTTAACTGTGTGTCAGAGAATTCCTGACAGGTAGAAACAGAATCTAAAACCCACAGTTTCCATCAAGTGTCCTTTGTTCTCTCATCACTTCTGCACTTCTCTTAAGAAAGTGTTTTAAGGAGCAGCTGGTTATGTAGTTGATAATATCATTGAACAGATACTGACTCAGTTGCTGCTGCAGATTAGACATTTATTACAAATACAAATAAAACAATAAATTGGCTTGTATATCTTTTCAAAAATGATTACTCGTACTCATAAAACTACTCTGATAACCCACACCCGATACAAGTAGCTGCTCAATACAAGTAAACATGTAAAGAACCAACACAATGCAGAGTTCAAGACGTTTGCTGATGCTTACCCTCTTTGTTTTTGGATGCGCCGTCATCATCAGCGAGAGACTGAAATAAACACACAGAGTGCGGCTGTAGACCGCAGCCAGCCGCTGTCCTATCAGTCCTGACGGGTGGATACTAGTTGTTGTGTCGGTAAATTAATCTGAAGATGAAGAAGAAACACTGCTGCCCCCTTTCGTCATAATAACCTGCTACAACTTCTCTTTGTGTATTTATTCTTCACCAAAACGTCCCGACAGCTCAGGACACAACTTCACTTTCTGAGGTTCACAGCAGGTCAACAAAACTGTTGCACACATGGTGCCACACTCAAACCTGTCCCCCCTAAACAATGACAGGTAGGAACTAATTATCTCTTAGACAAGAAGAAACTTCAATACTACACATGTAAATGTTAAATTAAAATACTAGTTAAATGCCATAGATGATAATGAAATAATTCTCATATATAACACCATTTATAATAATAAACTTAATTCTGCAAGTCCATAATAATGTTGTGAAATTATTATACTGAAATATATCACAGTAAACTGCAGCTTAATAAGGAACAAAATCAATAAAGTAACTTACTACAAATAACCTAAACTGTAATGTGTACAGTAACCATGGTTACACTTGTAGCAGGAAACAGCAACAAAGATTTGTTACATTTAGAAAGTGACCATCTAATGAAAATAACACGTTTTAAAAGTTATTGTAAGAACTTTAATGGCATTATTAAGTACTCGTATCAGTACTCGGTATCGGCAAGTACTTGTACTCGGTCTGAAAAAAGTGGCATCGGTGCATCTCTAGTCTTTTATCATGATGAACCCTTTATATTCTTTATGTAGTTCGAACTTCAGAGTTTGTTGTGCAGTTGAGCAGAAAAGTGCTCATCTTTTCTTCTTTTTGTGACGTGATCGTCTGTGATGCTCAGCTGTTCTGGTCTGCTTCAGTCTGTGCAGCTTCACTTAGTGTCGACTAGACCAGGATGAATTTTCTCGGTGGAGCGTTTAAAGCCTCGAGTGGAAGTCCAAATTAATTCAGGCTTTTTCACCGACATGCAGACTTAGTTATCACCCTTGATGGAACACCCCCTAGATGCCTATTTTAACCTGAGTGACCGACTGAGTGAAGCTCCACCCCCAACAGGTGCCACCAGTCCAATCACCATCCTCACCACCAAAATGGTGACACCAGGAAGTGCCGGTAAAATCATCACCACTGTCCCCAAAATCACTGCAGCTGGCCAGCAGGGCCTCACACAGGTAAAGCGCACACACACACACACACACACACACACACACTGAGCCATTCTCAGGTACTGACAGTTTTTCATGTGTTCAGGTGGTATTGAAAGGAGCTCCGGGGACACCTGGTACAATCCTCAGGACTGTCCCAATGAGTGGAGTCAGACTGGTATCACCGGGAGCCAGTGGCACCAAACCCACTGTCACCACACTAGTTGTCAAGGGAACCACAGGTAAACCCTTTCTGTGTTCACAGACTGTAAACAAAGATGGCCGTCACGTCTCCTCTTCTTTTCACAGAAAAAATTAGTCTAAAATCTCTTTGATACGAGCCCTACCATCTTGTCCTGGTGACATCATTTGGAGCTAGAGTCTTAGCAGTAGTGATTGGGGGTGGAGCTGTGGTATCGAGGCCCCACCCAAACAGATCTCAGCTGTCAATCATATTGTGAAACCTCCTTTTTATATCATCATATAATAAACTGGAAAGTTTCGCACTAACTTTTGAGTGTGCCTGATGCTCGCTGTATGCTGTCCACCATAATGACACTAAGTAAGCACAAATAGAAATAGCTCTATAATTGTGTGTATGTTTGTGAGTGTGTGTATGAGAAGTTGTATGAGTGAGCGGGACAGAAGAACAATATGGTTGACATTAAAAATGTCAGTAGGCAGCCATGGATATTAGAATTAAAGCTGGAGATTCAATTAAGCCAATCACAATCAGCCTTGTCAATTTCTGCCCAGCAACTGTGAGTGGACATGTATCCACTGTGTAGGCAAGATGGGCATTTCATGAATGAATGAATGAATGAATTTAACATTAACCAGCTCAAACTTTGAATTTATTAACAGTTAAAAAAGACTGCAGTCTAAAATGTCCAAGTTGGACACAGAAAGACACAGACGGAGACAGACAGGCAGGCAGAGCAGAGTGACAGAGAATTTGAATATTTGATAATATGTGAAAAGTCAGAAAAATGTTGAATATTTTCCATTTTGAATGGAATTTCTAGCTGAAAGTATGAATCAGTAGTTACCATTTCAAAACAGGTGAAATTTTGTGATTTTTGAAGATTCCATATTTCGTTGTCAACGGGAAAACTGTCTGGAAAAAAGCTGGAATATCTGGGAAAGGTAGGAATGAGAAGAGTCATTCCGCTCTTGTCCTAATTCAGCTGAATGTTTTTAAGTTTGAATGGTTTGAATCGGTTGAAGTTTGTGGAAGTAGTTATGATGCATTTTCATTGAATGGGGTTTAATAGGAATTGAAATTTTAACGTGGAATATTTCGGAAAGTATGAATGAAAGCAATAATGTCCTAATGAAGCTGAATAAGTTGAACTTGGAATCGCCTGAATTGGGTGAAGTATGCTGAAGTTAGGCAATGATGAAAAATGCAGCGGAATAATAATAAACGAACAGAAGAACCGAGGGGTCACAGCTAATAAGAAGAAGTATGGCGGATTATATCCAGCGTGGCTGCACATCAGGCTCACTGAATTAAAACCAAACTGACGAGAAAAATGAACACTGGAACAAACATCAGTGTGATAAGAATGACCTAAAACATGATGGAAACATTTATTTGATGTTTTAGTTTGAACCATGTCCCATCTGCTAACCTGGAGGGGGCGGAGCTTATGACCTATACTGCAACCAGGGGGACATCCAGAGGTTGTTGTTCTTTAATGTGTGAAAGCCTTAGAATCCCTGTGTCCATCAGTGTGTCTCTGGTTGGACAGACAGACTCTGAGAGATGTGTCTCTGCAGGTGTGTCCAGTCTAGGGACAGTAACAGGAACTGTCTCCACCACAGTGGCAGGAGGAGGCGTCGCTGCTGCCAGCGCCTCCCTGACGACGCCCATCACCACCTTGGCGACCATTGCCACTCTGGCCAGCCAGGTTACCACGGCAACCGCTGCAGCATCAGGACCCAAACAAGTAACAAGACTGAAGGCTATTTTGTGTCTGTGCTAAAGTAGTACTGCAGTAATTATGTTGTAATATTGTAGTATTCTGTCTCTGTACTTAGTGTCTGTTGTACTGTACTGTAGTAATACTGCAGTATTCTGTCGTCAGGTGACTCTCATCACGACTCCGAGTGGCGCCGAGGCTCAGCCGCTGGTCCAGGATCTGCCCGTGTCCATCATGGCCTCTCCTACTTCAGAAGACCCTGGAACTACTACGAGTACTACGACAAGTACTACAGCAGGGGGGGAGGCTGGAGACACTGCAGGTACACGTACCACTAGTGCAGCAGACTGATGTAGACCAGGTGTTTTGATGGTGTCCCTGACGATGTCGATGTGATGATGCTGCAGTGACATTGGTGTGCTCGAACCCACCCTGTGAGACACATGACACGGGAACAACCAGTACTGCTACCGTTGCCATGGCAGCTCTGGGCGGTACTGACAGATTGTGCTCCAACCCACCCTGTGAGACACACGACACCGGCACTACCAACACCGCCACAGTGTCCTCCGCCAGCATGAGCCAAGTGCCGCAGGTGAGCCGATTGTCACACGTTCATGTCAGCCGCTTTAAAAAAAAAAAAAAAAAAAAAAAAAGAACTCTGTTGTCATGGAGGCCAACAGCTCCTCTGTCAGGTAACAGGTGCTGCTGCTCCTCTCTCCTCCTCAGGTGCCTTCAGCTCAGCAGCCTGTCAGTCTGAACAGAGGGAACAGCTGCTCCAACCCGCCCTGTGAGACCCACGAGACAGGAACCACCAACACGGCGACGACAGCTGGAGCTGGAGGACTCCGGCAGGTGAGACACCTGACTGACTGCAGACAGGTGGACTGGTCAACATCATTGATTACTGAAATACGTCAGTTTGCATTTCTGCACCAGAATGTGATTTACCTGAAGAACAAACCGCCGCCATCATCTGAAGTGTAACAGAGACACAACACTGTCCTACAGGAGAAAAAGACAGTAACTTCATTTCTGTCAAAAATGAGTTCTGATCATTTCAGTGAGATTAACGGCTTCCTTTGACATGAGGACAAATATCTTCTCTCAAATGTTTTATTTTGGAGAAAATTACAGTAACTGCACAAAGCTGTAGAGAAACCACAGCATTAATGGTTTAAAAAAATGATTAGCAGCCTTACTGATTGATTAAACGTGCATGGAGACTGAACTCCAAAGTGTTTCTGTCTGCAGGTGTGTTCCAACCCGCCCTGTGAGACCCATGAGACAGGAACCACCAACACTGCAACCACAGCTGGAGCTGGAGGACTCCGACAGGTGAGACCACACCTGCCTGACTGAGTGCAGACAGGTGGACTCTGGTGATCAGTGATGGGTTAAACCTGCCTGTGTTTCTGTCTGCAGGTGTGTTCCAACCCGCCCTGTGAGACCCATGAGACAGGAACCACCAACACTGCCACCACAGCTACAGGTAAGCTGACACACCTGGATCGGAGCTCCAGACTGACGGTGTCCTGGAGACGAGAGAACAGATGTTCTCCGGGAAGAAAAGATGTTGTAGTCGTATGGTTGTGTGTGAACAGAGCGCTGACTGCAGCAGAGTGTGTCTCCTCATGCTGTTACTATGGTTACCATCACCAGCTACGAGAAATATGAAGAATCTGACATGTTTCCATGGTAACAGTCTGTCCGTAAATTTAAATGTTGAAACAGAGATGGATTGAAACAGTCCAACCAGCTGCTGTCTGCTAGCTAATATTAGCCCGGCTCTGCTGACTGTGAGTCAGTGTTTAAACAAACACAGACAGTTTCCTCATGATATTTTGGGTTTTTTGTTTGTCAGTCTAATAAACTGATTCTGTGATGTTTTGGTTCAGATGTTAAAATCTGAAAGGATGCAGTCAACTCACTAACAGTGGGGACACGCCCTGTTTTACCTTGATAATACATCTTTTTTTTTTTTTTTTAATTCACTTCCTGTCCTGTCCTCTGTATGTCCAGCTCAGCAGGGTGGAGACGGTCTCCAGGGAGACTCCACAGACCCCTCCTCTTCCTCTGATCCCGCCTCCTCCACCACAGCCAGTCAGAGCAGAGCTGTTACCACAGTTACACAGGCCACACCCACACCTGGACCATCCATACCTGTAAGTGACACACACACACCCCATCTTCATTATCATCTGCTGTCACATCCCATGATCCTCTCTGTCTGTCTGTGAGCAGGAGATTTCCTCATTGGTTGGAGAGGGCAGGGCGGAGTCCTCAGAGGCTGAGGCTGTTGCCATGGTGATGACAGCAGACAGGGAGGAGCCCATGCAGACAGACGGACAATCCGGGGACATGATGTCATCAGCAGCATCAGTGTTACAAGTTCACGTGGAGGAGAGCCAAGCCGCTGCCGCCACACAGGTGCGCACGCACGCACGCACACACACACACACACACACACTCTAAAACACACACACACAGCTGACCACTCAGCTGCCTCCTCTCTCAGATGGCATCCTCAGATGGCGGTCTTCCTCAAGAGCTGATGTCATCAGAAGGGGACGGAAGTGAGGTGGTCTCTGGGGCGACGACCCTGATGGTCACAGGACTGACGTCTGACCAGCTGGGTGTTACCTCGGCAACAGAGGCGGCAACAATCCAGGCGGTGCTGCAGGCAGCAGGTCACATGGGTAAGAAGCACCAATCCACCCGAGAGTCGGAGAGTCGGAGAGTCTTGTAGTGTGACTGTTAGAACCATGTGGAACAATACGTCTGTGTGCTCCACATGTTTGAACCTGTTTCTTCAAGTCTTCCCTGTAACAAATATTTTCTTTATTGATTCATCTGTGAATCATTTTTTCCATTAATCGATCAGTTCTTTGGTCTATAAATGTCAGAAAATGGTGAAAGTTGTTGCTCAAAGTCGAAGCTCTTTGCTTTGTTTGAACATGTTGGAGGAACTCAGTCAGTTGTGTGTCAACAGGATAAAAACACATCTGTGTGTGTGTGTGTGTGTGTGTGTGTGTGTGTGTGTGTGTGTGTGTGTGTGTGTGTGTGTGTGTGTGTGTGAGCAGCAGACGGCTCCGTGGATCAGTCCATTCCCATCGTTCTGACCCAGCAGGAGCTGGCAGCTCTGGTCCAACAGCAGCAGCAGCTGCAGGATGTCCACAACCAACCAGAACCAGCAGAACCAGAAGTAGAACCACAGCACAGTGGCGTGCAGCCCACAGGTACCTGCTGACAAACATCAGGGACATGAACCTGGTCCTAAGAGTCAGAAACTGCTGAATGTTGATTTCTGAGCAGAAATGGTTTAAACCTGAAATGGTTCACAGGAAGTAGTTTGATGAACAGAGATGATTTCTCGTCCCTGTAGAGTCAGCAGCTAACTTTCAGCCAACGATCAGCCAGTGATCAGCCAATGATCAGCCAATGATCAGCTAACGATCAGCTAACTTTCAGCCAACGATCAGCCAGTGATCAGCCAACGATCAGCCAATGATCAGCTAACGATCAGCTAACTTTCAGCCAACGATAAAGATCCAACTGAATCAAATCCACATACACAACCTAGTTGACCAACCAGATTGCTCGGTTAGATCTTCATGTTGTATATTTATTGTTGACACAGACTTGTATCGTCCTGCTGTGTTTAATAAAGATGTGTTTTGTTTTTTCAATCCTGCTGTTTTTTCCCAGAGGGCCTTGCTCCGGCCGACAGCCTGAATGACCCAACGGCAGAGAGTAATGGACACGAGCTGACATCATCAGCTGTGACCAGCGCGGTGGCACGACTGGCCAGTACATTTGGCCCCACCTCTCCCCTCACACCCAGCCCTGCTAAGATGCAAACTCCCGCACTCACTGAGGTGACCAATGGGATCGCAGCAACCACAGGGGTGAGAGGTGCAGTGCTGCAGAGCAACAGCAGGGGGCAGTATGATGCTAAAAACATGCTAACTTTGTGTGCTAACCTTGTGTGTGTGTGTGTGTGTGTGTGTGTGTGTGTGTGTGCGCGTAGAAGCAGGGTGTCCCGGTGAGGTCATCAGCGAAGGACTGTCAGTGGTTTGACGTTGGAATTGTCAAAGTGACCAACATGGTGGTGACGCATTATTACGTCCCATACGATGACAACGTAGCCGACGTAAGAACTGTTTTTAAAATGTTCTCAGGTAGATTTTCAAGATAAAATAAGACCCGAGCTCCTCCCACCTGTGGGTGGGGTCACAGAGACAAGTCAGGTGACTCAAAGGTTTTCAGCTGTCTGAAGACTAATTTCCTATGAATTCTGGGTAAATGAAGATGGTTTTCAACCAAAACAAACTTCGCCGACTTCAACCGCTACAGAAAGATTTTACTGTGAAAAGCAGCTGCTGTGGACTATTAATGTGGTGGGGCTTAGGCTATTGATCAGGATATTGATCACATTACTGATGATGTCTGTCCCTGCAGAATGACTTCAGTTATAGATCATGTTACTGATCAGATTATTGATCTTTTGATTGATGATGTCTGTCCCTGCAGGACGACTCGGGCGCGGTGCCTGATTACAGTCAGATGAGGAAGGTGGAGCTTCAGCCGGGGACGGCCTATAAGTTCCGTGTTGCGGGGATCAATATCTGCGGCCGCGGAGCGTTCTCCGACGTGTCAGCGTTTAAAACGTGTCTCCCTGGTTTCCCCGGAGCGCCGTGCGCCATCAAGATCAGCAAGGTGAGACTCACGTCCTCTGATTTTTTCAGTCTGTGGTTACAGGGTGTGTTACCATGGAAACCACCATCCCTGTCACACTGTGTTGTAATAACAGTCAGAAACCAGCAGGTGGAGCCACATGATGACTTTTCACTCTGTTCAGTTTGATGATTCTACTTCCTGTGTTGGTTTTTACAGAAACAGAAGGCAGATTGTTTTCATTTATTTATTTTTACAGACAGAACGTTTAGATTTGATCTGATCTGATAACTGATTCATAGTTTTTATACTGAAATGGCAGAAAGTGATCATGTGACTAAAACCAGTAACACAGCTGTGTTTCCTGATGGAACCAGCTGACAGTTTCAAAACTGAATTGAAAATTCTCAGTAATCAAAATCAAAGACAGAAGTATTTTTATTGTCTCTGAAAGAAACACTTTGATGCTGGTTTGACCATCTTTTTTTCTTTTTTAAAAAATATTTAGGGTCTTTTATGCCTTTAATTTACAGGACAGCTGAACATGTGAGATGTGATGTAGGAGCTTCAATCATTAATGATTAATCAATTATGAAATTAATCACCAACTATTTTGATAATGAAAGAATGAATTGATTTGAGTAATTTTTTAAGTGAAAAGAAAAATATCAGTTTCTTCAATATTTCCTGGTTTCTTTCCTCTCTGACAGTAAACTGATGATCTTTGAGTTGTGGACAAAACGAGACATTTGAGGACGTCGTCTTGATCAACATTTTATGGGTTGAAAAGTTTTTGCAAATCATAAAATGGTGAAAAATTGATCCTGTTCCAGTCTTGTCAATTGAAAAAGTGGACGTCCATAAGAAGGACAGTTTATGTCCACTAGAAGGGCAATTTAGAGGACGCTTTACCAGGTTTCGTCTGACGTCCGTCCGTGAACTCCCCATATTTTCTCATTTGGACCCATTTTTCAACTAGTGATCAATCTGGCAATTACTGTCCCGCTAATCAATTAGTGTGTTTGGTCCATCAAATGTCAAAGAGGAATTAAGAAACCAGGAAATTTTCACATTTAAGAAGCTGAAATCAGAGAATTTAGACTTTTTTAAAGATTCAAAACAATTAATTATCAAAATAGTTGTCAGTTAGTTCACTGATCAGTTAATCGCTGCAGCTCGAGTTACATCACACAGTAATTCAAATATTCATGATGTCACTGAGCCTCAGTTAGCAGGTTGCTGCGTCACATGCTAACATGTTTTCTGGGAAATGTAGTTCAGCACTGACCTAGAACACGTTTGGTTCCATCCCTGTAGAACCTGGACGGAGCTCAGCTCACCTGGGAGCCTCCGGCCGTCACGTCGGGGAAGATCACGGAGTACTCGGTGTACCTCGCCATCCAGTCCAGTCAGACGGCGTCCTCGTCCGGTTCCGCTCCGGCCCAGCTGGCCTTCATGAGGGTCTACTGCGGCCCCACCCCGTCCTGCCTGGTCCAGGCCTCCAGCCTCGCCAACGCGCACATCGACTACACCACCAAGCCTGCCATCATCTTCCGCATCGCTGCTCGCAACCAGAAGGGCTACGGGCCCGCCACGCAGGTCCGGTGGCTCCAAGGTGAGAACCATTGATCATTATTCAATTAATTGCCAACTCTTTTTAAGAAAAAAAATCTTGAACCAAATAACTGATCGATTAGTGGGAAAATGATTGGCAGATTGATCACTAGTTGAAACAGGTGGAGACGTACGTCCGTGCGCTCCACCTGTTTTCACGTGTTTGGACTTTTTTTTTCAGTGGACAGGAAATGAAATCCACATTAAAGCTGATCTGTGGACAGTCATTATAGGACACGTCTCTCCACAGCTTCGTCGTCTCACAGACGTCCGGTGCAGGACAGTGTCGTTTTTCCTCCCCTCTTTTCTCTCCTCGCTCCCTGAACGAGGGAGAAATCACTGATTGTGTTCAGAAAACGGACGTTTGTCTTCTTCATGTCCACGTAGAACGATGGGAAACTCGTCTTGTGTGGACGCCGCAGCGTGTTTGGTGACGCTGCCGTCACACGCTGATCCAGTGTGAACCAACCTCTGGATCTTGTTCCCTGAAATGATTAAAGCGAGCCCACGACTTTGAAGTCTTTTCCATGTTTTTAATTTGTGTCAACATAATTTTTCTCTAACAGGTCAGCAGAGGTTAATAAGATTATTAATATTATTAGAGGATAAATTACTGATATGTTTACTGTAATAAATCAAAATGACCACGATGTGTCATCAGAGATGAAAGAAACATGTTCAGATGAAATATTTCTGACAACAACTCGATGACATCATGTTCTCCTCTCAGATTTAAATTCCACTTTTTATTTGCCTGTTTCATGTTAATCAGTTTAAATTAAAGCTGAATGTTTCTGAATGAGTCGGTGTTTGTTTATGAATCGTAATAAATCATTAATATTCTTGTAGAAGGAGTAAATATTTAATAACTGTTAAACTGATCAAAATAAATGGATGAATGGAGTTTGGCAGCAGTGAGACGGTTTGTGTTTTCAGAGCAGTGGGATTTGACTGGTTTACGTTTTTCTCCATTAATGATGTTTTTATTTATTGTTTTTTATTAATAAATGTGTGTCTGTGTTTTCTGTAGAAAATAGTAAAGACCTGAAAGCCGCGGTGAAGAGACCTGGAGCGTCTCCTGATTTGTAAGAACCAACACAGATACAATCATAAATATAAAAATGTAGTTCATATCTTCAGATCGTTACTGTTTATAAACCGTAAATTCTATAAACCGACTTTAAATTTCTTCATCTTCAGCAAACCTGTTGGACCAAAGAAGTTCAGAACCGACCAATAGGAGGAGCCGACGCTCTGATGAAGACTGTGATAGGTTCCCGTTGTCTTAAGCTCCACCCTGCAGCTGGTTACCATGTCAACAAGGAGGAGGTGGAGCTCTGTCGGCTTCCTGTCCCACAGGAAACTAACAGCATAAAAGACTTGTAGGATATTTGTACATTATCGACCCGTTGGACCTCGTTCTCTCTGCTGAAGTGTGTTGGTTGCCATGGCGACTGCATGGCGAGGCAGAGTCGACATCTTTTCACCCTCATATGGAACGAATAAAGTTTTGAGTTTATTGAACGTAGCTGTAGCTCTCTGTCTCGCTCTGTGAGGTCATGATGGAGGTCAAAAGTCATGGTGCTGTCTGGGGGCGGAGTCTCTGCAGAGGGTGGAGTCTCAGCAGGGGGCGTGGTTTAAACCACCACTTGTAAATTATTTTCATTCTGTAGCATCAAAATATTTAGGTTCTCCTTTTTTTTTATAAATGTCTGTCAAAAAGATGATAATTTCTTCTTCTGTGGTTTCTGTTTGTTCTTCTAATGTTGAGGAAAGGTTTGTTGGCCGTGGTGACGGAGCTCACCCATTGGTCAGCAGGAAGCGAATGATATTTCAGCTGTTTGAGAATCAAACCCGTTTGTGAATATTCTCTGGAACAATAAAGATTTTAGAGCATTTTTTTACCGCCAGTGTGGACTCCACTTCCTGTCAGCACACTTTGGGTCAGAGTGCCGCCAAACGTGACGGCGAGGGTGGGGAAAAAAAGAAACGGCGTGGACAGTCGTTATGTTACTGTTTCCTTTTTTGAAAACTTGTATTTTAATGGTTTTCTTATCGTTATTTTCTGATGATTAAATACAAACGTGCAAAATCATAAGAGGAGAAAAAGGTGGCATGTTGGTAAACCAGTCCCCTGTCCTCTGTCCTCTGTCCTCTGTGCTCTGTCATCTGTCCCCTGTCCCCTGTCCTCTGTCCCCTGTCCTCTGTCCCCTGTCCTCTGTGCTCTGTCATCTGTGCTCTGTCCTCTGTGCTCTGTGCTCTGTCCCCTGTCCTCTGTCCCCTATCATCTGTGCTCTGTCCCCTGTCCTCTGTCCCCTGTGCTCTGTCCCCGTCCACTGTCATCTGTCCCCTGTCCTCTGTGCTCTGTCCCCTGTCCTCCGTCCTCTGTGCTCTGTCCCCTGTGCTCTGTCCTCTGTGCTCTGTCCCCCGTTCCCTGTCATCTGTCCTCTGTCCCCTGTCCTCTGTGCTCTGTCCCCTGTCCTCCGTCCTCTGTGCTCTGTCCCCTATGCTCTGTCCCCTGTCCTCCGTCCTCTGTGCTCTGTCCCCTGTGCTCTGTCCCCTGTCCCCCGTCCCCTGTCCTCTGTGCTCTGTCCCCTGTCCTCCGTCCTCTGTGCTCTGTCCCCTGTGCTCTGTCCCCTGTCCTCTGTGCTCTGTCCTTTGTCCTCTGTGCTCTGTCCTTTGTCCTCTGTGCTCTGTCCTTTGTCCCCTGTCCTTTGTCCCCTGTCCTCTGTCCTTTGTCCCCTGTCCTCTGTGCTCTGTCCTTTGTCCCCTGTCCTCTGTGCTCTGTCCCCTGTCCTCTGTGCTCTTTCCTCTGTGCTCTGTCCTCTGTCCTCTGTCCTTTGTCCCCTGTCCTCTGTGCACTGTCCCCTGTCATCTGTGCTCTGTCCTTTGTCCCCTGTCCTCTGTGCACTGTCCCCTGTCATCTGTGCTCTGTCCCCTGTCCTCTGTCCCCTGTCATCTGTCCCCTGTCCTCTGTGCTCTGTCCTTTGTCCCCTGTCCTCTGTGCTCTGTCCCCTGTCCTCTGTGCTCTGTCCTCTGTGCTCTGTCCTTTGTCCCCTGTCCTCTGTGCACTGTCCCCTGTCATCTGTGCTCTGTCCCCTGTCCTCTGTCCCCTGTCCTCTGTGCTCTGTCCTTTGTCCCCTGTCCTCTGTGCTCTGCCCTTTGTCCCCTGTCCTCTGTGCTCTGTCCCCTGTCCTCTGTGCTCTTTCCTCTGTGCTCTGTCCTTTGTCCCCTGTCCCCTGTGCTCTGTCCCCTGTGCTCTGTCCCCTGTCATCTGTGCTCTGTCCCCTGTCCTCTGTGCTCTGTCATCTGTCCTTTGTCCCCTGTCCTCTGTGCTCTGTCCCCTGTCCTCTGTGCTCTGTCCTCTGTGCTCTGTCCTTTGTCCCCTGTCCTCTGTGCTCTGTCCCCTGTCCTCTGTGCTCTGTCATCTGTGCTCTGTCCTCTGTGCTCTGTCATCTGTCCTCTGTCCTTTGTCCCCTGTCCTCTGTGCTCTCTCCCCTGTCATCTGTGCTCTGTCCCCTGTCCTCTGTCCCCTGTGCTCTGTCCCCCATCCCCTGTCATCTGTCCCCTGTCCTCTGTGCTCTGTCCCCTGTCCTCCGTCCTCTGTGCTCTGTCCCCTGTGCTCTGTCCCCTGTCCTCTGTGCTCTGTCCCCTGTCCTCTGTGCTCTGTCCCCCGTCCCCTGTCATCTGTCCCCTGTCCTCTGTGCTCTGTCCCCTGTCCTTCGTCCCCTGTGCTCTGTCCCCTGTCCTCTGTCCCCTGTCCTTTGTCCTCTGTCCCCTGTCATCTGTTCTCTGTCCCCTGTCCCCTGTCCTCTGGGAGCATCTGTCCTGCTCCAGAAGAACCATGTTGTGATTTTAACATGTGATCAAAACGTTCTGGTGTTTCAGTTAAAGAGTTCGTTCATGTTCTGTTTGTGGTTCTGCATATTTTACTACCTTTACTTTTAGCAAAAGCAAAAGTAATGTAATAGGAAAATATGCAGAACACTCAATATTTCTTATCTGATTGCTCGATCAATCGCCAGAATAATCGATAGATTATGCTTTAATTTTACTGGTCCGGTCCACTTGAGATCAAACCGGGCTGAATGTGACCCCTGAACCAGAAGTTTGACTCCTCTGATGATGATTCAACTACGACACGACTTCAGTATATTTCAGTCTCAGAACACAAGTTAGACGTTCTGATGTTCTCGACCTTTTGCTTCAGGACATTTTCTCTGACTGGACCTCTTTGAATTTTAGTTGAATACCTCTGATCTATGATATTGATCATATAGATTCTGTACAGACACTCTGAGCTGCAGCAGCTTCACTCAACCTGAAGGAAAAATGTTCATTTGTTTTTACACACGAGGGAGGATGTGTGTGTGTGTGTGTGTGTGTGTGTGTGTGTGTGTGTGTGTGTGTGTGTGTGTGTGTGTGTTCAGGTTCCAGCAGCAGGATTATTCTCTGATTTGAACCAGTAAATAAACTGGAACATGAAAAATGATAAGTCAGAGACAGGTGGACAGGTGTGGACAGGTGTGGACCAAACAAACAAATAAAGGGTACAGAATAAATAAATGAGTCACAAGCAAAAATTTCATTTTTGTGTTGTTTTTTTATTTTTCAGTTTAATCCACTTCAGTAATAAAAAGTAATAAAATGTGAACTGTGATCAATATTAATATTGATTATTTTCCTATTGGTCCATTTTATTTCTTGTTTGTAGAATCGATCAAATATTATCCAAACATCTGGATTTAAAAAAACATTTTCGTTATTTTCAAACTAACTAAAAACATCTACACTTATGGATCAGATGATCAGATCGTCATCAGTTTGTCTCCATGCTGAGTGTGTGTGCGCGCAGAGCGGGCGCGTGCCCGCGGGGCTGTGAGCGCGCGCGGCGCTGCTGATGGAGCTGCACGTGAACCGAGCTGCTGCTGATCGATGAGGTGGTGGAGGATGAAGAGCAGCGATTGTTCTGATCATATCACCGATCATCAGCGATGATCGATCAGCGGAGTGGCCGCGGGAGGCGACAATCAGCGTCATCAATCAATCAGTGAGCGTCATAGATCACACCTGATGTGACTGCGCGCGCTGCGGAGACAATCAGCTGACCAGAGGAGCTGCGGGTTCTGGACCGGACGGTTCTGATCATGTGACCGAGGAGGAGGGAGAGCCCGCATCAGCCCCACAGGTGATCCGGAGCCGCACGAGGACAGGTGGGTCCGTCACACACAGATAGACAATGACCGCTCCCGCATGGAGGCACCGACACACCAAACTCCATTCAGAAGTTGGTCATTTTAAGGTTTCTGTGTCTGTCTGCGGCAGCGCGGAGGAGAGTCAACAAAGATGAGTATTAGGCAGAACTCTGATGAGCTCCTCTTTGATTCGGCTGACAGCCAATAACCTGATCAGTTATCGATCAGAATAATTTCTCATTGATCTAACCCGCTGTGTGTTATTGTTACGCTGTTCTGTGCTGTGGCGGGGGGCAGCAGAAACAGGTCAGATGTGACTGAGGTTTGGTTGGTTCATTTCTGTTGAACTGGATCCAGAACTTCATCCTGATGAGAGTTGATGGTGATGATGAGGGTGATGATGATGATGGTGAAGATCATGGTGATGATAATGAAGAGACGATGTGTTTATCAGTCTTGTTTTTATTCTGTCTGTCCCCACCCAGCGCCACGTGCCTGCTCTGTGTGTGTGTGTGTGTGTGTGTGTGTGTGTGTGTGTCATATTGATCATGATTCATAGTGAGTTAAAGGGACATTATGTGTTTTACTGATGAAACAGGAAGTCAGTCAGTGGAAACTGTCAACTATCGATTATTGACATGGTCGATTAATTATTTAGTCTATAAAATGTCAAAATAATGAATAATTAATAATAGTTTCATGTTTCTTTTATTTAAAATTCTTTAAGAAACAAACAGGTTTGACGATAAAGAGTCTCACAGAGACAAAGAGACACATGAAGACATTGTGACTGAAGACAGAAACAAGTTGGACCAAAATTAAACTTAAAGAATCAAATTAAAACCATCTGCTGGCCTGTGATTGGCTGGTTCAGAGCTGAGGCGCACCAATAGAAACACTTGTGTCTTAATAAACTGAATGAAGCAGGTCTGAGATCAGTTCTTCACGACAAACGTTGAATCAAACACATCAAAGGTCAGGAGGATTACTTTAAACATGTAATCTGATACAGTTTTTAGTTACATCTTAAAATGTAATCAGTAACTGAATCCAAGTGTCACTATGTTAAAATAATGTAACTTGATTACTTTGTTATTTTAGATTACCTTAGTATCAGTTGTGATGAAACTGTTTCATGTTCTGTTTATTTATTATTGTTTATCCAAATGTTTCTTTGTTTGTTCTGTGAATGAATGTTTACATTAGCAGCTTATGAACATTTAAATATTAAATAACATTTTGTTGAAACTGATTCTGTTTTTACCCACAATCCCTCCTGCTGAGTCGTTTCTCAGCGTTCTGGTCAAACTTTATGCAAAATAATCTCACATATCCAGACGTCTCACATTCTGCTGCAGAGGAATAAACTCCCTGCCTTGTTTACATTTCTTTAAACCAATCACAAATGTTGTGGGCGGAGCTAAGCCCAGGTGCTGCTGCTGCAGAAGAATGTCGAGGGGGAACTTATTTTGGTGGAACATTTATATTTCAGGAGATGAGCTCTGGTATTAAAATGACTCTATCACTGCAAAAGAAAAGCTAACAGCTGTTAGCTTGTCTACATTCGTGCCGTTAGCATCCCAGGTGCTAATTAGCTGTTTTCAGCGTGCAGGTTGCAGCTCGGAGGTTTGTTCTTGTTTCTCCGGGACTTTGATCACGTAGCTAGCGGACGCCGTGATGCCACTTGAAGCAAACGACCAACTAGTGGACTTATATCTGCAGGGTGCGTCCGGCGAATCAGACTAAATAAAAACAAACGTTGAGGTGAGAATGTGCCGTAACCACGGTAACGGTGTAGACCGATGACAGAAAGATGAAACATGAGAAACGTGAAGTTGACATGACTATAAAATAAATCAAAATATGAGCTCATACATCATACGAAGTGGCGGCACAGTGGTGCAGTGGTCAACACGGCCGCCACACAGCAAGAAGGTCATGAGTTCGATTCCCGGCTGACTGACACTGAGTTTGCATGTTCTCCTCGTGTCTGCGTGGGTTCTCTCCAGGTTCTCCAGCTTCCTCTCACAGTCCACAGACATGCGTGCAGGTTAACTGGTGGTTCTAACTTGTCCAGGGTGAACCCCGCCTCTCACCCAGTGTCAGCTGGGATAGGCTCCACCCCCCACGACCCTTCAGGAATAAGCGGTTACAGAAAATGGATGAATGAATGACGATCATTTATAAAATTAATTAATTTATAAAACGCTGAACATGTAAAATAATCCCTCGCATAGGTTCTGTCATTATAATTAATATTTAATGAATTCTAACTATAACTGTAATTATTAATAAACACCTGCATGTTCTGAGGTGTGTTCTCATCAATAATCAGGTGAACAAGAGAATAAATGATATTTTCACTGCTGCTGTTCTCCATGTTTCAGATCTGAGTTTAGAGCTGAACGATTAATCAAAATTTTATTTAAATCACAACGTGTCCGACAAATTAAACCTGAACATCATATTTTTTTATTAATTTAAGAAAAAATCTTTGTTTGGTAACAAACAAATTTGGATTCTAATTTTCTGTCTGATCTTTTTTTGTTTAATTTCAGCGACTGACATCATCTGATTTCTGACAGATCATTGAAAAATCTTCTGACAGATTTCGTCTCTGTAAAATCCATCAACACTCGTTTCTGTGTCGTGTTTTATTTCTGTTTCCATCAGTGTCTGTGTGTGTGTGTGTGTGTGTGTGTGTGTGTGTGTGTGTGTGTGTGTGTGTGTGTGTGTGTGTGTTGTCAGGTCATGTGATCCTGTGAATTTGTTCTGCTGTTTCCATGGTGATAATTAATATTTTTATAGTGATTAAATCAAACAAAAGGTGTTTCAATCTGTCTGAGAAAACAGCCAATCACAGAGCAGACAGCTAGTCACATGACTCTGTTAAGTCACTGTTTTCTCTGTCAGATTTGAGTTCAGTAATAAACTCAAACATTTTATCTTCTATATTTACTATCAATTCTCCTGTTAGTGTTCAAATGAATCGATCATTTAAATCAAGTTATAACATTGATGACATGTTTTTGATCTGATCAGCCTCTAATCTATAATAGAATTCTATAAATTGATCACATGTTCACTGACCCCACGTCTTCCTGTCCACATGACCAAGTGTCCTCAGAGAGACTGTGATGCTCAGAGTGGAATGCTGCCCGCTGCTGTGTGTGTGTGTGTGTGTGTGTGTGTGTGTGTGTGTGTGTGTGTGTGTGTGTGTGTGTGTGTAGTTCAGGTGCAGTCTGATGATGTGTGTGTCTTCATCGGTTTGTTGGTTGATGTTAAACTACAGATGCAGAAGAAGAAATTCAGTCTTCCACAGACTCCAGATCAGCTTTGTTCATTAACTTGAGTTTAGTCTCCTGATATCACATGATCAGATATCTGACAGCTGATTGGTTGAGAGTGGATTTCTAAATTCAGCGATGAGAACAGCAGCTAACAAACCTGCAGCCTCACGTTGTTTGAGGACAAACCAGAACACAAACAAATTTCTCCTCCTGTTCTCGAACTTTCCACGACCAGCAGGACCGACGCTAACGACACGTTAGCTCACTTCATAATGTGTCAGAGTGGAAACTCTGTTAGCATGAAGCTAACTGTCAACACATCTGATCAGTTTCCATTCAGTTTGATCAACAACAGCTGGAGACTGACTGTCCACAGACTGTCCACAGACTGTCCACAGACTGTCCTCACACTGTCCACAGACGGTCCACAGACTGTCCTCACACTGTCCTCACACTGTCCTCAGACTGTCCTCAGACTGTCCACAGACTGTCCTCACACTGTCCACATACTGTCCTCACACTGTCCACAGACTGTCCTCACACTGTCCTCAGACTGTCCACACACTGTCCACAGACTGTCCTCAGACTGTCCTCAGACTGTCCACAGACTGTCCTCACACTGTCCTCACACTGTCCACAGACTGTCCACAGACGGTCTTCACACTGTCCACAGACTGTCCTCACACTGTCCACAGACTGTCCACAGACTGTCCTCACACTGTCCTCACACTGTCCACAGACTGTCCTCACACTGTCCTCAGACTGTCCTCAGACTGTCCACAGACTGTCCTCAGACTGTCTTCACACTGTCCACAGACTGTCCTCAGACTGTCTTCACACTGTCCTCACACTGTCCTCAGACTGTCTTCACACTGTCCTCACACTGTCCTCAGACTGTCCACAGACTGTCCTCAGACTGTCTTCACACTGTCCTCACACTGTCCTAAGACTGTCCTCACACTGTCCACAGACTGTCCTCAGACTGTCTTCACACTGTCCTCACACTGTCCTAAGACTGTCCTCACACTGTCCACAGACTGTCTTCACACTGTCCTCACACTGTCCTCAGACTGTCCTCACAGTGTCCTCACAGTGTCCTCACAATGTCCTAAGACTGTCTTCACACTGTCCTCACACTGTCCACAGACTGTCTTCAGACTAAAGACAGACTAAACAAAAAGCTCTAAAAGAGAACATGTTGATAAATGTGCTCCTGTTTTTGGTGAACAGTAAACTGAACAACTAAAGAACGTGAACGTGTCCTCGTTCACTCCTGAGAGAGTTAATGACATCATCACATCATCAGCTGATTAAAACAGCGACGCAGACTGACAGTAGACAGAGAGAACATGGACATGGTCACGTCACTGCAGACACTTGAACAGAGGACGTCTGTGACTTTTCCTCACAGCGTCTGGATTTTCATTATTTCTTTTAATTTTGTATAAATTTCACTAAACACAAAGTAAATGTGATGTTTTCACACTGACTCCACAGGAAGATTCGTACTTTTTGCACAGTTGGAGATACATCTTGGTTGCTTAGCAACTATCATCGTCTCTGTCAATAAAACTTCACAAGTTCGATTTGGGCTGCAACTAATGATTATTTTCACAGTCGATTAATTGGTTGATTATTGTCTCAATTAACTGATAAATAGTTGTTTGTTTTAAAATCAGAAAATGTTGATCAGAGTCCAAGATGACGTCCTCAAATGTCTCGTTTTGTCCACAACCCAAAGATCATCAGTTTACTGTCAGAGAGGAAAGAAACCAGAAAATATTCACATTGAAGAAACTGAAATTGGAGAATTTAAACTTTTTCATTTGTCCAAAACAACAATCAAAATATTTGGCGATTAATTAAATACTCTTTAAACATAAAAATCAATGGTTTAATTAATCGCTGCAGTTCTAGTCTGTGTTGGAGCTTCACGTTTGAACGTATTGTTCAATTGACAAGATTGTGACAGGATCAATTTTTTTTTGGGCGGGGGGGGGGGGCGGGGTCAAACAACTGGTGATGAAAATAATCAATAGTTGCAGCTATAGATCTATTTCTGATTGAAGCCTGAAACTCCAGAGAAATGACCCTGAACTGAACTTTGAGCTGCAGGTTCGTGTCAAACTGAGACGTGTGTTTAGTCAAAGCGTCACGTGAAGCTTGTCCTCACGGTAAAGACGGTGTGTTTGTCCTCCATCATGTCCTGCAGAGACCGGTTCAGTCCAGTCTGAGCAGGACGGTCACACCTGACTGCTGCAGCAGGGACACGAGGCGTTCAGGTGCCGTCAGTCACGGATGCTGATGTGAGTGACTGTCTGTGTGTCTTCAGTTTTTAACACGTCCCTCAGACAGAAACATCATAGTAGAACCAGTGTTCTCTCAGTGAACCTTTCAAAATAAAAGCCTCTTCCTGCTGTGACTGATCATAGATCGATAATCAGCTCAGTGTGTCAGTGGAACACACAGTTGGTGTCTCAACTCAGCACTACAGTACCCATCACTCTCAGCAGCTGTTGCTATGGAGACCCCTTCATACAGAGCGGTGACATCACAGTGACATCACATTCAGATCCACTGAACTGATCAGTTCTGCAGATCGACTCTCCATCAGCCGCACGGCAACAGAGTCTGCAGCGCTCTGATTGGACCGTTCTCACAGCAGTGCACTCTGGGACGTGCAGTCCAGTCCATCACCTGTGACTTCCTGTCTGTGACTCCGCCCACTGAGCTGCTGCTGGGATGCCACCTGAACGCCATGCTGGGCGCCCGTCTCACTCACACACACACATACACACACGTACAGTAACGCACACACACAGAGTCACACACACTCTTGAGCGTCCTGGGGGTTGAAAGGTTATTGGCTGCCTGGTTGGAGCTCTCAGCCAATCGGATGCGAGTATTCAGAGTTGGGATTTTCTACATTGTTGCCATGCGGAGAATCTGCTGCCTGACCTACATTCCATCCTCCACACACACACACACACACACACACACACACACACACACACACACACACACACAGAAATGTAGTTGTGTGTATCAGTGTGTGTTTTTGCTCAAAGGCTCAGTGGCAGTTTCATCAATTCTTCATGTTTCCTCTCTGGAGAATCTGTGTGTGTGTGTGTGTGTGTGTGTGTGTGTGTGTGTGTGTGTGTGTGTGTGTATGTGTGTGTGTGTGTTGTTCCCCTGTGTGTGTTCTCCTGTATGTGTTCTCCTGTGTGTGTTCTCCTGTATGTGTTCTCCTGTGTGTATTCTCCTCTATGTGTTCTCCTGTGTGTGTTCTCCTGTGTGTGTTCTCCTGTGTGTGTTCTCCTGTGTGTGTTCTCCTGTGTGTGTTCCCCTGTGTGTGTTCTCCTGTGTGTGTTCCCCTGTGTGTGTTCCCCTGTGTGTGTTCTCCTGTGTGTGTTCCCCTGTGTGTGTTCTCCTGTGTGTGTTCTCCTGTGTGTGTTCTCCTGTATGTGTTCTCCTGTATCTGTTCTCCTGTGTGTGTTCTCCTGTGTGTGTTCTCCTGTGTGTGTTCTCCTGTATGTGTTCTCCTGTGTGTGTTCTCCTGTGTGTGTTCCCCTGTGTGTGTTCTCCTGTGTGTGTTCTCCTGTGTGTGTTCTCCTGTATGTGTTCTTGTGTTCTGAGGCTCTCCACAGTTAAGTGTTCTACTTGAAAACTGTAAAAATAAAAATAGCTAAAGACAAAAACTCACCTGTCCTTCAGGTACGTGCAGCTCTGACAGCTCGTCACAGAGGAACGTGTGTTCCATCGTGTTCTTTAAAGGGTTAAAATGATCTATAGTGTGGTTCCTCTGCTGAGAACACTGTGTGTTTGTGTGAGTCTTCAGCCGAGTGAATTAGAATCAGATGAAGAAATGAATGAAAATAGAATCTGGTTCTATCAGTAGAGTCACCAGATGGTGAAGCACCTGCTGCACTTTGACCTCAACTGTCAGATGGAACCGACTCAGATTCATAAAGTTCTTAATAATGTTTTTGTACACTGGAGTGAACATTTCGGTTTTTATTTACAGTATTTTGTTATTCATCTAGAATGTTAAGGTATTGATTTATTTCTTTTTTATTGAGAACATTTGATTTATTTAGATTTTTTTATTTAAAACATTTTATTTATTTAGATTTTTTTATTTAAAACATTTTATTTATTTAGATTTTTTTATTTAAAACATTTTATTTAGATTTTTTAATTTAAAACATTTTATTTATTTAGATTTTTTTATTTAAAACATTTTATTCATGTAGTTAAATGTTTAATATTATTTTAAACATTTTGTTTTTATTTCAAAGATTTTGCTGTTTATTTAGAACATCTTATTTATTTATTTATAATATTTTGTTATAGAACATTGATTTTGAACTATTCTTTATTTATTTATTCTTTATTTAAAACATCAAAAACCAGCTTTTCAACAATATATCAGAAACATAAATCTACATTTTTGTAGAAACTGACAAAAAGTGAAGTTGTGACTCATGTTGACTTGATGTTCATGAATCAAAGGCTGCAGGTCTCAGATCAGATCACATTGATCAGATTGATCAGATCAGATCAGATCGATCATGTTCAGTTTCTTTAAAATGAACCAGGTTTGATGAAAATCAGTTTGACTTCCAGCTGATTTTGTAGTGAAGTCTGCGGTTCTCAGTTTACCAGCAGACCCTGAACGCTCCAACATGGCAGCCGTGCACATGTGCAGCAGAGACAGTGGTGACAAAGTGAGCACAATGTGGATTTATTGATCAGGTGTTTGACTTCAACTAATCAGAACCGATCAGATTTAAATTAATCTGCAGATGATCCAGTTTAACATCAGAAGACAAAAGACAAAATGTCCTGAAACAGACGAAATGAGACGTTCCATCAGGCAGGAAAGCTTATATATAGGTTTTATATTGGTTATATCTAGGTTCTTTATAGGTTAAGTGTAGGTTTTTCAAGTTTGTTCAAACATAGTGAATAAGTGTAACCATGTAACCTGCAGTTTAAAGTCACAGATCACAGTGTCTGTCTGTCTGTCTGTCTGTCTGTCTGTCTGTCTGTCTGTCATGTATCAGGACACTGAGGACACGCTGTGTGATTTGGGTCGAGGCTGCTGAGACAACAGACAGATAGACAGGAGGACAGACAGACAGGAGGACAGATAGACAGGAGGACAGAGACTCTGACTGACAGTCAGATCAGTTAAAAGATGAAAATCTAAATTTATCAGATTTAATATTCAGCGGTGACCTCAGGCTCACCCTCCTGTTTAAATCTGTTGCAGACCTTCATCTCCTCTAATCCTCCTCCTCCTCCTCCTCTTACATGCTTCCTGTTTCAGTTTACTTTGTTGACAAACTGTGTTGTTGTCAGAGCAGCTGGAGAGCCAATCAGAAAGCAGGAAGTGTTGTTATGGTTGTTTTCAATGTGAACTAAAGAAATAAAAGATGACTGAGAGGTTGTTTTTCTCATCAAGTTCACTAGAAACACTCAGAGAGAGAGAGAGAGAGAGAGAGAGAGAGAGAGAGAGAGAGAGAGAGGAGAGAGAGAGAGAGAGAGACAGAGAGAGAGAGAGAGAGAGAGAGAGAGAGAGAGAGAGAGAGAGAAGGAGAGAGAGAGAGAGAGAGAAGAGAGAGAGAAAAGAGAGAGAGAGAGGAGAGAGGAGAGAGAGAGAAGAGAGAGGAGGGAGGAGGGAGAGAGGAGAGAGAGGAGAGAGAGAGAGAGAGAGAGAGACAGAGAGAGGAGAGAGAGAGTGTGTGTGTAGATGAGTCTAACTCTCTCTCTCACACACTCTGCAGGCGTTTCATATCAAAGTGAACCATCGACTGTTTGAAGTTCTCTCTCTCTCTCTCTCTCTCTCTCTCTGTCTCTTCTCTCTCTCTCTGTCTCTCACTCTGTCTCTCTCTCTCTCTCTCTCTCTCTCTCTCTGTCTCTCTCTCTCTCTCTCTCTCTGTCTC
>NC_139322.1:247500-265442 GCF_056507025.1 Lutjanus erythropterus | reverse complement strand
CTCTCTCTCTCTTCTCTCTCTCTCTCTCTCTCTCTCTCTCTCTCTCTCTCTCTCTCTCTGTCTCTCTCTCTCTCTCTCTGTCTCTCACTCTGTCTCTCTCTCTCTCTCTCTCTCTCTCTCTGTCTCTCTCTCTCTCTCTCTCTCTGTGTCTCTCTCTCTCTTTCTCTCTCTGTCTCTCTCTCTCTCTCTCTCTCTCTCTCTCTCTGTCTCTCTCTCTCTCTCTCTCTCTCTCTCTCTCTCTGTCTCTCTCTCTCTCGTTCTCTCTCTGTCTCTCTCTCTCTCTCTCTCTCTCTCTCTGTCTCTCTCTCTCTCGTTCTCTCTCTGTCTCTCTCTCTCTCTCTCTCTGTCTCTCTCTCTCTCTCTCTCTCTCTCTCTCTCTCTCTGTCTCTCTCTCTGTCTCTCTCTCTCTCTGTCTCTCACCCCAGCAGCAGACACAACAGCGACAGAGAGCATCATGGGAAACAGATCAGAGGGCTGCTCATTGAGTTCACACTCATCAAAACCACAGACACAAGAACAGACAGAACACAAGAACAGACAGAACATTCAAGAACAGACAGAACACAAGAACACACAGAACATTCAAGAACACACAGAACAGAGAGAACACACAGAACACAAGAACAGACAGAACATTCAAGAACACACAGAACATTCAAGAACACACAGAACAGAGAGAACACACAGAACAGAGAGAACACACAGAACAGAGAACCCCCCCCCATCTATCTATGTAAAGATCATTAATGTTTGTAAATGTTCTTCTTCTTTTTTCACACTTTTGTTTGTTCTTCTTTGTTTTCTTGTGTACTCTCTTCTGTTCTGTTTGTTCTGACAGAACTGAACTGAATATTTGTAACGTTCCGTTTGTTTGAACCAACATGCTGCAGAAAACTGCGTCGAAGTGAGAACCTACCTGCCAACAAAACCGATTCTGATTCTGATTCTGATTCTGATTCTGATCCATGACTTGTGATACGATCTGAACTAACAGAGAGGACAGACATCAGAACTGACATCAGAACAGACAGAACAGACGGTTCCTGTCCATGCGGACCTCACAGTACTGTGACTCATATTGGAACATGGAGCTGGAGCTACTTCTGTTCTTTGAATGCAGGACTTTTACTCGTAACTCAGTATTTTCACTCTGATGTGTCGGTTCTCGGTTCTCAGTGAAGGATCTCAGTCCTGAGTCTAGAATCAGAGCCTGAATGCTGAGCTTCAGAGCTTCTGCTGTTGCCATGGTAATCACTGTTCAGATCAAAACAGATCTGTGATCAGAAGATCCTTCCTGCTCTGTGAGCACAGATGTGGTTCCAGATGTTCCTCCTTCGAATAGATGAGAGACCAATAATGATGAAAGTCAGAGACTTTAACAGCCTGACCTTCATAACTACCTCAAGAGTTTAAGTGTCTAAACTCACCTGTTTGAACAGGTGTGTCCTGTGGTGGGCGTGTCCTGTGGTGGGCGTGTCCTGTAGCTGTTGTCAGTCTGCAGACAGAGTGATGCTGAAAGAAGCACCTGCAGACAGAACTCAGGGATGAAAAAAATATTTGGTTAATGTTTATTTTACAAATATTTATTTTTACTTTATTTACACATTTATGTTCTCAGTTAAATATGTAATCAAAGGTCTGAATGTAAACCTCCAAATGTGATGAACTGAAATCAAAGATTAGAAATCGTCGTTTCATTTATAGATTTTTCTTATTACCATGGTTGTTGAACCGTATAGGTATAGCCCCCCCCCACCCGTTCTGTTGTGTGTCTTTAGGACAAATAAAGTTGAAGTTGAGTGAAGATGTAATGAGACAGACAGAGACACTTTCAGGTGTGGATCAGGATCCTCCTGCAGTCTGAATCAGCATCGATCAGATCAGATCAGATCAGATCAATAGGTCAACAGATCAATAGATCCAGTCTGTCCCTCTGTGAGGAGGATCTTGATGTTGGTGATGAAGATGAGGAGCAGCTCAGAGTTCATGAAGGTCACAGCTGATCTCAGTCTGAAGCTGCTATTTATCTCTCCCTCTCTTTCTCTGTTTAATGACTACTCTCTCGTCCTGAATTAAAAGCCAGCTCTCAGCGGCTGCTCTGATTGGTCGTGCTGAAAAACACTGAGTTCCCATGGGCCAGTTTAACCACATGTCCCACAATCCACCACATGTCCCCTAAACCACATTCATCCAACTCTGCAGAGTCATGTCCCTCTGTGTCCTCTGTGATCCTCCAGGCTAAAATGCTAACACACTGTAATGTTAGCATGCTGACATCATCATCATAATAATAATAGACTCTGATAATAGCCTGCTAGCATCATGCTAATACACACTAATTTTAGTTTGCTAACATCATGCTAACTCACTCTAATGTGACATGCTAATAAAATCTAATGTAACATGTTCACATCAAGCTACTAGACTCTAATGTAACATGCCAACATAATGTAACATGCTAACATAATTTAGCATGCTAACATACATATGGCAGCTAACATAATGTTATACAGACATAATGTTAATATTATGTAGCATCATGCTAACAGATTCCAATGTAACACAGTAACATGCTAATAGACTTTAATGTAGCATATTAATAAAATGTAACATAATGTAATATGCTAACATATATACTGCAGCATGTTAGCCACATGTAGCATCAACATGCTAATCTCACAGCCTGTGAACAGGACCTCTGTGATGATCTCTGCATATTTTTCCCAGAGTTCTTTGCTTCTGTCCTGCTGATGTTTGCAGCTGTGAGCTACTGAATGTGAAAACAGACAAACACAGGAGGTGTTTGAATGTCAATGATCTGTGTGTGTGTGTGTGTGTGTGTGTGGAGGGGGGGTCGGTCTTTTGTTCTGCTAATGTTATCGGGGGAGGTGGGGATGGGGAGGTTGGACCGTGTTTTACTGATGTTCTCACTGATGTTTAATCTGATGCTGATCAGCTGTTTGAGGTTCTGTATCAAACAGCTGAGAGTCTCCAGCAGATCAAGTGATCTGCTTCTGATAATCAATAATCATCATCAGTTGATGTTTTACCAACATGTTTGTTAATTAAAAATATGTTCTCGTCATGTTAGAAACTGATTCAGTCAGTGGGACGTCTCCTTCAGAGGACAGAACCTGAGACAACAGAGACTTGTTTACACTCCTGTTACCAAAATAAAGGTCTGACAGAGAGCTGCTGCGGGTTAACAGGATGTGACCCCTTTCAAAATAAGAGCAGAGGCACAGAAACAGAGGCAGAAAAAAGAACAATAAAAACATGATGAAGAACTTAAATGTCATCAGTCTAATCAGAGTCACATTGTACATCATTTAAATTACAGATTTGTGGTTCTCCTGTAGTTCAGTTGGTAGAACGTGTGTCCCATGTTCTGAGGCTGTCCTCAGTCCTCTGCAGCAGCTGCTGGTTCGATTCACGCCTGCGGCCCTTTTGCTGCGTGTCGTCCCCTTTCTCTCCACCCCCCTTCTCTGTCATGTCTTCAGCTGTCACTGTAACAAGCCCAAAAATAAAAAAAATTACAGGTTTATACAGAAATTTGTTTTGGTTCATTCAAATAATCAATCAGAAAAAATGAACAAATATCTATAAATGTAATTTAAATATTTGATTTAACATGTTTAAATATAATCCGTCTGTCTGGCGAAGCTGCGTTTTGAGCTGCTTCTTGGGATCAAACGGCTGCTCTGATGACCTCAGTGATGAAAGGCTTTTATTTTGACAGATCAGAGCTCAGGCTGTATTTTATTGTGAAGTGGTGCAGAGGAAGTGATGTGTGTGTGTCAGTGTGTGTTGCCTGAGCAGACTGAGCTGTGAGTCAGTGTGAGCGAGTTGGAGCTCAGAGAGACTCACAGGAGACAAACTGGACCTGAACCTGGATTTATACTGGTCCTGCAGTCTGTCCACGTCCCCGAGGAGACAGACAGACAGATGGACAGACAGACAGGATGGTTCAGTCTCTGCAGGTAGGATTCAGCTGATGGATTCATTCATGTTGGATATTTGAGCTTCAGTGGAGAAACTTTGTTTGTCGTCTCTGAGGGGACGTTTGTCTCTTTGGTCACAGAGCTGCTGCATTACAAAGACATCAAAGCATTTGACACCACGTTGGACAGACAGACAGAGAGACAGACAGAGAGACAGACAGAGAGACAGTTTCACATGTTTGAGTTGGTTTGTTGTTGGTCCAGATTCTGCAGCTGATGATGTGTCTCTGCTCTGATCTCACATCTTTAGTCCTGTTCACTAATATATGATATAATCTGATGGATTCAGGTGTCTTCTGCTGAGTTGTGGTGTGTTCAGGTACAGTGAGGGAACAGTTCTTGAGGTTCTGCACATTAAATCTGTAGTTTTACTTTAGAGTCATTAATTTAAGTTCTCTAAAAGCTGTAAAACTGCAGTTGAAACCTAAAAATCTTTAAACATTGAACACAACCAACAGTGCTGTGATTTACTGCAGCAGCTCCAACACCTGAACATCTCCTTAAACAGCTGATCATTTTTATGTGTGTAAGTTCTTGTTTATTTTCTAGAGTTGCAAGTAACCATTATCTTCCTTATCAATTAATCAGTCAATTAGATTCTTAATCAATCGATTAATCAGTTCTGGAGAAGACAGACATCTGTCCACAGTCCACAGGGTTAACATGTTGCTGTCTGTATGTTAGCATGCTAAATTATGTAAGTATACATGCTGGAATATTTTAGCCCCGCCTTTATGTTATGATGACATCACATATTTTTAATTGTCTTTTCTTGGTTCAAGAAAAGTTTGACAAAGGTGGGAACCAAAAACCAAAAACACAACTGAGCCCGTTTACAGTTGGACACATGTCCGTATGCTAACATCATGCTAACACACTCTACTGTAACATGCTAACATCATGCTACTGTAACATGCTAACATCATTCTAATAGACTCTACTATACGGTGCTAACATCATTTTAACACACTCTACTGTAACATGCTAACATCATGCTAACACAGTCTACTGTAACATGCTAACATCATTCTAACACACTCTACTGTAACATGCTAACATCATGCTACTGTAACATGCTAACATCATTCTAATAGACTCTACTATAACATGCTAACATCATGCTAACACACTCTACTGTAACATGCTAACATCATGCTACTGTAACATGCTAACATAATTCTAATAGACTCTACTATACGGTGCTAACATCATTTTAACACACTCTACTGTAACATGCTAACATCATGCTAACACAGTCTACTGTAACATGCTAACATCATTCTAACACACTCTACTGTAACATGCTAACATCATGCTACTGTAACATGCTAACATCATTCTAATAGACTCTACTATAACATGCTAACATCATGCTAACACACTCTACTGTAACATGCTAACATCATGCTACTGTAACATGCTAACATCATTCTAATAGACTCTAATGTAACATACTGGCATAATATAAAATACTAAAATAATGTAGCATGCTAACATATGTACTTCAGCATGTTAACCTGAGTAATGGAGGACTGAGGTGAAGTGATGTAAGCAGTGACCACTGGGAGGCTGAGAGGAGACGTTCTCTCACCTGACCCAAACTGCAGGTATCAGTCTGCTATTGGCTGCTTGTTTCAAGCAGCATCATGGCGTCTGCTATCTATGTTTGAAAAAGTCGCCTGGGATGCTAACAGTACAAACATTAACAAGCTAACAGCT
The DNA here is from genome assembly GCF_056507025.1 of Lutjanus erythropterus. Taxonomy (NCBI): domain Eukaryota; kingdom Metazoa; phylum Chordata; class Actinopteri; order Lutjaniformes; family Lutjanidae; genus Lutjanus; species Lutjanus erythropterus. The sequence continues at coordinate 259,722 of NC_139322.1, read as the reverse complement.
GTTAGCTTTTCTTTTGTGTCAAAGTCATTTTAATAGCAGAGCTCACTTCACAAACGTTCCACCAACACAAGTTCCCCCTCCACACTGTGCTGCATCCTGGGCTTAGCCCCGCCCACTGTGATTATGATTGGTTTAGAGAAGTACAGACAAGTCAAAGCTTGGGTCAGTGAAGCTGTTAGCCGCTAATGTTTCAGCATCTTCTGACATTTTATGAACCAAACAACTAATCAGTTAATCAAGAAAATGATAAAAAAAAAATAATAAAAAAATACGGACGTGTGCGTTTGGACCGGTTTTTCAACTTTTGAAAAAATGTTTCAACTGACAAGACTGTGACAGGATAAATTAATCGATAAACTAATCAACAGATGAATCTCTGTTAAATATTTAAATCTTGAAATTGCATCATCTGTGTTTGTTTACATTGTAATGTTGTAAACAACAAACATGTTGACATCATCGTTAAATGTTTGTGTTAAATCAGTTTGATCAGCTGTTCACCTGAGAGGGGGGGGGGGGGGGGGCGAGGTGAGAGTAACACCCCTCCCCCAACACACACACACACACACACACACACACACACACACACACACACACACACACTCACACAGACACACACACAGACACACATACACACACACACAGACACACACACAGACACACACACACACACACACACACACACACACACAGACACACACACACACACACACACACACACACACAGACACACACACACACACACACTCAGAAGTGTAGTTGTGTGTGTGTGTGTGTGTGTGTGTGTGTGTGTGTGTGTGTGTGTATGTGTAGATAAAAAATAGAATCAAATATAAAAAGTGGACACACCAGAGGAACCCTGAGGAACCCTGAGGAACCCTGAGGAACAGTCTGAGGCAACATGCAGAATCATTTAAAGTTTTTCCTCCGTTTTTCTTTATTATTGAGGTTTATAGTTATTCTTAAAGTTTGATTATGGCTTTTATTATTTTTTCTCTTTGGTGTTTTTGTGTTGAAGAGTTTTTATTGTTTAAGTCGACCACAGAGTAAAGAACGTCTCTACTTCACTTTATTTTATTTAGAGTTCAAATAAAGACTGAGTGAGTCTCTGCAGGCGCTGTGGCTGATTCTGATCTGCAGCTCTTTGCTTCCTGTCTGTCAAAATAAAACTCCCAAAAAACTAACTAATGAAAATATAGAATATAAAACTACACACACATCGTCCTCTCACACACACTGTGTGTGTGTGTGTGTGTGTGTGTGTGTGTGTGTGTGTGTGTGTGTGTGTGTGTACTTTTACTGAGAGAACAAACATAAATAAAACTGTCCTGTAAGATGAATGAAGTGAGATCAGACAGACTGATCTGAGATCAGTTTCAGTGTGTGGAGGTGAACAGAAGCTGCAGGTCTGAACACGAGTCAGCAGGACGCAGGAATGTTAGAGGAGGAGGAGGAGGAGGAGGAGGAGGGGATGAAGGTGAGGAGCAGAAACAACAGAGGGAGGAGGAGGAGACCATTTGTTAGAACATTTGGTGTGTGTGGATCCTGCTGTGTGTGTGTGTGTGTGTGTGTGTGTGTGTGTGTGTGTCTGTGTCTGTGTCTGTGTCTGTGTCTGTGTGTGTGTGTGTGTGTGTGTGTGTGTCTGTGTGTGTCTGTGTCTGTGTGTGTGTGTGTGTGTGTGTGTGTGTGTGTGTGTGTGTGTCTGTGTCTGTGTCTGTGTCTGTGTGTGTGTGTGTGTGTGTGTGTGTGTGTGTCTGTGTCTGTGTCTGTGTCTGTGTCTGTGTGTGTGTGTGTGTCTGTGTCTGTGTCTGTGTCTGTGTGTGTGTGTGTGTGTGTCTGTGTGTGTCTGTGTCTGTGTCTGTGTCTGTGTCTGTGTGTGTGTGTGTGTGTCTGTGTCTGTGTCTGTGTCTGTGTCTGTGTCTGTGTGTGTCTGTGTCTGTGTCTGTGTCTGTGTCTGTGTCTGTGTGTGTGTGTGTGTGTGTGTGTGTGTCTGTGTCTGTGTCTGTGTCTGTGTCTGTGTCTGTGTGTGTGTGTGTGTGTGTGTGTGTGTGTGTGTCTGTGTCTGTGTCTGTGTCTGTGTGTGTGTGTGTGTGTGTGTGTGTGTGTGTCTGTGTGTGTGTGTGTGTGTGTGTGTGTCTGTGTCTGTGTGTGTCTGTGTGTGTCTGTGTCTGTGTCTGTGTGTGTCTGTGTCTGTGTCTGTGTGTGTGTGTGTGTGTGTGTGTGTCTGTGTCTGTGTCTGTGTGTCTGTGTCTGTGTCTGTGTGTGTGTGTGTGTGTGTGTGTGTGTCTGTGTCTGTGTCTGTGTCTGTGTGTGTGTGTGTGTGTGTGTGTGTGTGCAGCAGTAACACATCTTTATACATCACAAACGACAAAAAATAAATAAATAAAACTGCAAAGGATCATATGACAAATCAATAAACTATTAAGAAGATATAAACATGTAAACATTAAAAAAAGGATGAAAGGCAGAAAATGAGCTGTGAGCAGAATAAACATTTATCATGTATTAATTCTGATGTCAGTCACTTTCACACTGACTTTGATTCTACAAACTTCAGGACGTCAGAAAAAACGAGAAGAGGATTTTTTTTTTCGTATCACAGTTCAAGAATAAACTGCACTAATCGATCAGTCAAAGATCATCAGTTTACTGTCAGAGAGGATCAAAGAAACCAGAAAAGATTCACACTGAAGACATTTTGAATTTTTTAAAAAATGACAGAAAATGATTTAATTGATGAGCAATAATTTAACAATCAATTCATAATCAATTACGTGATTAATTGATGCAGCTGTCGTCATCCACAGTTTTCATAGAAACGTGGGAACATTTTTAAACTGCAGTGATGTTTTGAACTCCCATGATGCTTTGCCTCGTCGGGCTGCAGAGTGACTCCATGTTTGTTCCGTTTGTTGGTTTGTGGTTAAAGAGACTCTTCAATCACCGACAGCTGACAGGGAAATATTTTTCAGGGAGTTCACTTGTGGTGTTCTCTGTCATTCTGAGGAGAACCGTTCTTCAGAACGTCTGAGTCTCTGTACTGGGACTGTTATTACACCCTGTAGAGGACTCACAGTGTCCCACAATGCACTGTGAAAAGTGTCCAGTTAATGGTCACTAACCAGGAAATATATTCATCATGAGAGAGTTTGAGAACATCTGAAAATGTTCTGCTGCTGCTAGAACCTTTAATGAGAACCGATGAGATGTAAGTTAATGTAAACGTGACGAACACGAGTGACGCTCTGATTTGTTCTGAAATGAATCTTAAACCTGACAGACACTCTGATGTTTGTGAGGCAGCTGGAGACAGAGAGCATGATGGTATTTGTAGTTTTTCTGATGAAGTAACATTATTTAAAGTGACCTTTTTAAAAAATCTCATAATTTGTGTCTCACTTTGATTCATTGAGAGACAAACTGCTGCTGTCTCCGTCTCAGCTGATGGTCAGCTCAGTGACATCATCAGTGACATCATCATGTATTACATAATGGTCAGGTGATCTTTAAACAACTGTCATCACCTGTCTGACCTCACCTTCACCTCAGTGTGTTTAAATGATCAGTTCATGGTTGGTTGTTCAAAGTTTCTTTCAGCTCAGAGTTTATTCAGCTTTTGTTGTTGTTGTTGTTGTTGTTGTTGTTGTTGTTGTTGTTGTTGTTTAGAGCTGCACAATGAATCACAATAACATCACAATATGTGCAGTATCCAAATCACAATGTTTTAAAAGAGTAAAAATGTGTGAGAACATCATTAAGATGAGGTTCTGTAGTTCTGCAGAGATGTTCCGAACTAAGAATCTTTGTTCTCCAGATGAAAGAAAACACGTTTGTTTGGTTCTGACCTCAATAAATATCACAACATCATGACTTTAATAGTTTGTTTTTAGTGAACATGAAAATTATAATGCAGAACCAATCATATCACAACTGACCCTTCACTAAGCCCCGCCCTCCTTAGTTACTGTTGCTACGCCTGCTAAACGTTCCATTCTTACACTGCAGTTTACACTGATAACAGCAGCAGATTTAACATGGAAATTAGGAGACAGGCGGGATAAGAGCTAAGCTTTGCTAATGTTTGCACAGCCCTTCAGTGTGTCTTCTCTGTCCTGTGTCTTTGTGTCCTCATCGTCTTCACTGTCTGGAGCTCAACGAGTCAGGGCTTCTTTTGATGAACATTGTTTACCAGCGAGTTAAAACCGTGTTTAGCCTCGCGAGGATACTCATGACGGCTCAGCTGAGAATGATTTTGTTCAGGCCATCAGACAGGCGGCCATTTTAAAAGTTAAACCTCCGTATGTGTCAGCTTAAAGTTTAGAGTTTCTAAACTTTGGCACAACAGAATGAAATTTAATCTTTAATCTTTATTAATTTTTGCTCTTTTAAGTTTGGTGCAACATAAATGAAAGTTAAACATGATGTAATGAGGTTTCGTCTGAGCAGAGACTCAGAGATCAAAGGAAATCCTGATCCTGAGTTTATCCAGTTTAGTTTTTTAAAACTTCCTCAGATGAAGATTTAAGGGAAACCTGAGCCTGAGTGCTGTTATATAACTGGACTGTTCCACCTCCTCCAGTCTGTCTGTCTGCCTGGTCTGAATCCAGTCTGTCTCTCTGTCTGTCTCTGTCTTTCTGTCTCTCTCTCTCTCACGCACTCATTTCCTGGTTTTCATCGCTCATTTCCTTCTTCCTGTTTCCTGTTGCGCTCTCTTCCTGTTCTCAGGGACATTCAGTCTGTTGTGCTGGAGTCAGAGGACATCTTGTTCTCCTGCGGTCTGTGTAAGAGGTGTCACACGTCTCAGAGGACACAGGTCAGAGGTCAAAGGTCAGGGGTCATCATGGTGCCTTGTTTTATTTTATTTATGTTTATATTTTACATTTTTTTACCTTTAAATTTAATGTCAAAATGAATTTTACTTTTTACGTCAGCAGGAGGCGCTCTAACTCCTGCAGCCAATCACAGCACAGGATCCTGCCTGGACATGATGTGTTCACTGTCATCAAGACAGAGACAGATCCTCAGATTAAAATGAAAAACACATCACAGCTGTTTAGTCTACAGACTGTGTGTGTGTGTGTGTGTGTGTGTGTGTGTGTGTGTGTGTGTGTGTGTGTCTTCGTTTGTGTGTGTGTGTGTGTGTGTGTGTGTGTCTGTGTGTGTGTGTGTTTGTGTGTGTGTGTGTGTGTCTGTGTGTGTCTGTGTGTCTGTGTGTGTGTCTGTGTATGTGTCTGTGTGTGTGTGTGTCCAGACGTTCTGCTGTAACAGAACTCTTAGAACTCACCTGAGAACAACATTAATTCTCGTGAAATATTAATAAGAAAATAAGTGAAGAGTTCATTTGAGATCATTTAAAGAAGCAGCTGGTGACAAAATGAAACTTTCAGGTTCAGAGTTTTTCTCTAAGTTCAAATAAAATAAGTTCAAATAAAATAAGTTCAAATAAAATAAGTTCAAATAAAATAAGTTCAAATAAAGTCCTCATATATTAAATGAAGTATCCATTTATAATGTTTGGTATAGTTGTATTTTGCAATAATAATGTATGATTGTCATAAATCCCTGGATTCACCTGGACTCACCTGGACTCACCTGGACTCACCTCACAGAACAATGTGTGAGAATCACTGCATTACATCACTAAATGTGGATTCATCCACTGCTGGAAATAGTCCCCAACAACGTCTCCTGTTTCCTCTTGTTTGTTTGATAAAAACTGAGCAGCTGATTGGATCTTTTTAAACATTAACTGTATATTTATTGTTGGTTTGTGTTTGTCGACAGTAAGAAAACTACAGACGAGCACAAAGCAGCAGACTTGTTAGGTTCAGAGTTTGGCCAGGACCCCAGACGCAGAGAGCGAGATAAAGCAGTTCTCAAAGAGTTTATTGTTTCACAAAAAAGCAAAAAACAACGGAAGGCGAGGGCAGGTGCTGGACGCGGTCGGCTGGCTGGCGCAGCGGGGTCGGCAGGAGGGGAACCGTGCTGGCGTAGGATCAGGAGCATGAGAGCTGCACCCACGGTCGGAAGAGGAACTGAAGGCTGCACAAAAACACTGTTGATTAGAGTCACGAAGGAAAAAACACCAAAAATCCACTAGAAAGCTTGCTGCGCTACATTACCGACAACGACTGAATAGTCCGGCACAGGAGTGGAGACTAGGCCAAGCTCATATACCCGGGGAAGTGCACTGATGAGAGCCAGGTGCGTCTCATTATGCTGAGCCAGCCAATGACCGCCGCCGCTGCCACACACACTGCCCTGGAAGGAAAGGGGAGGGGGGAAAAAGGGAAACAAGGAAAACCGAAACACCAAGAACACCAAAACAAATCCAAAAAACTCAACAACCATGACATTACCCCCCCCTCAACGGACGCCACCCGGCGGCCTGCCAGGCTTGCCAGGAAAGTCCCTGTAAAAGTCATTAATAAGGTCCGGATCCAGAATAAAAGAACGGGACACCCATGACCGTTCTTCCGGACCATACCCCTCCCAGTCCACCAAAAACTGGTATCCCCGGCCCCGTCTGCGGACGTCCAGCAACCGCCGGACAGTGTAGGCAGGGTGGTCATCAATGAGCCGGGGGGGTGGAGGGGGTTCGGCCGGAGGGCACAGAGCACTGGTGGACACAGGCTTCAACAGGGAAACGTGAAAGGCCGGGTGAACATTAAGGGCTGCGGGCAATTTGAGTCTCATCACACTGGGATTGATTACCTTCTCAATTTCAAAAGGACCGATGTACCTGGGGGCTAGCTTCCTGCTCTCCGTCTGCAGAGGGAGGTCGCGTGAGGAAAGCCACACCTTTTGACCCGGCTGATAGTGGGGGGCAGGAGCGCGACGTCTGTCCGCCAATCGTTGATTGCGAGCCGCAGTCCGCGTGAGAGCCGCCCTTGCCTCCCGCCAGACCCGCCGTGCCCGCCGGAGGTGCTCCTGAACGGACGGAACTGCCACTTCGGTCTCCTGGATGGGGAAGAGGGGAGGTTGGAAACCCACAGAGGCCATAAAGGGGGACATACCTGTGGCTGAGCTGACCAGAGAGTTGTGGGCGTATTCCACCCAGGGAAGATGGGTGGACCAGGAGGCGGGATGTCTAGCGGTGACGCACCGGAGAGCTGACTCGAGGTCCTGGTTGGCCCGCTCCGTCTGGCCGTTGGTTTGGGGGTGGTATCCAGACGAGAGGCTGGCTGAAGCTCCCAGAGCCTGGCAGAAGGCCCTCCAGACCTGGGAGGAGAACTGGGGACCCCGGTCCGAAACTATGTCCTGAGGTATACCATGAAGTCTGAACACATGTTGGACGAGGAGGTTGGCCGTCTCTAGGGCTGAGGGGAGTTTGGGCAGAGGAACAAAATGCACAGCTTTGGAAAAACGATCAATAATGGTAAGAATTACTGTGTTACCCTCTGACGGTGGGAGTCCAGTGACGAAGTCCACTGCAACATGAGACCAAGGGCGATGGGGGATGGGTAGTGGACGTAGGAGGCCAGCAGGAGTCTGGTGGGAGGATTTGTTGCGGGCACAGACGGAGCAGGCGGAAACATACTCCTTGGTGTCAGACGTTATGGAGGGCCACCAGAAACTGCGTCGGAGCAAGGAGAGGGTGCGATGAAACCCAGGATGACAGGCGACTTTGGAAGCATGTCCCCACTGGAGCACAGGAGTTCTGGCGGCGGGTGGAACAAACATCCGGTTGGGAGGGCAGCTCTCGGGAATGGGTTGATCTTGTTGAGCCTCCTGCACGACTTGCTCAATCTCCCACCTGGCCGCCCCCACCACGCAGGAGGAAGGGAGGATGGTCTCCACAGGTGTGTCTTCCACCGGTGGAGTAAACAGTCTGGATAAGGCGTCGGGCTTAACATTCCTGGAACCAGGGCGGTAGGTGAGGGAGAACCGGAACCGACCCAAGAACAGGGCCCACCGAGCCTGCCGGGAGTTTAGTCGACGTGCAGACCGTAGATAGGAGAGGTTCTTGTGGTCAGTCCATACCGTAAAAGGGTGCGTGGAACCTTCCAACCAATGCCTCCACTCCTGGAGAGCCAAGACCACAGCGAGGAGCTCCCTGTTGCCCACGTCGTAATTTTTCTCTGCTGGGGTGAGCCGACGAGAGAAGAAGGCACAGGGGTGCATTTTGTGGTCAACTGGGGAGCGTTGAGAGAGGACAGCCCCTACCCCAGAGTCAGAGGCGTCGACTTCGACCACGAACGGTAATGCAGGATCTGGATGGGAAAGCACAGGTGCAGAGGTAAACAGGCACTTTAATCGGTCGAAGGCAGCATCGGCTGCCTGCGACCACACAAAGGGGAGCTTGGAGGAGGTCAATTGAGTGAGTGGGGCCGCTACTTGGCTGTAATTGCGAATGAACCTCCTGTAAAAATTTGCAAACCCCAAAAACCTCTGGAGGTGTTTTCTGGTGGCGGGGACAGGCCACTCGGCCACCGCTTGAACTTTGGCCGGATCCGCCTTCAGCTGTCCCCTTTCCACCACGAACCCCAAAAAACTGACAGATGTGACATGGAATTCGCATTTCTCTGCTTTCACAAAGAGTCTATTCTCTAATAGTCTTCTTAAAACCAGCTTTACATGCTGGACATGTTCATCAAGGTCTCTGGAAAAAATCAAGATGTCGTCTAAATAAACAAACACGAACCTATTAAGCATGTCCCTTAAAACGTCATTGATCAAAGCCTGGAAAACAGCTGGTGCATTGGTCAGACCAAAGGGCATAACCAGGTACTCGAAATGTCCCAGGGGGGTGTTGAACGCCGTTTTCCACTCATCTCCTTCCTTAATCCTGATGAGGTGGTAGGCGTTACGGAGATCTAGCTTGGAGAAAATGGTTGCTTGGTGCAAGGGGCCAAAAGCGGAATCAATCAGAGGGAGTGGGTACTTATTTTTCACTGTAATGTCATTTATCCCCCTGAAGTCTATACAAGGGCGCAGGGTTTTGTCTTTCTTTTCAACAAAGAAAAAACCCGCTCCCACTGGGGAAGAGGAAGGGCGGATTAGCCCCGCAGCTAACGAGTCTGTGATGTACTGCTCCATGGACTCTCTTTCAGGCTTGGACAAATTGTACAGTTTTTGAGATGGAAATGGGGCTCCAGGGAGCAGTTCAATGGCACAGTCATAGGGACGGTGTGGGGGAAGAGAAAGCGCTTTGTCCTTGCTAAAAACCTCCTGAAGATCATGGTACATGGGGGGAATGGAGGACAAGTCAATAGGTTCGGTAGGCACAGGTGGCGAGGAGGCACTGGAGGGAATGGCAGAGTGAAGACAATGGGAATGACAGAACGTACTCCAATTGGTAATGGCCGAGGCGGACCAGTCAATATGGGGGTTGTGCAACTTTAACCAGGGGAGCCCCAGAACCAGAGGTGAAGTGGGAGAGGGAATGATTAACAGCGAAATTACTTCCTGATGATTACCAGAGAGCAGCAGGGTCACAGGGGCAGTACGGTGGGTGACACTAGCCAGTAATTGTCCACTCAGGGTGAGAACGTTCCTAGGCTCAGGGAGAGGCTCAATAGGAAGGTTCGCTTGACTACACAGTTCAGAGTCAATAAAATTGTCATCAGCTCCACTATTGACCAGTGCCTGCAGTGGTATCGTGTTATGTGGGAGTCTGAGCATACCTTGTAGTTGAACTCGGGTGGAGGGAGAGGAGGAAGAGATAGTACGGCTCACCAGCGCCCCCTCCGTGGCTGATGAGCCTCCCCTTTTGGCAGTTGAGGACAGGTGGCGAGGAAGTGGCCAGGCTGACCACAGTAGATGCATAGCCGGTGCAGTAATCGGCGCTCCCGTTCTGCGGGAGACAGTCTGGCTCGACCCAACTGCATGGACTCCTCTTCGTTAGGGACGGAGGAAAAACCCGCACGAGGAGCGGGAGCAGGCACGGGGGTGAGGTCCCGGGGAATCCCGCGTTGCGGAGTGGACACCGGAGGGTAGTTGGAAACCACAGGAGGAGGGGCGCCCTGTCTCCCTATTCTCTCCCTGCATCTCTCACGTAGCCGGTTATCGAGTCTAATGGCTAATGAGATTAATTCGTCAAGAGACTGGGTCTCGTCTCGTGCTGCCAATTCGTCCTTAATATTATCAGCTAATCCCAAGAGAAAAACACTTTGCAATGCGCGCTCATCCCAGCCGCTTTCGGCTGCCAAAATGCGGAAGTCGATAGCGTACTGGGAGACTGGCGCTGTACCCTGGCGGAGGGAAAGGAGCCGGCTGCTGGCTTCTTTCCCTTGGACCGGGTGATCAAAAACCTTGCGCATCTCATTAACAAAAGAGGAATAAGACTGAGTTACCGCCGAATTAGTGGAGATAGCCAAAGCCCAGGAGGCAGCCCGATCTGTTAACAAACTCATAATGAAGGCAATTTTCGATCTATCTGTGGCGTAAGTCTGGGATTGCTGTTCAAACACTAAAGTACACTGAAGCAAGAACTGACTACATGCCCCTAAATCTCCCGAATACCTGACCGGGGTGGGGATGTATGGTTCCCGGGAGAGGACGGGTGGAGGAGCCGGAGTCGCCAAGGAGGGAGCCGAGGAAGGAGGAAGATTCCCAGGAGGAGCCAAACTGGGGATCTGACTGACGGCCTGATCCATGCGGCTGCCGAGCTGGGATACGCTGGTCACCAGGGTCTGGAGAACGCCTTGGATCTCGTGGATGGCTTCCCCCATCTGGCCAACACGTGCTCCTTGAGAGGATAGCGCCTGCCGTAATTTATCTGTCTCCGCGGGGTCCATGATTTGGCCGGACTATTCTGTTAGGTTCAGAGTTTGGCCAGGACCCCAGACGCAGAGAGCGAGATAAAGCAGTTCTCAAAGAGTTTATTGTTTCACAAAAAAGCAAAAAACAACGGAAGGCGAGGGCAGGTGCTGGACGCGGTCGGCTGGCTGGCGCAGCGGGGTCGGCAGGAGGGGAACCGTGCTGGCGTAGGATCAGGAGCATGAGAGCTGCACCCACGGTCGGAAGAGGAACTGAAGGCTGCACAAAAACACTGTTGATTAGAGTCACGAAGGAAAAAACACCAAAAATCCACTAGAAAGCTTGCTGCGCTACATTACCGACAACGACTGAATAGTCCGGCACAGGAGTGGAGACTAGGCCAAGCTCATATACCCGGGGAAGTGCACTGATGAGAGCCAGGTGCGTCTCATTATGCTGAGCCAGCCAATGACCGCCGCCGCTGCCACACACACTGCCCTGGAAGGAAAGGGGAGGGGGGAAAAAGGGAAACAAGGAAAACCGAAACACCAAGAACACCAAAACAAATCCAAAAAACTCAACAACCATGACAAGACTGAAGTGAACTGTAAGGTTTCAGTGGCTGTAATGAAGACTAGGGCTGGGTTTAAAAAAATCTATTGATTGATTCAAATTGATTTTCCTTTACATGCTCTGATATCAATTAATAAAATCCCAGAATCAATCTTTGAATATCTGACTTTGCTCCTGCGGATGTGTGGTCTCTAATGTAACTGCTCTGGGGTCAGCTCTTATTGTGAACATTCATATTTTTAATAATGCACCAGGTTAGACGGCTTCTTTTAATATTCATGGCATCAGTTCTCTGAGAATCTTCATTTTTACTGAAATATTCTGAACCACATCAATATCGAATTGTATAGAATTGAATTGAATCGACTGGAATCTTGTGAATCGAATTGATTGAATTGATATTCATCATTGATTGATATTCATATACATGGACTGGATCATTGATATGAATGAGGAACATCAGGGGACCAAACACTGACCCCAGAGGAACACCACATTCAAAGATCTGATGATCAAAATAAAAATGTAGAAAAGCAGTGATCCTTTAAACACGTTTCATACAGAAAAAGTTTTCAAATCATTTTTATAAAATGTCAAAATGAGAACTGGTCCCATCTTTGTCCATCCAGGTCGCTGCTCCTCTGTTCAGGAGACCAGTTCATACCAGCATCCAGAGAACTGCCTCTGAGGTTTCTGTTCCACAGGCTGCACACTGGAGAACATGTTCCAGCTGCTGTGATTTATTCCTTCTGTAGTCCTGGCTGTGATCTCAGCCTCTCTTCATTGTTTCAGGGTCTTTTTTTTTTTAAACTCTAAATAATTTGTCATTTTTATATTTCCGATGAGATGTTACACTACGGATCAATCAAGATTGATAAGTTCATTATCTTCATTGATTATGTCCAAACATTTGGTTTTCTGATCATCTCAGTTGTACTGCAGACAGTG
>NC_139322.1:227500-242500 GCF_056507025.1 Lutjanus erythropterus | reverse complement strand
TCAAATGGAAAGTAATAGCTAGATACTTTCTGACACCACAAATAACCGCAGAGATGAGCCCAACATACAGTAACGTGCCAGAGGAATGAAGGTGAATATATGGGTAACCATCTCCACGTATTCTGCTCTAAATTACAAGAATTCTGGGAGGAGCTCTATTGAGCCCTAAGGGAGGTATTTCATGTTGACATCCCTCAAGACCCAGGAACTGCCCTACTGGGGCAGAGCTGCAAATTATTTATTGCAAATCTCATTAACTGCAGCTTTAAAATGTATTAAAACCAACTGGTTAAGGGCTGAATCTCCTACATATTATCTGTGGATCCAAAGGATTTGGGATATCTATGTATCTTTGTTAAAAGATGGAGCCCTACTATTACAATCATTTTGAGTGCAACTGTATAATGAATAACATGCCTGTACTGAGAACAAAAATTTAAAAATAAAATAAAACAACAACAATACAAAAAAAACTGACAGAGTTGTAAACAGTTGATCAACTGATTATTTGTTAGTGTAAATTTACAATACTGAGGTGTTCCTGCTGTGTTCCTGCAGTGTTCCTGCAGTGTTCCTGCAGTGCTCCTGCTCTGTTTCTGCAGTGCTCCTGCTGTGTTCCTGCAGTGTTTCTGCAGTGCTCCTGCTGTGTTCCTGCAGTGTTCCTATATTGTTTTTGCAGTGCTCCTGCTATGTTCCTGCAGTGTTCCTGCTCTGTTTCTGCAGTGCTCCTGCTGTGTTCCTGCAGTGTTCCTGCAGTGTTTCTGCAGTGCTCCTGCTGTGTTCCTGCAGTGCTCCTGTAGTGTTTTTGCAGTGCTCCTGCTATGTTCCTGCAGTGTTCCTGCTCTGTTTCTGCAGTGCTCCTGCTGTGTTCCTGCAGTGTTCCTGCAGTGTTTCTGCAGTGCTCCTGCTGTGTTCCTGCAGTGCTCCTGTAGTGTTTTTGCAGTGCTCCTGCTATGTTCCTGCAGTGTTCCTGCTCTGTTTCTGCAGTGCTCCTGCTGTGTTCCTGCAGTGTTCCTGCAGTGTTTCTGCAGTGCTCTTGCTGTGTTCCTGCAGTCTTCCTGTAGTGTTTCTGCAGTGCTCCTGCTGTGTTCCTGCAGTGCTCCTGCTATGTTCCTGCAGTGTTCCTGCTCTGTTTCTGCAGTGCTCCTGCTGTGTTCCTGCAGTGTTCCTGTAGTGTTTTTGCAGTGCTCCTGCTTTGTTCCTGCAGTGTTCCTGCTCTGTTTCTGCAGTGCTCCTGCTGTGTTCCTGCAGTGTTCCTGCTCTGTTTCTGCAGTGCTCCTGCTGTATTCCTGCAGTCTTCCTGCTCTGTTTTTGCAGTGCTCCCGCTGTGTTCCTGCAGTGTTCCTGCTCTGTTTCTGCAGTGCTCCTGCAGTGCTCCTGCTGTCTTCCTGCTGTGTTCCTGTATTGTTTCTGCAGTGCTCCTGCTGTGTTCCTGCAGTGTTCCTGCACTGCTCCTGTAGTGTTTCTGCAGTGCTCCTGCTGTCTTCCTGCTGTGTTCCTGTAGTGTTTTTGCAGTGCTCCTGCAATGTTCCTGTAGTGCTCCTGCTGTGTTTCTGCAGTGTTCCTGCAGTGCTCCTGCTGTCTTCCTGCAGTGTTCCTGCCGTGTTCCTGCAGTGTGTGTCAACCGGTTTAATTTACAGTCTGTGGCTTTAACTCACTGTGTGCAGGACTCATTCTGACCAGTGCACTTGCTACAGATTGCTCCTTTAATTTAACATCTGGGTTCTGGCATCACAATGACATCACTTAAAAACAACATTCTCTGCAGGTCAAAGTAACAATGTGTCACTGCACAGGAAATGATGGACAGAACTACCAAAATAGAAGCTGAACTGGACTAAACTGGATTTGAACTAGTGCTTTCATATTGAGATAATCAGAGACAGATTCTATATTATAATCATTTATAATTAATTTATTTTTCCAAATTATTTGTTATTGATATCTTACAATACAGTCTGTTGTATTATATGGTCACCAATATGTTGTACTGTGGCTGCTAACTGCTCAGTGATTGGCTCTTAACAAACACCAAATAACTTATTACAATAATAACATAATTGTATATCTGTCTGTCAGAGGACGGTGTGTCTCAGTGTCGCCCCCCACTGGTCTCTGCTGGTTCTCCAGTGGAAGTTTTCTACCAGAACAAAACCAGGAAGAACTCAGTACACAACAGGTACAAACGCACACTGACCTTGTCTCTAACTGATGCTAACTGTTAGCTCACAGTTAGCTAACGTTGTCGACTGCAGAAACCTGACCTCGTTCTGTCCAACTTGTCTTTCAGGACCGACCATTCAGAGACTCTTCAGACCCACAGGCCCCTCCCCCTGCCTCCCTCCCACCCCCCTCCCCTACCTCTCCATCCTCCCCCTCCTCCCCCTCGCTCTCAAGACTCCTCCTCCTCGTCCGGCCCCTCTGATCCAGCCGGGGAGGGCGGGGTCAGGAGTAACGCCGCTCGTCACAGTAACAGCTCAGACGGGCTCCTGGAGCGCATCAACCCCCCACAGGAGGAGGAGGGATTGTGGGTAAATGGCCTGCCAGCGTCCAGAACCAACAGGAGCTCAGAGACGCTGACGGACGGACGGACAAGGACAAACAATGGTGTCAGTGAGGGGGGAGGGGCGGGGCGAGGAAGAGGAGGAGGAAGAGGGGCAGCATACAGCGACGTCCTGCTGGACTATGTGTGGGGGAAACAGCAGCAGCTGCAGCGACAGCAGTCCAACAGCAGGCAGCCAATCACATCGCACCACCAGGCAGTCTACAATGGATACTCCTCCCAGCAACCCACGGGAGCCCCACCCACCTGCCGTGGTCACCCGGGCGACCAGCGGCGAATCAAAGTGACCCGCACCAAGTCATGTGGGCCCTTCCTTCCGGTGCAGCAGAGCACCGATACCCATAATCCTCCTCTGTCTGCCATCCAGCCAGACCCCCACCCCCACCTGTTGCCCCCCCGACCACCACAGCTGCCCCCGGCGCCGGACGCACAGCTGGAGGAGGCCACCAGGAGCCTCCACAAGGCGCTTGCCCTGGAAGGTAAGCTCCTCCCACTTCCTGTTAGATTACACTGTTTCCTGGATGCTGAGTGGTTGACAGCCGGCCAGCAGCTGGAAACATGTTGAACTACAAGAAGTGACTGATTTTTGATCGTCACCGCCAAAACGAAGTGAACACCACCAAGGTGATGATGTCACAAGATCACTGTTATTGTTCACTTTAAAGACCAGTAAGCTTCAGATCCACTGTTGTCTGTCGCACGTAAACACAAACAAAAACAGGTCAACAGGGGGCGATGTTCAGAAATACACAGGTCTGACCAGTACTTCAATCATGTATATACTAAATATATCGATATATACATATGTCACCACATTGTAACCATAACCCTGTACCATCTTCATTTTACTGTAGTTCTGTACATTTTTGTTAAGTTCAGAAACAAAACTATAGGTTCTGAGTAGAACACACAGTAGTTCCTGTGTGTCCCTGTAGGCCCCCATAGACCACCCGTAGGTCACCTGTAGGTCCCCTGTACTTCCCCTGTTGGCCCCCTGTGGGCCTCAGACCAGATGTGGCCCCCTCTTGTCCCATGATGCTGGGTCAGATTTAAAGATGAGCTACTCTGATGTGAATCTGTGGAGATAAAATCTGCTGAATGTTTAATGTAGTGCAGATGAAAGTGGGTCACTGCAGTAGAAACTCTGTCTGAGTTGCAGTGAGGAGGTGACGCCACCTGCTGGTACTCGAACACAATGACACTCACCTGGAAAGTTTAGTTTGTTTAAACTACACAGAAACAGAAGGACAGGACAGTAAACTGAGGACAGACACCAACAACTAACTGGACCTGAAGACCTGAACATATTTTACAAATGTTGACCTGCTGATTATCAGATAGAGACATTTTATTCCCAGACCAAAGACTCTGTGTGGCCACCTGCTCATTAACCGTCACACAGGAGCCAATCAGTGAACACTGTTCTGTACCTGCTGACCTTCAAACCAAAAAACATGCCAGAGCTGACAGAGGCTGCATTCAGTGTCCTCGTTTCACATCAGAAACAGAAACTGTGGATGACTAACCCGATCCAAACACGTTCTGAGGATATTTTATTAATATTTAATGACTTTATGTCATCAGGTCATTACGATCAATTTTCACAAACAGCAGACATCAAGCAACAAGTCGAGTTACTGACAGATCTGAGCAGTCTGGCTTTTAAAAGTTTAACAGTCAAATGTTAAATATGAATCTCAAATTTCTGAGTGACTCAGAGTGATCTGGGTACGACAGACAGACAGCGCCGGACATGGGGGTGAATTTAAAACCCGTCTGTGATCAAAGGAGCTTTAATACAACAAGAGACTGCGAGGAGACGGAGGACAGCTGCGGTAAAACACCAGAGTCTGTGGTAAAACACCAGAGTCTGCGGTAAAACACCAGAGTCTGTGGTAAAACACCAGAGTCTGTGGTAAAACACCAGAGTCTGTCATAAAACACCAGAGTCTGTCATAAAACACCAGAGTCTGTGGTAAAACACCAGAGTCTGCTGTAAAACACCAGAGTCTGTCATAAAACACCAGAGTCTGTGGTAAAACACCAGAGTCTGCTGTAAAACACCAGAGTCTGTGGTAAAACACCAGAGTCTGCTGTAAAACACCAGAGTCTGTCATAAAACACCAGAGTCTGTGGTAAAACACCAGAGTCTGCTGTAAAACACCAGAGTCTGTCATAAAACACCAGAGTCTGTGGTAAAACACCAGAGTCTGCTGTAAAACACCAGAGTCTGCTGTAACAGCTAACTGAAGCTAAGCTGAAGCTCTGATGTTTTTAACGTGTGTGTGTGTTTGTGTGTGTGTGTGTGTGTGTGTGTGTGTGTGTGTGTGTGTGTGTGTGTGTGTGTGTGTGTGTGTGTGTGTGTGTGTTTGTGTGTGTGTGTGTGTGGACAGGTCTGAGGGACTGGTACTTGAGGAACACAATAGGTTCTACCCAGCAGCACCAGGCCAATGGAAAGGTCAACACAGGGGTCAAAGGTCAGGCCGGAGGAGGCGGAGCCCCACAGGGCAGACGGAGGACTCATGGTGGTGTCGTCCAGCAGTCGACCTATCAGACGGAGATGAATCATCACCACAAACAGACGCTGCCGCATTCAGCCACATTTCATGGACAGCCGCTGCACGGCAGGTATGAGTCAGCTCACCTGAACGGTCACATGTAAAACTAATGCTATTGTTAAGTTCTCAGAACGTTCTAGGAAGGTCAGTTATACGTTCCAGGAAGGTTACTTGAACGTTCCCAAAATGGTAAGATGGCAAGCTCTTTTTACATAAAACTGTGGTTCTCAGAGTGTTCCAGAAAGGTCGGCTGAATGTTTCCCCTTAACATCCCCAACAGAGAACCATTAAGTTCTCAGAACGTTCTAGGAAGATTAGCCAAACCTTTTCCCCTCAATGTTCCCTCAATGTGAAAATTGAAAGTTTGTCTTACATAAAACTAACAATATAGTAAAGTTTCAAGAATGTTCTGAGAATGTTAGTTGAACATTAAAGGAAGGTTACCCCTTAAAATGTTTTAAGTCGTACAGGAGAAAGTTTTTATTGATGAAAACTAACATTCTGGTCACCTTCCCAGAAAGCTCTGGTTAGTGGAATGTTCTGGGAAGGTTCCTTTAAAAACATTGCTCTGAGTGGTTATTAGAATGTTTTGGGAACGTTATGGAAACGTTCCAGACCTAAACGCACTGAAAACATCTGATGTGTGTGTTTTCAAGCACACTTAATATTTGAAATGTCCAGACGGTCACTAAAACAACAAGCTGCCATGACGCCTCCACTTCAACTTTACATTTTGTTTCTGGGTCAAATTGGGGCAAAGTTTTGTTTCTGCGGCTGCAGAATGAAAGGATGAATGTGAGAAGTGTGTCTTGGCAGAGCGGCAGCACCACCTGAAACCAGGTGTTAGAAACCCAACAAAGTTATCTTCAAAAAAAAAACCCAGTGTGATCAGTGTCACAGCAGAGAGAACGAGGACGGAGTGTGAATGTGAAGTGATATAAAAACGGTTTTTGATCACGAGTCCTTTGTGGTTTATCAGTGACGTGTCTGAACTACACTGCAGACTAAACACTCGTCTCCTCTATGAACCGTCTGTCACTACAGACGCTGTCTGTCCTCTTCACCTCCTCGGTCTGTGTCGCCGTTCAGATTGCTGTCGGCTGTAAAACTTTGCCAAACTGATGTAAATTATTGTTAATAATCACGTTATCTTACCCATTCAAATTTATACACAAAACATTAATATCACAATTTGCACCATTCAGTCATTATATAGACTGACCAAAAGGACAATATTTTCTTTAAGAAATAAATGAATAATAATAATATTAAACAAACAAACAGAAACATGTAGATAAAACACTGCTGGTTCTTTCCTCAGGACCATCAGCTGATGCAAACGTCAGACGAGACACATCAGTTCTCACTTTTGGAGAGGTGGGTCTTCAGAGTGACCTGGCGAACACCTGAGCTCCTGTAACTGACTCTCTCTCCCTTCCTCTCTCAGGTCTGTGGACAGCTCACTCTACCACGAATCGTTCCCTCCTCAGAAACAGGACCTGACCCTGGACCAGCCGTCCCCTGGAACTCTGGTCTGACCAATGAGGACGCAGATGGATAAACACACATACACCGACCAATCCCAGGTTGGCTTCTGGGATAAACAGCTGAAACCCCGCCCACCACAATGTCACACAGAGGATGATGATGTCGCTGCAGTCTGAGCTCAGGGCGATGACGTCAGTCAGAACCAGGTGTGACACCAAGCCCCGCCTCCTCAGGTCAGACCCAGGTCAACCAGCTGACCCTCCTCTGGACCAGGACCAGGGTCAGACCCTGTTGTTTTGATCAGGGATGGAAATAAATTGATCCTTCACTAAGCGCTGCCCTCCCTAGTTACTGTTGCTACGCCTGAAGTTTACAGCGACTGAACGTCTTTGATTCCACAGAGAAGAAAACTGAAGCAGCTTCTCACTTCCTGCTGACAAGTGTGGATTCTGTTAGCTAAAATAACATCTCTCTCCAGCAAGTGTGGCTGGCTAATGTGAGCTAATGCTAATGCTAAAAACCCGTTGAGAGCCCCCAGCGGAGTTTTTAATGTTTGCTCAGTGAAACCTGTGGAAGTTACTGAACTGTTGTGTACATGATAAAACAGTAATGCTAACAAGCTGAAGCTAAAGCTATGTTTCAGCTAATTCTGGCCGGACGGTGAAATACGACACGTACACAACAGAGGACAGAAACATTAATGTGGGAAAAGGAAGCACAAGGATCAGATTAGTGCAGTGAACCTTGAGATGGTCACCCAGTCAGAACCAGCTGGACCGCCATCGCAACAGCAAGAGAGGCAGGATCAGCGCTAAGCTAACCCATGAGCCGCTCCTCAAACCACCACAGAACTGATCCCCGTGTGACCCCTGGGAACAGATGCAGTGAAGCTAACACAACGTTTGTCTGGCGCTAATGCTACTGCAGCTAGTAAGCTAGTTAGCGAGACATGCTAACGCTAGCAGCTTAAGTTAGAGCAGATGAAGACAGGGGTCAAAACAGGTCACATGTTTTAGGTTCCTGAAAGACGTCAGCGCTTCAACATGACGGGTCTGTGCTGCCTAGTTACAGTTACTAAGCTATGATTGGACAGTTTCTGTTCAGGGGAGGGGCTTAGCGAAGGGTCAGTTCTATGATATCGATGTCTAAACAGACTCCTCTGAGTCTGAAACCCCAAAGGGATTCTGGGTAAAACCCACTGCTGACATGTTAAACATTTCCAGTCCAAACTGTTTTTTTTTTTTACTGGTGTTGGATGTTTTTAATGTTTCCACGACGACGTCTTCATCTTTAATCTTCATCAGACAATCAGGACTGAAACAGGTTTTATATGAACTTTTGATGATGGCGACGATGATGATGATGATGAGGAGGAGGAGGACTTCTAACCAATCACCAGCTGACATCACCAGCTCAGTCCAACAGACCAGCAGATTAAAGATGAACTTTTCATAAACTGATCTGATCAGGTGACCTGTTTGATCCTCAGGTGAGTCTGTCAGGTGAGACTCTTCAGGTATTCTTCAACTCGACGTCTCTGCACTAAGTCAAACAGCTGCTGCAGGTTGATCCATCTGTAAAAACAACAGAAACACGAACAGTCACTCTGATCTAGGACTCCTAAACCAGAAGAACTCAGTGAAGAACCAGTAACACCAGTAACACCAGTAACACCAGTCTAACTGCTGCTCAGGAGCAGCTTTGCTAACGAGACACTGAATGAATCTATGAAGTCCAAACTATGACTGTAAACAAAGATGGCTGCAGTGTCTTCTCTTCCTCCCTCTGAACAACATTAGTCCAAAACCTCTGATACGAGTGCTGCCATCTTGTTCTCATGATTCACTCAGAGTCAGAGTAGTGATTGGGGGTGGAGCCATGGTATCGAGGCCCCTCCCACACAGATCTCAGCTGTCAATCATGATGTGAAACCTCCGTATTTCTTCAGATAACTAATTAAATCCAAACCGATGAGAAACATGAACACTGGAACATAATAACCCTGATTCCAAAAAAAGTGGGACATAAATAAAAAGAGAATGAAAAGATTAGCAAAAAAAATTCAAAACAAAGATATTTAATGTTCAAACTGATAAACTTTATTGTTGTTTTATAACTGTCACATCTGTGAAGGTCTCATTAATGCTGACAGGTTCATACAGGTGTTGGAGAGACACATGCTGCCGTCCCTCACGTCTTCTTCACAGACGTCCCTGATTATTTCAGAGAGACGATGCTGAGACACGTTGTGGACGTGTTCCAACAGCGTGTCTTCATAGTAAAAGAGTTCAGGTCCTAGACTGACCTGGACCTGCAGTCCAGACCTGGACCTGCAGTCCAGACGTGTCTCCCATTGAAAATGTGTGGTGCATCATGAAGGACAAAACAGGACAACAGAGACTGTGGACTGTTGATCAGCTGAAGACGAATATGAAGAAAGAATGAGACAGAATTGACCTTTAAAACTTCAACAGTTAGTGTCTCAGTTCACAAACTGACTGAGTGTCAGAAGAAAAGATGATGGATCACAGAGAGAAACATGAAACACAATGACTGCAGATTTACTACAAACATTAAAGTTGATCAGTCTGATCAATAAATATCTGATCTTTGTTCTGATTCAGATGATCATCAGAAAGTCTTTGCAAATCATTGGGTTCTGTTTATATTTGCACTTTTTGGAATCAGAGTTGTACATGTTGTTATAAAAACGTTTATTTGACGTTTGGTCCATGTCCCATCTGCTAACACGGTGGGGGCGGGGCCTAAGAGCCGTCCTGTCATCCATCTTTATTTACAGTCAGTGACTGACGTGTTGAAGGTTGAACTGTTCTGTTTGAACATGAGAACAAATCTTTGTCCTGAGGAGAACATGAGAACATGAGAACAGAGGAACCTGCTGTCAGTGTGAGAGCAATAAGAGGACCGTGGAGTCTCCGACCTTCTTCAGCGTTTCAGGATGAAAATCGTTTTGCAGCGACAATCAGACGATGACGTCACACAGCTGATCGATCGGCTTATTGATCGACTGAATGGAGCTTCACACTTTTATAAGACTGAACTGAACATGAATGAAATGCAACGTTTGAACAACGTTTGAACAACGTTTGAACAACGTTTGAACAACATGACATCAGCAGTGTCGTCAGTATTTATTGATAATGTTCAAACTGAACCAAAACCTCTCAGTCTGTTTTTTACTGTTTGTGTTTAAATCAGGTCAAACAGTCTGACCTCGTTTCCCCGCAGTCACATGACTCACACACCTCAGTCAGACACATGACGAAGAGTCTGAGCTGATGTTTCACTGTTAACAGACAGTGAAACATCAGACATGAACATATTATGGGATGTTTAGCTGCCTGATCAATGAGTCCATCAGGTGAGTTTTACATCATGTGATCAGTCACAGAACTTTAAAACTATTTGCTTCACATGTTCATGGATTTTGTTTCTCTGTTTGTGTTTATGCTGATTAAAAGCTCCGCCCACCTCCAAAGGTCAAGTCACACGATTGGTAACTGCTGCTGATTGATCGATTGACAGATCAATACAGGGACGTCTAACTGCTGCTGAAGGATTCTGTTTGTTCCACACTGTTTAAATACCATGATGTTCTCCTGCATCCAGTTACGTGTTCCACACAGTGTGGAAGTCAGAACGCTTTTCTGGCTCTTCTTACCCACAATCCTTTGTGACAAGCACATAAGCAAGAGTCAAAATGAAAGGCGCCATCTTAACAGGATGTAGTTTGTTCCAATCATCTTCATCCTGCTGCAACAGTCTGCGGTTTGTAAGAGCAGCTGCAGAAAAGATGAAGAGCAAACGTTGTTTTCATCTGAATTACGTTGTTTGACTTCCTGATTTATGATTGGCTGCAGCAGCATCATGTGATCGCAGCTTCAGAGGAGCAGAAACAATCCCAGCATGCACTGCTTTATTCTCTGCTGTATGGAGGACTGATGAGGTTGTTACTGTTGATGTTCGAACATCTGAACGTCGTCCTGGGTGTGATTTTTTTTTTTTTTACCCAGAATGTTGAAGTCATGTCCCGCCTTCCTCTGGCTCTGATTGGCTCACCCTGATATTCTTACCCTCACCCTGACCAATCACATTCCTCATGCCCAAAACATAACCGACCCAGAC
Source organism: Lutjanus erythropterus (assembly GCF_056507025.1). NCBI lineage: Eukaryota > Metazoa > Chordata > Actinopteri > Lutjaniformes > Lutjanidae > Lutjanus > Lutjanus erythropterus. The sequence goes on along the minus strand of NC_139322.1, from coordinate 231,745 downwards.
TAGTTCAGTAGTTCATCACTGTTCAACTGAGACACGACTTCTTCAAATACTGAAAATAAATTGTTTTAAAAAGGAAATAAGAGGGAAATTCTGAAAATAAATAAAATTTCAATAAATCTAAAAAATCTGATCTCTGTCTCATCACGTCCAAACGCCCTCAGCTGCGACACGTGCAAGAACATCGAGCTGCGTTCACAAACAGCAGCTGGCGTCAGAAAACTACATTAACAGATGTTTAAAACAGAGAAGAGCTGAGAAAAAGAGACGAGCAACAATCTGTCACCTTTGACCTTTAATCAGGTTTATTTGAACCTGAAGAACCAAACAAACTGACATCAGACGATTTCACAAAACAAACAGCTGCGCTTCACCTTTTCATTTTAATTTCATTTAATCAGACTCGGTTAAGAACGGACAGAATGAGTCATTACACACACAGAGGACACAGTGTCCTCACAGTAACTGTTCAGAGTACACTGCAGTACTCGAGTACTGCAATACTGAGCAGTACTGTATTGCATTTGTTCTGAGGATCTGTTGGTGTTGTTCTGCATATCCTTTCAGGTCCAGCTGTTGTCCAGCTGTGGACAGTCTGTGTCAGTGTGACGTCACAGCCGTGATGCATTCAGGTGCACTCTGTACAGTCGGTGTTTCTTTCTTTTCTAAACTTTCAGCTGTTAAAAAAAAAAAAATCATTTTCTATCTTTTTAAACTCTTTGCTCATTTGTACGTTTTTCACTCTGAAATCTGAATTCTGCTGTTTGATGTTGAAAATGAACAAACTTCCTGTAAATAAATGATGGACACACTGTAAACATCCTGTTTTTAAATAAAGATTTATCTTCACTGCTTCCCATTCACGTACGTCTACATAAATAAAACTTTGTCAGAGAATTATTAAAGGAACAGCAAAGAGCTGAGTGATATGACCCCAAAATAACTACACAGACCACTGAGACAATTTTGGACTGTTGGTTTTGATGCTGCTGATGAATTGTGGGTAAAAACAGAATCCGTTTCTGTCAGTTTACTGACATTTGATAGTAAAGTGTGAATTCACAATGTTTATAGTGAAATTTATCATAAAATCATAATGTTACCAATCAAAAAACATTTTAATTCACATAATTACTGTCATTAATATAAACTTTCATTCTCACATAACAAATGACAAACAATTAATAAAACTACAACAAACATAAAACATTATTTCAGATTAAAGTTTCAGTATTTGGTATTGATGTAATCCAAAAGTAACAAAGTAGCTAATCAAGTTACTGACTTAACTTTTAACAGGTATTAAAGTAAAGTAATCTGCCAACAGGTGAAATACAAACAAACTGACATGTCAGTTGTTTTGATACAGCTCAGTCTGTAACAGCTTCACAGCTAATGCTAATGCTAACTTTAAATGAGCCTCAGCTGACTGAAGTTTAGGAGACAGAAAGGTGTCTTTGTAGGAGGACAGCATGTGTGAGAGAAGAGGAACAAACGAAGAAGAAGAGGAGGAAAACGAAGGATGATGGTGAGGAAGTGAGGAAGGTAGGATGCTCTGTAGGGAAGGAGATAAGGACGTGTGTGTAGTCAGTATTGGGACGCGATCCTCCTCTCAGGTAAACAGATGCAGAACTTTGTGTTGCTGTCGGACACGTTCAACTTATTAAACATGTTAAAACATCACGTAAAGATCACGTGTGTGCAGAAGAACATTTGAAGTGTTTCTGTGGCTGATCTGGGATCAGATCTGACGCTGATTGGACCGTTAAACTTTGACCTGTTTTCATGTCTCAGATCAGAACAACAAAGTTCCTCCTCTGTTAGCCGCGGTTAGCTTCACTTAGCTCCACTTAGCTTCAGTTAGCATAGCTCCGTTAGCTTCTGTCCGTTAGCAGCTGTCGGTTGTGTGTGTGTGCGCTGCTCGGTGTCGGTACCGGGACCAAACTGTAGTTTAACGGCTCAGTTTTTACAGTTTTTACAGTGTTAGCGCTGTTAGCTGTTAGCTGTTAGCCGCTTCCCGGAGGACAGAAGCTAACGGTCAGACTGAAGCTGAAGCTGTCGGAGATCAAACACTCAAATACTGTGAGTCTCATTCATAATGACGTCACTTAAAGTTTAGTACTACTTTAAATATTTACTTTATATGTCTCTCATGTAACTCACCTAAATCTGAACTTTTTACTCCACTAGTTACTTTTATTTGACAGCTTTAGTTACTTTACATCATAACTGTATGCTGTTAACTCGCATATAATAATAATAATAATAATAATAATAATAACAATAACAATAGATCATGTATTCAAGTTTAGCTAATCTTTTGTTGATACAATCAGCAGCTCAGATCAGCTGCACATAAATACATCAGTAATTATATTACAATTTATCAATACTATGAGTTCTTTTACTCTTGATACTTTAAGTACATTTTGTGGGTAATAGTTCTGTACTTTTAATTAATTTATTAAAATGGGGAAAGAAAGCAACAGGAGAATTATTTGGAGCTATAAAAGAAATAATTTGGAGTTTATTTCTGATCTATAGCCTTGTTAGTAATTAACTAAATGTAACTGGATATAGAATAATGCAAATATTGCCGCATAGCTTTATTTTGACATGACTTCTAACTATAAAAGCAGTTTATTAGCCTCGTGATACGGGTGTAAATGATTTCTGTTTAGACAAATGATGTGTTGGTATCCATGGCAACAAGTGTCATCAGGTTCTTTAGTAAGAAACTATAGATTAAGGGCATTTATTTCCTATATATTCATTGATCTATGTGCATAAGTATTTAAACTTAGTGAGATTTGTCTAAAAAGCTTAATATTAGACACAAAGTGTTGTCAGCTGCGTGATGTTATAAACACTACAGTGACTGTTTATGAATCGTATTTTCACATAAACACCATTTAAACCCTGTTGAAAAGTGAGGAAGTCATGAAGGGATGGAGGGATGAGGTGTGTGAGGTTCTCAGGTCGGTTCCCTCAGAGTCTTGATTCTGTGTCTGTTCCGTCTCTGAAACCAGGATCTGATGTTTACACAGATCTGAAACCTGATCATGTGTCAACGCACTCAGCAAATATTGATCCACGATCAGCTGATCATTCTCTTCATTGCAGGATTTAATAGTGAAAGTGGTGACAATGTTTTTGCTCCAAACCTGAAAATATAATTTTCATTTATCAAATAAGACAAAGAGAAGCAATTTGGATTTTTTGGCTCAAAATTTTAAAAAGTGAGAAAATGAAAGAGTTTTATTACAATATAGAAAATAAACCTCACAGTTTATTTGAAATTCAGACTTTTGTTGGAGCAAATGAAATGACATGATAGAAACCATTTTCATTAAATTCAGTAGAGAAACTGATTATAGATTTTAAAAACCTGGACTATAAAATCACTTCTGAATGAATCAAATGATGTTTAAAGGACTCAGTCATGTTTTTCTGTCTCATTCAGAGCAGAAAGTGTCTCCGTACGTCTGCAGGACACTGAATCATTTAGTTAAAATGTGCAGAGACATAATGAGACTGTATCATCACAATATGATTCTGATAAACAACAATATTAATTTGCCGTCCTGCTTTAGGTCTGCTTTAGTTTAATCTTCCATAAATTAAAAAACAGGTGGAGCACACAGACGTACGCCACAACTAGTGATCAATTAATCATTTTCCCACTAATTGTTTAGTTGTTTGTTCCATAAAATATCAGGAAATCTTATTTTGGAGCGTACGTCTGTGCAAGTTTGTCTGGAGCTAACACTACTTCAGCTAGTTAGCTGGTTAGCTGGACATGCTAACATTTGGTATCTAACACAAGTTTGTCTGGAGTTGACAGATTTAATCAGGCATGAAAAGGGTCAGTTATACCCTAAGGACCCCGTGTCACTTCCTGCTCACCAGTTAATCTGTGAAATCTTACTTAAAGAAAATAAACTGAACAGTCGATAAAAAGAACATGAAAATAATTTGTCAAAATAAACCTCATTCATGGTCACATGATCACATGAAGACCAGGAGACGTGGTCGAAAGCTCAGAATAAATCCAGTAAGTGAATCAAATTCAAATTCAGAGAGGTTTTATTGGGCGATATGGAAAAAAATCTTATCACGATCATTTTTTTCCTATCTGTCGATATCGATATATATCACGATATAAATCAAATCACAATTTCTGTCAAGCTTAAAGGTTCCCTTTTACTCCTAAGTGAGATGTGAAGATATCAGAAGGTTAATTTTGGT
>NC_139322.1:190000-217500 GCF_056507025.1 Lutjanus erythropterus | reverse complement strand
TGTGAGAGTTTACTGCCCCAGGAGGGTGAGCAGTCCTTCCTGACAAGCCCTGCATGTGAAGCAGAGTGTCAGTGAACTGATGAGAACAACAGTTAGTGTTCCTGAACGCAGCACAGAGCTCCTGAACGCAGCACAGAGCTCCTGTTTACTTCAAATATAAGTGAACTAAAGGTTAACAATCTGCTGCAGTTTGTCCTCTCAGAGACTCCATCAGTCCATCATAGGGCTGCAACGGATCACAGCTGACCCGTGTCTCTTACGGATCACAGTCGACCCGTGTCTCGTACGGATCACGGTTGACCCGTGTCTCGTACGGATCACGGCTGACCCGTGTCTCGTACGGATCGCGGTCGACCCGTGTCCCGTACGGATCGCGGTCGACCCGTGTCTCGTACGGATCGTCCTCTACGGTTCTGACCACATGTGAGCATCATAGTTTTTCTGTCACTGTTAGTTCTGTATCAGTTCTAAAAGCTGAAGTCTCCATGCAGAGCTGCAGTGAACAGAAGGACAGATGCTGCTGTGTGCAGCTCAGCTCTCAGTTAAAAGTCGTCACGTCGCCTCGAGTGAAATCCAGACCGTAACTTTTTTCACTGATGTAACTCTGCTGTCACCATAGAAACAGATCATCAAACTTTGGTGATGTCATGTCTTAACTTGTCCACAGCTCCTCTCTGCTCACCGCTGCAGCTCTGTCTCACCCCGTCTGTCACACAGTGTGTCTGCTGATTGATCATCACTTCTAACCAATCAGATGTGCTGCTGTAGGCGGGACATTGAGCCAGACTACAGAGTGTAGTTGTGTATTATACTGTACAGTGTATAATGATCTAATATATGTACAGTATATACATAGTACAGCACTGTATAAGTTTGAAGTTTTTAATATTATTACCTTTATCATTACTGTGATCATTATTATTACATCACATCACTATGGTGATAATTACAGACAGACAAAGATCAAAGACAAGTGCATTTTTAAAATCATTCTAATCCCAACACTTTTTTCTTTTTTGCTGATCTGAAAAATGATCCGATCAATGACTCAAAACCGTGATACGATCTGAACCGCGAGGTTTTTGATCCGTTGCAGTCCTATAAATCAGCCCATCAGTTTTTATTGATCAAAGACAAGACAAGACAAATATGCAGAGACATCATCAGACTATATTTTTGTTCTTACAGTGGTCCTTCAGACAGTTAGAACATATTGACAGATCGTCTGTCTGTCTCTCTGCCTGTCTGTCTCTCCATCTGTCTGTCTGTCTGTCTCTCTCTGTCTGTCTGTCTCTCCATCTGTCTGTCTGTCTGTCTTTCTCTGTCTGTCTGTCTCTCCATCTGTCTGTCTGTCTGTCTGCCCGTCTGTCCGTGTGTCTGTCTCTCCATCTGTCCGTGTGTCTGTCTCTCCATCTGTCTGTCTGTCTGTCTCTCCATCTGTCTGTCTGTCTGTGTGTCTGTCTCTCCATCTGTCTGTCTGTCTGTCTGTCTGTGTGTCTGTCTCTCCATCTGTCTGTCTCTCCATCTGTCTGTCTGCGTGTCTGTCTGTCTGTGTGTCTGTCTGTCTGCCCGTCTGTCTGTCTCTCCATCTGTCTCTCCATCTGTCTGTCTGTCTGTCTGTCTCTCTCTGTCTGTCTGTCTCTCCATCTGTCTGTGTGTCTGTCTGTCTCTCCATCTGTCTCTCTGTCTGTCTGTCTGTCTGCCCGTCTCTCCATCTGTCTGTCTGTCTGTCTCTCTGTCTGTCTGTCTCTCTCCATCTGTCTCTCTGCCCGTCTGTCTGTCTCTCCATCTGTCTCTCCATCTGTCTGTCTGTCTCTCTCCATCTGTCTGTCTGTCTGTGTGTCTGTCTGTCTCTCCATCTGTCTGTCTGTCTGTGTCTGTCTGTCTCTTCATCTGTCTGTCTGTCTCTCTCCATCTGTCTGTCTCTCCATCTGTCTGTCTGTGTGTCTGTCTGTCTGCCCGTCTGTCTGTCTCTCCATCTGTCTCTCCATCTGTCTGTCTGTCTGTCTGTCTGTCTCTCCATCTGTCTGTCTGTCTGTCTCTCCGTCTGTCTGTCTGTCTCTCTCCATCTGCCCGTCTGTCTGTCTGTCTCTCCATCTCTCTGTCTGTCTCTCCATCTGTCTGTCTGTCTGTCTCTCCATCTGTCTGTCTGTCTCTCCATCTGTCTGTCTGTCTGTCTCTCCGTCTGTCTCTCCATCTGTCTGTCTGTCTGTCTCTCTGCCCGTCTGTCTGTCTCTCCATCTGTCTGTCTCTCCATCTCTCTGTCTGTCTGTCTGTCTGTCTCTCCATCTGTCTGTCTCTCCATCTGTCTCTCCATCTGTCTGTCCGTCTGTCTCTCCATCTCTCTGCCCGTCTGTCTGTCTCTCCATCTGTCTGTCTCTCCATCTCTCTGTCTGTCTGTCTGTCTGTCTGTCTGTCTCTCCATCTGTCTCTCCATCTCTCTGCCCGTCTGTCTGTCTCTCTGCCCGTCTGTCTGTCTCTCCATCTGTCTGTCTCTCCATCTCTCTGTCTGTCTGTCTGTCTGTCTCTCCATCTGTCTCTCCATCTGTCTGTCCGTCTGTCTCTCCATCTCTCTGCCCGTCTGTCTGTCTCTCCATCTGTCTGTCTCTCCATCTCTCTGTCTGTCTGTCTGTCTGTCTCTCCGTCTGTCTGTCTCTCCATCTGTCTCTCCATCTGTCTGTCTGTCTGTGTGTCTGTCTCTCCATCTGTCTGTCTGTCTCTCCATCTGTCTGTCTCTCCATCTGTCTGTCTGTCTCTCTCTGTCTGTCTCTCCATCTGTCTGTCTGTGTGTCTCTCTGTCTGTCTGTCTCTCTGTCTCTCCATCTGTCTCTCTGCCCGTCTGTCTGTCTCTCCATCTGTCTGTCTGTCTGTCTGTCTGTCTCTCCATCTGTCTGTCTGTCTGTCTGTCTGTCTCTCCATCTGTCTGTCTGTCTGTGTCTGTCTGTCTCTTCATCTGTCTGTCTGTCTCTCTCCATCTGTCTGTCTCTCCATCTGTCTGTCTGTGTGTCTGTCTGTCTGCCCGTCTGTCTGTCTCTCCATCTGTCTCTCCATCTGTCTGTCTGTCTGTCTGTCTGTCTCTCCATCTGTCTCTCTGTCTGTCTCTCCATCTGTCTGTCTCTCCATCTGTCTGTCTGTCTGTCTGTCTGTCTCTCTCTGTCTGTCTCTCCATCTGTCTGTCTGTCTGTCTCTCTGTCTGTCTGTCTCTCTGTCTCTCCATCTGTCTCTCTGCCCGTCTGTCTGTCTCTCCATCTGTCTGTCTGTCTGTCTGTCTGTCTCTCCATCTGTCTGTCTGTCTGTCTGTCTGTCTCTCCATCTGTCTCTCCATCTCTCTGTCTCTCCATCTGTCTGTCTCTCCATCTCTCTGTCTCTCCATCTGTCTGTCTCTCCATCTGTCTCTCTGCCCGTCTGTGTGTCAGGTTGGGAGTCTGTCAGCGACTGGAAGGACGTCCTGTCTGGAGGAGAGAAGCAGAGGATGGGAATGGCTCGTATGTTTTATCATCGGTAAACAGTCACTGACTATTTTTTGGCCTCACAGCTTCACATTTTTGACAAAAACAAAACAGACACTTAAAAAAAAAACAGCTGTCCCTCTCGCGTCCTGAGAGGACATTGGAGGACAGTTCTGCTCCTCCACAGGTCACATGACCTGGTGAGACTTTAGAAGAACTCCTGCAGTTACCCATAATGCTCCTCTGTGAGGAGGTCAGCAGGCGGCAGATAAGAAAAGTATGAAATGTTTCTGAGAAAAGGTCAATGAAGACACCAACAGTCCACAGAGACGGAGACGGAGACGTACGTCCCTCCAGGACTGTTTTTGGGATTGTTTCAGTCAAATGTCTCATTTCACAGCAGATTTTCTACAAAAGTGTCACACGTTGTTTGTTGTGATGATTTTTTGCAGTTAAACTGCAGGAGCAAGTTGTGATTTGTTTGTATAAGTGATTCAAATCAAAGGCGGCGTGTTCCTGTGAGAACAGAACCGCTCTCTGTTCTGAGTGTTCTCACTGACCTCACCAAAAAGATCAATCTGTTTGATTTGTAGATGAAGAAGGTCAACAGGAGGTTTGACACAAAGAAGTTCCTGTCAGCCCTGGCACAACTGACGTGGACGCCATCTTAAAAATGGGTGTCTCATGTTTTTTAATCAGTCCAGAACAGATGAAAACGGATCATCAGACTCTGAAACCAAAACACTTAAAATCAAATAAAAGAAAAATAAAGTTTATATTAAAATAACCTCTCTCTCTCTCTCTCTCGCTGTGATGTGTGGATGTCTCTTGTCCAGCCCTCGTTACGCTCTGTTGGACGAGTGTACGAGTGCTGTCAGCATTGACGTGGAGGGAAACATCTTCCAGGCTGCAAAGGATGCTGGGATAGCTCTGCTGTCCATCACACACAGGCCGTCATTGTGGTCAGTACACACACGCACAGACACACAATCAGAATGTAGAAGAAGAATGACTTTAATTCATTTTATCAATTAAATCATCTGCATTAATGTCAACACAGACGAGTCTCTTCGATCTGATGAGACAAAACAAAGTGATGATGTCCTCAAAGTTTGTTTTAATTCTTTATCAAACAAATGTCATACAAAATAAGCATGTGACTGAGGACGGACTGTGTGAGTGAGGACGGATCATGTGACTGAGGACGGATCATGTGACTGAGGACAGACCGTGTGACTGAGGACGGATCATGTGACTGAGGACAGACCGTGTGACTGAGGACGGATCGTGTGACTGAGGACGGATCGTGTGACTGAGGACGGACCGTGTGACTGAGGACGGACCGTGTGACTGAGGACGGATCATGTGACTGAGGACGGATCGGACGGATCGTGTGACTGAGGACGGATCGTGTGACTGAGGACGGATCATGTGACTGAGGACGGATCGTGTGACTGAGGACGGATCGTGTGACTGAGGACGGATCATGTGACTGAGGACGGATCATGTGACTGAGGACAGACCGTGTGACTGAGGACGGATCGTGTGACTGAGGACGGACTGTGTGACTGAGGACGGATCGTGTGACTGAGGACGGACCGTGTGACTGAGGACGGATCATGTGACTGAGGACGGACCGTGTGACTGAGGACGGATCATGTGACTGAGGACGGATCGTGTGACTGAGGACGGATCATGTGACTTCAGTATATATAAACACCTGGGGTGCTTTTCATTCAGTAAATTTGTCTCATCTCCTCCACTCACTTCCTTTCCTTGCACCTTAGCTCCACCCAGTGAGGAAATGAAAGAGGGATGTGAGGAAAAGACGCGAGGACGGAGGAGACGAATCTCCAAAATGAAAAGTCCTCGTTCCACAGCATCAGTCTGAAGCTGTATCAGCTGTCAGAGTGACTGCAGCTGGATTCACATAGAAGACTTTACTTCTGAACGCAGACTGACTCGTCACACACAGACTGACTCATCACACAGACTGACTCATCACACACAGGTGACTCATCACACACAGACTGACTCATCACACAAACTGACTCATCACACACAGACTGACTCATCACACACAGACTGACTCATCACACACAGGTGACTCATCACACAGACTGACTCATCACACACAGACTGACTCATCACACAGACTGACTCATCACACACAGACTGACTCATCACACAGACTGACTCATCACACGCAGGTGACTCATCACACACAGACTGACTCATCACACAAACTGACACATCACACACAGACTGACTCATCACACACAGGTGACTCATCACACACAAACTGACTCATCACACACAGACTGACTCATCACACACAGGTGACTCATCACACAGACTGACTCATCACACACAGACTGACTCATCACACAGACTGACTCATCACACACAGACTGACTCATCGCACAGACTGACTCATCGCACAGACTGACTCATCACACACAGGTGACTCATCACACACAGACTGACTCATCACACACAGGTGACTCATCACACACAGACTGACTCATCACACACAGTCTGACTCATCACACACAGACTGACTCATCACACACAGGTGACTCATCACACATAGGTGACTTATCACACACAGACTGACTCATCACACATAGGTGACTCATCACACACAGACTGACTCATCACACAGACTGACTCATCACACACAGGTGACTCATCACACAGACTGACTCATCACACAGACTGACTCATCACACACAGACTGACTCATCACACAGACTGACTCATCACACACAGACTGACTCATCACACATAGGTGACTCATCACACACAGACTGACTCATCACACAGACTGACTCATCACACACAGACTGACTCAAAACACAGACTGACTCATCACACACAGGTGACTCATCACACAGACTGACTCATCACACACAGACTGACTCAAAACACAGACTGACTCATCACACACAGGTGACTCATCGCACAGACTGACTCATCACACACAGACTGACTCATCACACACAGGTGACTCATCACACAGACTGACTCATCACACATAGACTGACGGTGCATGATATTATGTTTCTTCATGTAACTGTGAGAATAAAATTAAATTAATTAATTTTAATTAAATTAAAATGATTTAATTGTTTTCAGGATAACATGGAGTGCATCATTTATACAACACGCCCCTTAATTGATATAAGACTTCCGTGTAGGATACACCGGTGTATCCTCGCTCTGAGCTCCTTCAGAGGCCTCCTCTCTCCTCGCTCCTCGTCTCCTCCAGGTGCATTTAAACAATTGGAAAATCCTTCAACATGGTGGAGGGGAAACTACTTCCAGGTCGACGAAGGAGAGAGGAGACGAGGAGGCAAAATTCAACATAATGAAAAGCACCCCAGGTGTTGTTGAGTCTCTGCAGTGAACAGAGACATTCTGAGACAGTTCTGCTGTAGACCTGCAGGGGGCAGCAGAGCTCTGAGCTGATCTGAGAGCTGCCACACCCTGACACCTCTCCTCTTCTTCTCCTGACAGGAAGTACCACTCTCACCTGCTGCAGTTTGATGGAGAGGGAGGGTGGAGGTTTGAACCTCTGGACGCGTCCACTCGCGTGTCTCTGCAGGTCAGTGTCCCCGTCAGGAAGAGACAAACGCATCATCTCTTCCTGTATATATTCATGTCAGAGAGGATGTTCACAGGTTTGTCCTCAGGTGTCTTTGTATGAAGCTGAAACTTATTTATGGGTAAATATGGATAACTGCACACATGTTGTCATACACACACATGTTGTCATACACACACATGTTGTCATACACACATGTTGTCATACACACACACATGTTGTCATACACACACACATGTTGTCATACACACACATGTTGTCATACACACACGGTGTGTAACATAATTAAGAGAGGAATAATATAAACGTTGTGTTGCACAGAGAAACAGATCAGATTGTTTAGATTATAGCAGCAAAAATTTAACAGTGAAAATTTCCAGTTTGAAAAATATTTATTACACAGAAAATAAAATAAAACATAAGAGTGTAAATAATAAACGAGTTAAAGATGTGAACAGTTTGTATAAAAACAGTATTTGTTCTGTTATATGTCAATATTAGTTTGATAAACAACAACAAACAGAAAGGTTTCTGTTCTGTGAGACGCAGATCAATATCAATGATTTTAACAGTTTGGTTTCACAGGTAGAGTTGCAACACTTGATTATTAATCAATTATTCAATGAATCACCAACTATTCTGATAATTGATTAGTCTGAATCATTTTGTAAGAAAAAAAAATCATTATTTTCTTATTTCAGCTTCTTAAATGTGAATAGTTTCTGTTTTCTCTCTGAGGACAAAACACTGATCAACATTTTTCAACATGTTATGGATCAAAAAACTAATTGATTGATCAAGAATATGAAAATAATAAAGAAAGATTTTAAAAATAATTCTCAACTGATGAGATTGTAACAGGATGAATTTGTCAGTTCATGGAGGAAATCATCATCATTAACTTTTCTGAACAGAGTCAGTTTTACAGCATGAATCAAACTGCTCCTCCTGTCATTAGGCTCCTCCCACCAGCACTGACAGGCCACCTGATTGGTCAGCTGTTTTATCATCATATTACCTGTAGACAACAATGAGACTTTTACTGATATCATAAAATCTGCTTTTAATCCATCAAACACACGCTGACTTCAGACGAGGAGCCTCAGCTGGTCACATGATCACTCTGTCTGTGATTGGCTGTTACCTGTCCAGGTGTCCCCTCCCTCTCAGTGCCATCAGCAGCTCTCAGATCAGTTTGTTAAAATAACTGAATTCCTCCTCAGCTGACCTCCACAGACCCGCCATGGTTTCCGTGGTAACCAGCAGCAGCAGCACAACAACACGCCTGCGGCACATGGTGTGTGTGTGTGTGTGTGTGTGTGTGTGTGTGTGTGTGTGTGTGTGTGTGAGGAACACGAGCCAATCAGCTGTCTGTGTGTGGGTCATGTGGGTTATGAGTGCCTGCAGGGCTGCACTGTTCTTCCTCACAGTGAAACTTTATTCAAACACAGCTCACTGACAGTGTGTGTGTGTGTGTGTGTGTGTGTGTGTGTCAGGAGGAGAAGCAGCGTCTGGAGAATCAGCTGTCAGGAATTCCCAGGATGCAACAGAGGCTGTCGGAGCTGTGTGTCCTGCTGGGGGAGAGAGAGGGGGAGGAGGAGGAGGAGGAGGAGGAGGAGGAGGATGAAGAGGAATCTGCCTCCTGAGTTTAACTCTGCTGCTGCTTTTACTGGTTACCATGGAGACACACACACACACTCACAGAGCAGGCTGGTCATGTGACTGATTTTAAACTTGTTTTTAGTCTGTTTCTGAACTGGTGCCATGAAGCTGGTTTCTAACTGGACCAGTTCACTGTGAAACAACCAATCAGATCACAGAAGAAGAAGCTGTAGCACTCTATAATCATCATCATCATCATCATCATCATCATCATCATCATCATCATCAAGAAATCAATCATAACCACTTGAAAAGACTTGGTTATTATAAAGTGAACGATTCAGTATTTAAATTTGTTTTGTTCTGACCGTTTTTAACAAACTGTGACGTAACGACTCTCCTCATGTTGTTCTGACGGAACAAACAACAGGAAGTTTATTTAAGCAGCTTCCTGGTTTGGTGTCATAAAACTGTTTTTGTCCCTGTCAGGATCCTGTAGGTGTGATGTCACTGTGTGTCTCCTGTCATCTGATTGGTCAGGCTGTTTACCTGATCTGTTACCATGGTGATCTACCTGGTTCACACTGAGCTTCATGATACCAGAGAAGCTGAGGTGATGTCACTTCCTGATGATCTGAGTCACATGACTCAGAGGTTAGAGGTCATGTGACTGACTGACTGCAGCTGATTTTTAAATTGTGCCAATTTGAGTCTTTGTTTTCACAGTGAGACGTTTTTTACAGGAGCTGCTTCGTCTGATCTATACTGTAAACTATAAATATATCAATAATTATAATCAATCACCTTGTATTTAGCAGCTCAGCTGATCAATCGATCAATAAATCTGCTGCTGGAGAGTTTGAGTATAAAAACTTTATTTCAGAAGAAAGTTTAATGTTTGTAATGTTTATATTTACTGTGGATGATGATGAGGATGATGAAGATTAGAACGTGTTGAAGTTTATTCAGTGGAAAAAAAAAAGATTAAAATGATCTGAACCTTTATTTGTCCAGTGCTTTTCAAAATAAAAGTACAGAAACATGTTACAGGAATCAGAGTCGTTGTCTGTTGTTCACGTCTTGATCGTTCACCGATGTATCGATGAAGATCAATCGGTGATAAGATGATTCATTCTCAACAACGCTGCAAGCCAAGCAGTCGTCCCGCTCCGAACCGACGCGTGATCGGAACAAAAGGTCGCACTTTTGGGAGAAATGGTGTGGCGTTTGGAACAAACAGGCGTGAGTTCAGAACAAAAGAGCTCGCAGAGGACGCGAGCTCGGAACTAAATGGTACGCCTTCAGAAGAAACGGTTTGCCTTCGGTGCAAAAGGGAACATGTTCAGAACAAAAGGCAGATGATTGTGGGTTCCAAACAGAACATTTTTATAAGTTGTGAACAAACTTCATTTCATTTCAAATTTCATTTGAAATAATCGATGGACTTCACAGATGTATTGATGAGGTTCTCGACTCCACTACAGGCAGCAGACAGTCGTCCTGCTCTGAACCGTCGGCTGTTTGGACAAACGTCCACATGTTTTAAACAAATGGGGACGTGCTCCAAACTGGAACGCCCCCTAAAAGGCTCTGATAGATGCATTGATTATTAAAAGTGATTATCACAGAAAAATATTTCAATATTTCATCCAGGATCTTTTTTGTTGATGTTGTTCAATATCTTTAATATGTCCAAACAAATGATCACATGCTGCAAACAAAAACTTTTGAATTTAGTATTTTTACTTGTAATCAGTGGTGGACAAAGTACTCAACCCCAGTACTCGAGTACAAGTACTCCTGGTCAGATATTACTCAACTACAAGTGAAACGTGTTCTGTCAAAGTTTTACTCAAGGTAAAGTACTAGAATACTTACTTTTAAAAAGACTTAAGTATTCAAAAGTACAGATTACAAAGTACATTTTCTAATATAAATGCTGTATTGTTTTCATGATGCATTTACTGAACCTTGTAACTCTGAAACACCTGATGATGAAGCGACTTGTTTGTAGATCCACTCTGATACACAAAGTCTATAGAAACACCTATAAAATCTTCAGTATAGAAACGTAATCAAAAACAAAAAGGACAGTTATTGTCAGTTTCTGATGTAACTGAATTCAAATCACATGATTAAATCAGATTGAAGTCGACTGTAAGGATTTTCTGTTCAATAACTCAGATTCCTTTCTGTCTTCAGAGGCAGTATTTATACATGAAGTATGTGATCAAATCAATCCAACATTCAAAGCTACCTGGAATTATTTCTAGTTTTATAATTATAAGAACTTTCTGAGATTTAATTTAGTCTTTCTCCTGCCGTCACCATGACTGAGTTTAGTTTGACTGAAAGGGGAGGAGCTTGTTTGTTCTTGTTACAGAGCTTCTGTGATTGGTCTCCTTCAAACTCCTTGAAGTGACTTCAAAGTTCCACTTGGCCTAAAAGTTCAGAGTAACGACACGGTGTTTCTCAGTCCTGGTCCTCAGAGGACGCCGTCCTGCATGTTTCAGATGTTTCTGCTCCAACACACCTGATCCACATGATCAGCTCGTCATCAAGCGTCTGCAGAAACCTGACAACAACCTGATCATGTGACTCAGGTGTGTTGGAGCAGAAACATCTGAAACATGCAGGACAGTGAGGACCAGGGAAACACTGAACCACAACTTTCCTGGAAATGTAGTCGAGTCAAAAATACAATATTTGTCTTTAAAATGTAAAAGAGTGAAAGTCAGAAGTTTACAAAAAAGTAAAGTACAGATACTCCAAAAATGTACTTAAGTACAGTACTCAAGTAAATGTACTTTGTTACTGTCCACCACTGTTTGTAATTGAGTATTTTTGTCATGTGAGTACTTGTACTGAAGTAAATGATGTTTAGTTTCTCCAGCATGAAAACATCAAACATGTTTCCTGAACGAAAACATGAAGAGTTTTAACTTCAGACTCCAGAGTTTATTTTAAATTTGTCCACCTGATGTCTCCTGCTTACCGTAAAAAACAACTTGAGGACATGAGTGACTGTGAGACGTTGGACAGCAGTTTGAAAACATGGTCATCAGCGATGGCTTCAGTCCTGAGACTCACTGAACTCATGCAGCTAAAACTCAGAGAGAGACCTGCTTTATAAAATATAAAAGTGCTGATGAATAAATGTGTCCTTCTTAAATAAAACACTGAGCGGGTCAGCTGAGACGTGTGTGATCGTAACACCTCAACTTCCTGCCAGAACTGAAATGTTTTTAATAAATTAAACATGATTGTTTATTTGTTTTATCACAAATCAAACTGTTCAAACAGACACGAGCTGCTGATCACAAGAAAACGAGTCTGCATTGAAAAATGACGTTTATCTGAAAAGGGTTACTTTGGTCCCAGTTCTCCCCTACTGCCTGAACCCAGATAGAACCGATTGATTCTCACTGAAACAAACTTAGACGGACTTAAATCAGTAATCGATTGTGTCCAGCGATCAGCAGGTCCCTGGTTCTCCTCCTCCTGCCTCGGAGCCCTGCAGCCAGGCAGCAGCTGAGGAGCGTTGAAAAGCCTCCCGGCGCCGCGCGGAGCGAAGCAGCGGGGCGGGGTCTCTGTCAGACCTGTTGTGCGGCTCTCGGTCCGGATCGTGCAGGTCTGTCGCGGCGGGACTCTGCGGATTTCTGGAGGATTTCCTGGACCGGTCGGACCCGCTGAACTCAGGTGAGTTTTACCTCGATCACTCTGGACCCGTTTACACGTCTTTGACTTGTCCCGAGTCCCGATCCGCAGCTCTGCAGGAAGGAAGGAGCGTGTGTGTGAGCCAGGCGTGTCACAGCGACGCACCAAACTCCGTTCAGAAATCTGAGAGTTTTAAATTTTCTCGCTTTTCTGTCTGTTGTTTCCACTGAGAAGACTGACTGACGGTGTTGTCAGTGCCGGATCGAGCCGGTCTGTAGTTCGGCTGCAGCTGCTTGATGAAACGTCAGTTGTCTGTTTCGGTTCTGCGGTTTGAAGTCACGCAGCCGTTAAACGCAC
Organism: Lutjanus erythropterus; assembly: GCF_056507025.1. Lineage (NCBI taxonomy): Eukaryota > Metazoa > Chordata > Actinopteri > Lutjaniformes > Lutjanidae > Lutjanus > Lutjanus erythropterus. The sequence goes on along the minus strand of NC_139322.1, from coordinate 204,828 downwards.
CACGGCGGGGAGTGAAGAGCAGACAGATTAAAAGTTCCGATTTTATAACTGAGTCTGGTGAAGGGAGTCAGAGTGAGGAGTTGAACGGCAGAGAGAAGATTTAAAATCAGGTCTGATTTAACACTGAAACACACACACACACACACACACACACACTGTTTACTCTACTGTGTGTGTGTGTGTGTGTGTGTGTGTGTGTGTGTGTGTGTGTGTGTGTGTGTGTCGGGTGTTCCCAGCCTGTCCTGGCACGGCACAGCTCAGCCCGCAGCCGCATACTGAATAGCTGACATTCCAACACACACACACACACACACACACACACACACACACACACACACACACACACACAGGGAGAGAGAGAGAGAAGTGAATTTAGAGTCACCTTTACTGACGTTACATAAGGGAAGTCTGCATCACGTGACCTCTGAGAACTCAAATATAAACAATAAAGACCCCCCCCCCCCCCCACACACACACACAGGTTGTTATTGATTATTGATTGATGTGTGTGTTGTTGAATGGTTTTTCATAAAGTATTTGATTATTCTGACTGATGGAAGGAAATGATCATTATTCTCATTTTAATTGTAAATTATATTAAAATGATGAAATGTTCTCTTGTGTCTGAGGAACCCGACGTTCAGGTTCTGTTAAAGGGGACAGTTGTGTTAAACACGTCCTATAATTAATCCTTTAGAACATTTAACATGAAAATATTTACATTGAATAGAAATGACACGATCTGTATGTTTCTCTGTCAGAACAATCAGATCAGAACCTGGGGAACTTTAGAACTGCTTCAAGGTCATCAGTTCAGAACAAAAAACAGAATCAGTGAGACGGTTCTTATAGTTGAAACAATGCTGTTTGGTTCTGCAGTTCTGTCTAATGGGTTCTGTTGTTCTGTTGTTTTGTTTGTTCTATTTGTTCTGTTTATTCTGGACATCTTGTTGGTTCTGTTTGTTCATTCACAGAACTCTCTTCAATCATGCTGGGTTCCTACATTTCACATGAGTTCCGTGTTCCAAACGTTCTGTCTCAGAAAATGAAAGAGAACAGTACTCCACTTTTCTGTTCCACAGTAGAACAGAGCAAAGTTCTTAACTCCAGCTGCTCAGACTGTGGCTGTACTGAGCAGCTCCCGGGTGAGAACGTGATCAGGACGTTCCTGGAGAACAGTGAACCTACTCTGAATAAATAAAGTAAAAAAAAAGATTCTAGAACAGGTTCTTCTTGGTTCTCAATGAAACTTCTACCAAGTTTGATGAGAATCAACTCAGGAGTTTTTCTGTTGTCCTGGTGACACAAACTGAAAACAGAACCTGATTGGTGAGGAGGGAAATAAATCAGAATTATTGATCAGCTGATCAATGGATGGATGGAACTTTCTCTCAGTGTTTCTTCCATCATGTCAGCTGGTTTCTGATCAGTTTCTGATCAGTTTCTGATTGGTTTGATGAACTCTAGGCTGACCAGTTGCAGGTTTCTGTGCTGACAGCTGATTGGTTGCTTAAAGTTTCGGTCAGGTGTGATTGGTTGTTGTGGTTGTGACAGAGATTTACTTTGAGACGCAGAGAGACGCCGTGACTCTTCTTCACGTGTTCCTGTCAGTCACACACACACCAACACACTGACACTCAGGTCATGTGACCTGCATGAAGGAGCATCATCATCATCATCATCATCATCATCATCATCCTGTGTGTGATGAAGATGATTTAACTGAAACGTCCATTTGACTAATCTGAAGGATTTAGTCTGAGTCCAGATTCAGATTACTGTTTAATCACCTCTAATCTACACACACACACACACACACACACACACACACACACACACACACACAGAGACACACACACACACAGACACACACACACAGAGACACACACACACACACACACACACACAGAGACACACACACACACACACACACACACACACACACACAGAGACACACACACACACACACACACACACAGAGACACACACACACAGACACACACACACAGAGACACACACACACACACACACACACAGAGACACACACAGACACACACACACACACACACACACACACACACACACACACAGACACACACAGACACACACACACAGACACACACACACACACACACAGACACACACACACACAGAGACACACACAGACACACACACACACACACACACACACACACACACACACACACACACACACACACACACAGACACAGACACACACACAGACACACACAGACACACACACACACACACACACACACACACACACAGACACACACAGACAGACACACACACACACACACACACACACACACACACACACACACACACACACACACACACACACACACACAGACACACACACACACACACACACAGACACACACAGACAGACACACACACACACACACACACACACACACACACACACACACACAGTGTTAATGTGCTGTAATCTGCAGGTTTAACTCACTCAGTCTGAACTGGTCTCACACCAGTAACACCAGTAACACCAGTTTAAGGCTGAACATTTCATTGAAACTTCAATATGGTGGAATAACGATTAAAGATAAAATATGTGTCAATAAACCTGAAGGATTTGGACAAAATATCAGATTATCTTGATTAATTGATTATTAAATTACTTGGGAACTATTTTGATAGTTGATTATTGATCATTTTGAGTCATTTTTAATTCAAAAAGAACTAAAATTCTCTGATTTCAGTTTCTTCAACGTGAATATTTCCTGGTTTCTTTCCTCTCTGACAGTAAACTGATGATCTTTGAGTTGAGGACAGAACGAGACATTTGAGGACGTCGTCTTGGACTCTGATCAACCTTTTATGGCCCAAACAATTAATTGATTAGTGGGAAAATTGTTGCCAGATTGATCTCTAGTTGAAAAATAGGTCCAACTGTGAAAACAGGTGAAACGCATTGACGTCCGTTCACGCCTGTTTTCACGTTTGGACCAATTTATTCAATTGACAAGCTTGTGACAGGATCGATTAATTGATTATTAGAGAAACTGCAGAAGTCTTGGATCATGAACTCAACATTTTTCATTATTTTCTGACATTTTCTGAACCAAACAAGTAATCAATTAATCAAGGAAATAATCAGCAGATTAATCGATGAGAATAATCATTAGTTGCAGCCTTAACCATCATCATCATCATCATCATCATCATCATCATCATCATCATCATCATCAGATCCTGAATCAGCTGATTGATTCTCACAGATCATCAGACAAACATCAAACTGACCTGTGATCAGATGTTTCTCTATTCGTTGTTGCTTATAACAGATGGAGACAGTTTGAGTGGAAGTTTCCTTTAACCCTTCAACAACACTCCGTGTGTGTGTGTGTGTGTGTGTGTGTGTGTGTGTGTGTGTGTGTGTGTGTGTGTGTGTGTGCGTTCAGCATGTGTGTTTAGTTCGTATGATCAGTGTGTGATTAGCAGTCAGTTTCTGATACAATCTGCTCGACCATCTGTTTAACTTTACACTCTGTGTGTGTGTGTGTGTGTGTGTGTGTGTGTGTGTGTGTGTGTGTGTGTTTCTCTGTGTGTGTGTGTGTGTGTGTGTGTGTGTGTGTGTGTGTGTGTGTGTGTGTTTCTCTGTGTGTGTGTGTTTCTCTGTGTGTGTGTGTGTGTGTCTGTGCGTCACATATATTATGTATGTTCACATACCAGCACAAGTGCTGTTGTTTGTGTATCACTTTTTATTGTGGGGCTAAAACTGAACCAACAACAACAACAACAACAACAACAACAACAACACAGGTAAAAACACACACACACACTGACACACACACTCTGACACAGTTGCAGTATGTTGTGTGTAGTATGTAGTGTGTAGTATGTTGTGTAGTATGCAGTGTGTAGTATGTTGTGTAGTATGTTGTGTGTAGTATGTAGTGTGTAGTATGTAGTGTGTAGTATGTTGTGTAGTATGCAGTACGACATGGTGGCAGACTGTTAGTCGGGTTCACATTGGAACTAATACAGTTTTGATAGCGGTACCTTTGTTTCTGTCCTTCAGTCCAGCTTCCAGCAGGTAACCCTGTTGTTGTCATGGAGACAGACCAGCTCATGTGTGGAAAGATGTTACTCAACATCTGGTTCAGTGCCCAACTTTAACCATTAGTCTGAAATATTTACTCCTAAACTCCTAACTACCAGCTGTGGTTAAATTACATTTGTATAAACACGTTTTAATATTTGGTCACTACAAACATCAGAAATAATGCAGACATTCAGGATAAGACGGAGACACTGTGGACACTGACATGAAGTGAAACTCACCATGTGAAGAAACGCTTCATCTGAAATGTTTGATGCGCTGTTTCAGTTTCTTTTTAATGAATTATCATCACAAAATACTTCCACCAACTAGTTTTTCGATTTTAACATGAAGATGATGATACACGTCTATTATCAGTTTAGAAATTTAAAACAGGACAAAACAATTCTTAATACATTTTCACCAAAAACAAATGGAGTTGTTCTTTTGGTGGGTCATGATTTGTCCAAGATGTTGGTTCTGTTCTCTGATATTAGTGTTGTATTTTGCTCAAATGGGCTAAAAAACATCAAATAAATTGATCTTGTATTGTAAACGTGTGTTATCCAGTACAGTCTGCCAGTTTTTCCAGGCTGCAGACATAAAATTAGACCACACTCTCACATACTTGGAGAACAGTCTGAGATCGTCACTGTCAGGTTCTTAGGGAGTCCCTCTTAGAACCTGTGTGAGCAGCATTTTTATGCTCAGTATCTTTCATGAATCACACATAAACACATTGTTGGAAATGATCTGTTCAAGAACAGTTCTAAGAACATTTTTAGAAATGAGGCCCCTGGTCTCAGGAGTTCCCTGCGGTGTGATGTGGTCTCTGTGGTACGTCAGTGATGTGGTCTGTAGAAAGTGACTGTGTTGTTAGGCTGGACGTCAGGACTCTGTGGTCAAACATGTGAACATCACATTCACTTTGTTATTCACTGACCTTCATTCAGTTTCACAGCCTCTAAAATTCACTTCACGTTCTGTCTGAAGAACTTTCAGAACTCTGAAAATATTCAGGTTTCAAATGCTGGAACCAGAAAAACAAAGAAAAACAACTAGTGCAGAGAACAATCCAAAACAAGGAGGGTGTCCCAGAACCTAAAGTCCAGCTGCCTTTACTGCGACCATCACAGACCGTCACAGACCATCACTGACCGTCACAGACCATCACTGACCGTCACAGACCATCACAGACCATCACTGACCGTCACAGACCATCACTGACCGTCACAGACCATCACTGACCGTCACAGACCATCACAGACCATCACTGACCGTCACAGACCATCACAGACCGTCACTGACCGTCACAGACCGCCACAGACTGTCACAGACCGTCACTGACCGTCACAGACCATCACAGACCATCACAGACCGTCAGAAACCATCACAGACCGTCACAGACCATCACAGACCGTCACAGACCATCACAGACCGTCACAGACCGTCACTGACCGTCACAGACCATCACAGACCGTCACTGACCGTCACAGACCATCACAGACCATCACAGACCATCACAGACCGTCACTGACCGTCACAGACCGTCACAGACCATCACAGACCGTCACTGACCGTCACAGACAATCACTGACCGTCACAGACCGTCACAGACCATCACTGACCGTCACAGACCATCACTGACCTTCACTGACCGTCACAGACCATCACAGACCATCACTGACCGTCACAGACCATCACAGACCATCACTGACCGTCACAGACCATCACTGACCGTCACAGACCATCACAGACCATCACAGACTGCTGTCCACTGACCTGACAGACTGTGAGCTAATGACCTGAAGAGGAAGTGATGATGATGATGAAGTCAGTTCAGTGACGAGGAAACACTTCTGTTCACTTCTCCTGTTTCAGTGTCATTTTGATGTTATTGATGCCCTGAACCTCGACTGACAGGATGGGGGGGTGAGGGGGCGAGGGGGGGGCGAGGGGGGTGAGGGGACGAGGGGGGTGAGGGGACGAGGGGGGGGTGAGGGGGGTGAGGGGGGTGAGGGGGCGGGGTCTGTAGGGCGCCTGGAGGACAAGTTGAAACAAACAAGAAACTCACAAAGACAGTGGGGGGTGGGGGGGCATCTATTGTTGATCCTGGATTAGGGCGTGGCCTCCAAGAGGATCATACACACACACACACACACACACACACACACACACACACACACACACACACAGGCTGTTGAGTGTGAATGAAGCGTCCTTGATCGCACCAACTGCTGAGCCCCCAATACTCCTGAATACTCATCACCACCCCCATCCTTCGAATTCCCCTCAATGCACACACACACACACACACACACACACACACACACACACACACACACACACACACACCTCCCCCCTCCTCCCTGCCTGTGTGTCAGATCATACACACACCAAGTGTGTGTGTAGCTGGAGGTGATATTAATAATCCATAAAGAAGCTGGTGTCTCTCGATCGCTCCCTGTAGAGTTACACACACACACACACACACACACACACACACACACACACACACACACACACACACAGCTGTCTCACTGCCTGTCAGACACACAGACAGGATGGTGGAATCATCACTTTCCATGTTGTTGGAGTTTAACAACTTGTGTTCATGGAACAGATGAAGTTTAGAAGAAGCTCTGATTGATTTTAATATTTAACTGTGATGTAAATGTGATGTCATCTTGGTGTTTATGTCTCAGCAGGTCGTCCACTGATCTGTCATCAGTCTTAAACAGAAACAGCAGCAGGGACTTTAATATTGTTTTTTACACCAACATTAGTGTGTGTGTGTGTGTGTGTGCGTGTGCGTGTGTGCGCGTGTGCGTGCGTGCGTGCGCGCGTGCGCGTGTGCGTGTGTGTGTGCGCGTGTGTGTGTGCGTGTGTGTGCGCGTGTGTGTGTGTGCGCGTGTGTGCGCGTGTGTGCGCGTGTGTGCGTGTATGTGTGTGCGTGTGTGTGCGTGTGTGTGTGTGTGTGTGCGTGTGTGTGTGCGTGCGTGCGTGCGTGCGTGCGTGTGTGTGTGTGTGCGTGTGTGTGTGTGTGTGTTGTCAGCTCTCAGGACGTCTGTAGCTTCTAACTGAATCTCTGTGGTCTGTAGTTTACTTTCTCTTGTGTTTGTACCTTTTGTGTTTCGTGGTTCAGGTTCTGGACAGGTGTGGATGTAAACTGTAACCTTTATGAACCGACCACTAGGGGGCGCAAGTGATCAACAACAGCTTCAGTTCAGTTTGATTTCATCAGGGGACTGTGTTTGTGGAGATCCTGTTGATGTTGGAGGAACTTTATAAATCTTTGCCGGTTGTGTCTAATAGTTCTGGTGACACTGCAGCAGGTGCTTCAGCGTCTGTTTCCTGGTGGCTCTCTGACCTCTGACCTCTGACAGCTGAATAAGTAATAAATAAAGTGTTTAACAGCAGCTAAACAGATTTTCATGTTTTGTTCTAAGACATAAAACACATCAGTAAAAACTCCACAGAATGTTTTAAAGTCTTTCTTGTAATGATTATTTTCATTGTCGATTAATCTGTTGATCATTTTCTTGATTAATTGATCACTTGTTTGGTCCAAAAAATGGTAAAAAAGGTGACAAATATAAATTATTGTTTCACAAAATCCTCAGAAACCAGAAAGTATTCACGTTTAAGAATCTAGATCAGATCAGATGATTTTCACCTTTTTTATTTAAAAAATTACTCAAGTCGATTAATTGATCATCAAAATAATCAGTTAATAATAATATTAATAATAATAATAATAATAATAATGATCAGTTATTCGATTGATCACTGCAGCTCTGGTTTACTTTGAGGTCATCGGCTCCGACACTGTGAGTCATGAAAACCTGGACGGTGCAGAATAAAAGTGTGTTCGTGGTTAAAGGCAGGCGTGTCCCTCTGATGGTCGAGGTTTCTATGGAGATGGCTGTGGTAACCGTGGTGACGAGAAGTGTAGCTGACGTGGACTTCACAATGATGGTGAAACCAGACAAGTGTGTGTGTGTGTGTTTATAATTGGCTGTGATGAAAAATTCTCTTTGAAGTCAAAGTGAAGCGAGAACGCCTGAAACCAGTCGGTAACCAGTCAGAAACTAGTCAGTAAGAGTAAAAAAAAAAAAAAAAGAGCACCAGCCGGTAACCAGTCAGACAGAGTAACCAAACAGAATGCCTGACGAGTCAGTAACAGTGAGGAACCAGCTGTCAAACAGTCATCAGTAACCAGTCTTAAAACAAAAGGTAACCAATCAGTAACAGCCAGAAATCAGACAGAAAGAGTCAAAAACCAGCAGGTAAACAGTCAGAAACCAACACCTGTCACTTTTAGCCCAGAGTTCTGTCTGCAGGTAGCTTGTCAGGCTGCATACAGCCTCCAACAAACTGTGTGTCTGTCCCTTGTCCATGTTGTTGAATGTGTGTGTTACTGTGTGTTTTTATGTGTGTGTGTGTTTCCCGTCCACAGCTTCAGACAGAAACACACTTCCTGTGACACACAGCTAACTTCCTGTCTTTCTTTACGTTCTCGGGTTTCTGCCCTCGTCTGTTGGACAGTTTTAACTTGACTCTGTTGACAGGAAGAAGTAGCACACAGACAGCAGCTGTATTCTGGGTAATGTGGTCCGGATGTGTTGATCTGAGGAGAACAGGACTGTGAGGTCAGAGATCGAGTCCACCACTTTATATTTCAGACCAATCACAGTGTTGTTTTGCTCTTCGATCAGAGACGCGTTCTCACTAACGTTCCGATGGCTGATGGAACCTGAGTGGTTCTTGTGTCGGTCGTCGGCGTCACACATGTAGGAGTTTCATGGAGCCGTCAGCTGTTCAATAAAAGGTTGTCAGCGATCAGCTGTTTGTTCCAGGGTGATGATGTGGTCATGACATCACTGGGTTGTTGATTATTAAACAATACATTCATTTAATTCTCGTTGACCTTGACTTGTTGAAACACTGATATCCACAAAGATAACAAGTTCCTGTTAAAGTCTGGAACGTGGCTTGCCGTTGATGATGTCATGTTGGTTGATGATGTCATATGTTGAGCCTCCACAGTGTTGGTTAGTTTGAGACGGCGGACATTACGAGGGGCTCGTGTTGACTGTCCAGAGACATTTAATGACACATGTTAATGACCTCTAGCGCCCCCTGCAGGAAATTCAGCCCACTTCTCAGCTTTTTAACCACATTTCCTACGTCAGCGTCGACTGATTCACAGATACGAACCCGTCAGTTCATTTTATATTTTCAGTCTGTGCAGGATGATACTGAAACATCTGTTTACCAACATCATGGCGGGGCAGTAAACAAACTAAACATCAACAATCGTCAGTTACTTCTTCTCTGCACAAGCTGCAGAACAAAACAGCTGAGCAACAGGAAGTAGAAACAAATGTGATACTTTCAAAGTAAACTTTCAGAATAAAAGTCTCTAAACTACTGAACATGATGATCACAACCTGAAATAAAACATTTAGTTTCTTTCTCCAAGACTCCAAAGACTCACAACCAATCAGACCCACAAAGTGTGTGACGTGACTTCTGGACTAGCAGTGCTCCTCTGTCAATCATCACGTAGAACCCGCCCCATCATAAATTAATGGTTGTCATCGGCCCAACTGGATCCAAGGCTTTTGGGGTTCGGTCTGAATGGAGGCGGGGCCACATGGATCTGTTGGAGACATCAAGCCTCGCTACAGATGACCTGCGCCTCACCTGCAGAGCAGACGAGGTCAGACGGCCGCAGCGGGAGGCGGAGACAAAAAGCTGCAGTCAAGTCAGACAGTTTCCTAATAAACAGGAAGTGACAGTAACTTCCTGGTAGTTCACCTGTAGTTCACCTGTAGTCTGCAGACTGCGTTCACAGCTGAAGAGATAAAGTTTGTTGTTGATCACTGGTCTTCATCTGTTTTGTAAGTCAGATATAAAACCTTTATTATTTTATCAGACATTAAATATCTGCTTGTTAACAGATTAAAACTTCAGTAAGACTCATATTTCTGCTGTTAAATATTTCAATTACACAGAAAGCTAGTATTTTATACATCATGTGATGTTTGTTGTTGACAGTAAGAGCCAATCAGAATCTGCGGCACCTGGCTCTAAAACCTGCGGCCGTCTCGATCTCGTGAGGTTATCGTTTCCCACGTGTGCATGATGTCAGAGCGAGTCAAACAGCTGACAGGTTTATCTGCTTCACCGGGGACAAACATTCAGGTTTACATCAGGATCCACCATATTTAATCACATCTGAACCAAATTTCTGGGTTTTTACTCAAACGTGAGTTATTGTTTTTTTTTTTTTTAGGAGGGCTGAACAATTAATGGACATTTTTATAGAAGTCACAGAATGACTGACAGCCGTTCTGACAAATCACAGGAGGTGAAACATGTTTTAAAGTCAAAACACCATTTTAGATGAACCCATGTTGTTCTGCAGTGACGTCCGGTTCTACACATCACGTTCTACAGACTTTAGGAAACATCTTTGTTTGGAACAGATCTGTCAAAAAATCACACCATAATCATTTGAATCTGTTTTTCAAATGAAATGAAATTATTCACGTAAACATTATCATTCTCTCTAATTTCACAAATATCAGTCAAAATAATCACAGTGATGTTTTTTCAGAATTGTTCAGCACTAATTTCAGGGTTGTAGGTTTTTTAATGTTGACTTTCAAACTTATAATTATTTATTCATTAATGTTTGTTTGATTTTTACTGTATTTGGGTCTGAATTTGAGATTTTTGCAAAGGTTTTGGGTTTTTCCTGAGTTTTGTTGTTTCTTTATGAATCTTTGTGTCGTCGGTTTGTGTGATGTAGAACATGTTTGTGTTCTGTGTTCTGTGTTCTGTGTTCTGTAACGAGTCCAGGACTCTTCTGGGTTTTTTCTGGCTGTCTTCGTCTCGTCGGACACTGAGTGACATCAACTGATGTGATGTGTTCAGGGCCTGCTGGGTATTTAAAAACAAGCTGGAACTCTGATGAGAACTTTATTGAAAACAGTCTTTATTGAAAGTCCGGGCAGTGACAGTGTCTTTATTGAAATGAGCTGCGCTGACAAAGACCGGCCAAACAAAAGGAGTGAATTTAAATGAACTTTATTGAAAGGCTCGGGGTGAACAGTGTTAATGAACAGTCAGGCTTCAACAGAGAGGCTTTATTTAAACACAGTCTGCGGACAAAGACCCAACAAAACGATGGCATTTAATGGAAACACTGAGTTCATTCAACTCTTCAAAAAAAAGCTTTATTGACAACACAGAGCCACGACGTTTACACTCAGACGCTGCAACCACGAGGTGGATCATTATCAGAGTTCAATCATCATTTAGTCAATCGTATGATCAATAGCATTGATGTTATAAACCATTTTTTTCTTACTATGGACAAGATTAATTATTGACGGGATAAATTCATCGATCAACTGAAAAAATGTTTACGTGTGCCGTCATTCAGAGATGTTAACAAGTCAGAGTCAGAAACCAGTCAGAACGCTTGAACTCAGCCAGAAACCAGCCGGTAACCAGTCAGAAACCAGCTGGTAACCAGTCGGAAACCAGCCGGTAACCAGTCGGAAACCAGCCGGTAACCAGCCGGTAACCCAGCCGGTAACCAGTCGGAAACAAGTCGGAAACCATCCGGAAACCAGTCAGAAACCAGTCGGAAACCAGCCGGTAACCAGTCAGAAACCAGTCAGTAACCAGCCGGTAACCAGTCAGAAACCAGTCGGAAACCAGTCAGAAACCAGTCGGTAACCAGTCAGAAACCAGCCAGTAACCAGCTGGTAACCAGTCGGTAACCAGTCGGAAACCAGCCGGTAACCATCCGGAAACCAGTCAGAAACCAGTCGGAAACCAGCCGGTAACCAGTCAGAAACCAGTCAGTAACCAGCCGGTAACCAGTCAGAAACCAGTCGGAAACCAGTCAGAAACCAGTCGGTAACCAGTCAGAAACCAGCCAGTAACCAGCTGGTAACCAGTCAGAAACCAGCTGGTAACCAGTCAGAAACCAGTCGGTAACCAGTCAGAAACCAGTTATTAAAAAAGCTGCAGTCTGGATGTTTCATGTCTGATAGTTTCTCTGTACGAGTGTTTGGCTACAGCATCTGATGAATCTGTGTGTGTGTGTGTGTGTGTGTGTGTGTGTGTGTGTGTGTGTGTGTGTGTATGTGTGTGTGTGTGACTATACAGAGACAGAGATGACAGGCAGTAATCAGTGTGTGTGTGTGTGTGTGTGTGTGTGTGTGTGTGTGTGTGTGTGTGTGTGTATCCTGCTGTTTGTAATGAAGGAGGAAGTTCCTCGTGTGTCTGACTGAGCTGAACTGTGTTTACTGTCTCACTGTTTCCATTTACTGACTGCCTCTTCCTTCCTCTCTGTCTCTCTGCCCGTCTGTCTCTCTCTCTCTCTCTCTGCCCGTCTGTCTCTCAGTCTCTCTGTCTCTCAGTCTGTCTCTCTCTCTGCCCGTCTGTCTCTCAGTCTCTCTGTCTCTCAGTCTGTCTCTCTCTCTGCCCGTCTGTCTCTCAGTCTCTCTGTCTCTCAGTCTGTCTCTCTCTCTGCCCGTCTGTCTCTCAGTCTCTCTGTCTCTCAGTCTGTCTCTCTCTCTGCCCGTCTGTCTGTCTCTCAGTCTGTCTCTCTCTCTGCCCGTCTGTCTCTCAGTCTGTTCTTTTTGATGAGTGAATGTGGGACAGTGTCTGTCTCAGTCTGTCTCTCTCTCTGCCCGTCTCTCTCTCAGTCTGTCTCTCTCTCTCTCTCTCTGCCCGTCTGTCTCTCAGTCTCTCTGTCTCTCAGTCTGTCTCTCTCTCTGCCCGTCTGTCTCTCAGTCTCTCTGTCTCTCAGTCTGTCTCTCTCTCTGCCCGTCTGTCTGTCTCTCAGTCTGTCTCTCTCTCTGCCCGTCTCTCTCTCAGTCTGTCTCTCTCTCTCTGCCCGTCTGTCTCTCAGTCTGTTCTTTTTGATGAGTGAATGTGGGACAGTGTCTGTCTCAGTCTGTCTCTCTCTCTGCCCGTCTCTCTCTCAGTCTGTCTCTCTCTCTCTCTCTCTGCCCGTCTGTCTCTCAGTCTCTCTGTCTCTCAGTCTGTCTCTCTCTCTGCCCGTCTGTCTCTCAGTCTGTCTGTCTCTCAGTCTGTCTCTCTCTCTGCCCGTCTCTCTCTCAGTCTGTCTCTCTCTCTGCCCGTCTGTCTCTCAGTCTGTTCTTTTTGATGAGTGAATGTGGGACAGTGTCTGTATCAGGATGATCAGTAAATAGAAACTCGACTCAATTCAGAACTGATGATTAATTCAATAAAAACAAACCTAAATCCCAAAAAGTAGAGAAGTTGTGTGAAACATAAATACAAACAGAATGCAGTGATTTGCAATTAAATTCAGGACACAGACAAGATATTTACCGTTTAAACTCATTAACTTTATTGTTTTTTGTAAATATACAGTCATTGTGAATTTGATGCTGGAAACATTTTCCAAAAAAGTTGAGACAGGAGAAACAAAAGGTTTAAGAACGTCTGTCGACACAAAACTGCAGGGATTTATAGATTTCATCATCTACAATCATAATATCATGAAAAGATTCAGAGAATCCAGAGAAATCTCTGAGAACCAACAGACTGTCTGTGACCTTTGACCCCTCAGGCAGCGCTGCATTAAAAACCCTCATCATTGTATAAAGGACACTACATGGACTCAGGGACACAGTTTGTCTCTGCATCTACAAATGTAAGTTCAGACTCAAAGAGAAAGACATCAACAACATCCAGAGACACTGCAGACGTCTCTGGACCAGAGCTCATCTGAGACGGACGGATGCAAAGAGGAAAAGTGTCCTGTGGTCTGACGAGTCCACATTTCAGACTGTTTTCACTGATCATGGACGTCGTGTCCTCCGGGCTGAAGAGGAAAAGGACCGTCCAGATTGTTCCCAGCACTGACTTCAACAGACAGCAGCTGTGATGTTTGGACGGATTCAGAGAGACACATGCTGCCATCACTGACGTCTTCTTCAGAGACGTCCCTGATTATTTCAGAGAGACGATGCTGAGACACGTTGTGGACGTGTTCCAACAGCGTGTCTTCATAGTAAAAGAGTTCAGGTCCTAGACTGACCTGGACCTGCAGTCCAGACCTGGACCTGCAGTCCAGACGTGTCTCCCATTGAAAATGTGTGGTGCATCATGAAGGACAAAATAGGACAACAGAGACTGTGGACTGTTGATCAGCTGAAGACGAATATCAAGAAAGAATGAGACAGAATTGACCTTTAAAACTTCAACAGTTAGTGTCTCAGTTCACAAACACTGACTGAGTGTCAGAAGAAAAGATGATGGATCACAGAGAGAAACATGAAACACAATGACTGCAGATTTACTACAAACATTAAAGCTGATCAGTCTGATCAATAAATATCTGATCTTTGTTCTGATTCAGATGAATATAGGTCAAACATTTTTTTTCTGCAAATCATTGCGTTCTGTTTTTATTTCCCAACTCTTTTTGAAGTGCAGTTGTAGAAAGACGTCTTTATTTTCAGTCTTTTATCTCGTGTCCTACAAATGTGTCCGAGCAGCTAAACCTTTGAAACGTGTGAGTATTCCTGGTTTAGTTTTCCATCAACACGATGCATGTAATCGTGTTGTAGGCATGTCTGTGTGTGATCTGATTGGATCAGATGTTTTAAAGTTTATCAGTGAACTTGTCTTGTGGCAGTAAACGTACAGTGAAGCTCCCAGTTTGTCCATAAGTGAAGACAGA
>NC_139322.1:177500-185000 GCF_056507025.1 Lutjanus erythropterus | reverse complement strand
TTAGAGTTGATATCTAGGTCCAGGTGTTTCCAGATGTGCAGACCTAATTTTCAATTGGTGATCACTTTTCCTCTAATCAATTAGTTGTTTTGGTTTCATGTCTCGACATATTTTTCAGTTGATAAGAAAATGAAGTGAAGGTAAACGGTCCTTCAGAACCCTGGTTCCGTCTTCACTCTGATTGATTCCTTGTGATCGTCAGTCACTCAGTCTGGTCACATGCTTCACCTCGTGTTGTCGCCGGTTCACACTTGTTGTTTCAGATCCACTGGGAACAGTTTGTATAAAAATGTGACATTCTTGTTTTCTGGAATCTGATTTGTTCATAAAAGTCCTTCAGATATTCATGCTGACCTCAGCAGCTCCAAGAGCTGCAACACTGTGGATCTGTTGAATTCCTGCAGATAAGAAGCCTGGTGGTTGTTAGAACTCCAGCTGATGATGATGATGATGATGATGATGATGATGATGATGATGTCACCTGTCCATGTGACCAGGAGGAGGCTGTAGTTCCTTATTATTATTTTTATATTAGTATAAAAGAGTGAGGTGATGAGTCACATGACCTGCAGGCGTCTCTCACACTGACCAGATATTTTCACAGCTCAGATTCTCTCAGAACAGAAACTGACATGAACAATATTTTTACACTCTGGAGAAAATTTGACCACAACAGACAGAAGAATAAGAATAAAACTGGGCTGAACAGGAAGAACCGCCTGCTTCCTCTCAGCCAGTAAATCTGGTGGAAAAAAAGAATTAATGTATTAAACTGTTTTCATCATTTTAATTCAAATCTGCTTTTTTCTGTTTATTATCATATTAAACTGAATATCTCTGAGAAACTGGATGGACATTTTTTATAAATTTTTGACATTTTATAGACGTTGCTTCTCATTTTAAACATGACAATTAACTTTAGTCTTTTACTAACCATTGATTATTAAAAGGGGCAACTACAACCTGACTTTGGGCAAGTAGATTTCTGTCCCACTCGACCGACTGAGTAATTGTGAAAAAACATTAATGTTGAATCCTGTAAAACATTTTATTTGGATTATATCTCCTTTAATGTTGGTTTAAATGATTAAACTTTAAATAGCTGGTTTCACTGGTTTCACTGGTGAAAGTTTTCTGTGAACTTTGAATTCACTGACAGTCTGTGATTCTGGTTAACACAGAGCTGTGTGTGTGTGTGTGTGTGTGTGTGTGTGTGTGTGTGTGTGTGTGTGTGTGTGTGTGAGAGAATATGAATAGAGTCTCTGTGTGTGTGTGTGTGTGTGTGTGTGTGTGTGTGTGTGTGTGCCCCCTGACCTCACTACAGGACCACTTCCTCTGACACACACACACACACACACACACACACACACACACACACACACACACACACACACACACAGATATTACAGTCAGTGTGAGGACTCTGGTTGATGTAATAAATTGTAATGATTGACCTGCTGGATCACATGACCCGTCCTCACTAACGAGGGCTGCATGTCTCCATGTGGTGAAAAACAAATCATACTGTGATTATTGAAAACCAGTAAAGTGGTTCAGATGGTGTGACATCAGTTGTCAGAAGTTTTGATACTTCAGGACTTTTTCAAGATTAAAAAACAAAATGTTTCTGACATTTCATCCAAAGTACTGAAGATACAAAACAAAGATGAGATCAAAGTGCTCATTCAGACCTCAGTTACTACAAAAGTACTTCATTTTGTCTACAGTACTACAGTATTTCATTATAATACACCTCCACAGTACTACAGTACTTCATTATGAGGATGTTTGTCACATTTTTCCTTCATCTCAAAATTGCAGCGACACACACACACACACACACACACACACACAGACACACACACACACACACACACACACACACACAGACACACACACACACACACACACACACACACACACACACACACACACAGACAGACAGACACACACACACACACAGACACACACACACACACACACACACACAGACACACACACACACACACACACACACACACACACACACACAGACAGACACACACACACACACACACAGACACACACACAGACACACACACACACACACACACACACAGACACACACACACACACACACACACACACACACACACACACACACAGAGACACACACACACACACACACAGACACACACACAGACACACACACACACACACACACACACACACACACACACACACACACACACACACACACACACACACACACACACTTAGAACAACACACAGACACAGAGAGGTGTGATGTTTTTCCCTGATTTTTGTTTTCAAGGACGCCTCCTGCCTCAGCTGGCTGTGTGTGTGTGTGTGTGTGTGTGTCTGTCTGTCTGTGTGTGTGTGTGTGTGTGTGTGTGTGTGTGTGTGTGTGTGTGTGTGTCTGTGTGTGTCTGTGTGTGTCTGTTCGTGTGTGTGTGTGTGTGTGTGTGTGTGTGTGTCTGTGTGTGTGTGTGTGTGTTGTATTGTGGGTCGTCCTTCAGACTATAAACCATGTGACATGGACTATAAAGCTGTTCAAAGTCTCTTTCTCATGTTTTTGTCTCTGTGACTTGATGTGTGGGTGTGACTGACAGGGGGCGGGGCCACAGACGGAGTCAGTCATTGCATAGTCAGATTTATCTGAACGCAGCCTGACAGCTGTTCAGGTGATCAAACCTAATTTATGTGCATTAATTAACAGAATGCAAAGTTAAAAGATTTATTTAAGGACATTACAGAGAAGACAGTGATCTGTATTTAAGTGAATGAGCAGTGACATCACGGACCATCTGATGAGCTGATTGGATTAGTTTTGAGTTTGAAGATCAATTTTCAAAGGATTTTGTCTGTTTTAATCAGTGTTATATTCTCTGTCAACATTAATGAACATGTTAATTACTTGCAGCTCATTGTGTTGACTGGTGTGTAAAAGTGGTCGTATTTTGAACAGGGTTTGGTGCGTGTGAGTCACTGTGTGTCTGTCAAAGTTTCACCTTCAGTCTTAACTCAGCTGTTTGACTCACAATAAAATCGAGTGTTTTTCCAGTGAGGTTTTGAATGGTGTTCTCAGCAAACTGCTGGTTCTTCTCTTTAAAGCAGCGAGAACGTGAGTTGTTAATGAACGGAGGAGCAGCAGCTGTATTGACAAGGATGGATGAGTTTGAGCTGCTCGGTCTATAGATCATCAATCAATATCTGCAGTGATTGATTATCTGTACGCTCCACACTGCTCATTAACTCATTATTTGCTCCAGTAGACAAACAGGAAGTGATTCATTGCTTGACCTCACGGGGCGGCCTTGAAGGCAGATGGTTGATGAGGAGCGAATAAAGGAGCAGTCCACCCAAAACACTCAGGTTGAGAGCGCAGAGACAAAAGGAGGAAGAATTTTAGATCGTTTAGATCAAATTTTAAATGAGATCTTTATGAATGAAGTCAGGGACAAGAAACCAGGAAATAATCAGATTTCAGAATATGAAATCAGAGAATTTGAAATTTGGATGATTAATTAATCCTGTCACAATCTTGTCCATTGAAAAATAGGTCCAAACAGGTGGAGCGCATGGATATACGTCTGCTGTTTTTCAACTAGTGATCAATCTGGCAATAATTTTCCAAATAATTGATTAGTTGTTTGGTTCAGAAAATGTCAGAAAATGTTGATCAAAGTCCAAGACGACGTCCTCAAATGTCTTGTTTTGTCCTCAACTCAAAGATCATCAGTTTACTGTCAGAGAGGAAGGAAACCAGAAAATATTCACATTTAAGAAACTGAAATCAGAGATGAAAACTTATTAAACGATCATCAGAATACTTGAAAATTAAATTAATCATCAGTTATTATGATAATAAATTGTTTTCAGTTATTTTTAAGAAAATAAATATCTAAATTCTCAGATTCCAGCATCTTAATATGTTATATAATATTCATATTTATATCAAATATTTGTTGTTTTACTCCTCTGTCGGGGCCCTGGACTCTCAGGGACCCTGGACCCACAGGGGCCCTGGACCCTCAGGGACCCCTGACTCTCAGGGACCCTGGACCCTCAGGGGCCCTGGACCCACAGGGACCCTGGACCCTCAGGGGCCCTGGACCCTCAGGGGCCCTGGACCCACAGGGACCCTGGACCCTCAGGGGCCCTGGACCCTCAGGGGCCCTGGACCCACAGGGACCCCCAGTCAGGGGCCTCAGGGTCGCTGCCTGTTTCACTCTGATGTTGTCCAGACTTGTCACATCTTTTGATCAGAGCAGAAATGATTGATTAATAATTAATCAGCTGTGGATTAATCACCCTGATATCTCACCTGGGGCTCCCTGTGGACTGAGCTCAGTCCTCTGCTGTGGTCCAGGTCTGGTCTCGCTCTGTGGACCCTGCTTCCTGTCTGTGTTTGTCAATATAAAAGCAAAAAGACCAAATATGGTTGTGCTGTCAGTTTGTCTCACAGGTGATTATCAGTAATCTGAATCTCTCATCATGCTGTTTGGGTCTCAGGTAAACTGCAGACACACCTGAACCCTGACTCTTCTTCTGTGGTAGTCACATGACCCTCTTTTATGGAAACACCATCAGCAGAAAAATTCAAAACAATCAGTCAGATGTGACCAGATCGTCTTCTGTCCCACAGAAACGTCCTCATGAATAATCAGACTGAGCTTGTTAAAGCAGATGGAGGTGAAGCTGGCGGTGTTTGTTCTGACTCGACTGCGTCTCTGCAGCTCCACCGTCTCCTCTGACAGACTAACGCTGCGTGGACTCATGTGATGTCTCAGTGTTTGATGAAGGAGATGAAACAGAATCATGTCTGTTTGCAAAAACACCCAGAAAACAAAGAAAACACTCAACAAACGCCTTCAGGAGGAAACTGAATTAATAAAAATATGTCAAACTGCAGGAGAGAATCAAAACATTTGTGTTAAATATTTACAGCTGAGGACAGAGACCGAAGACGTCCTTCATCATTTACTCAGAGACTGAAATATAATCAGATTACATTTGACAAGAAGTAAAGAGCAAACTATATGTTTCCTGTGTGGCTTCATCACATATATTTGTTTATTAGATGAGTTTATTCACAGATTAATCAATAATGAAACAATAACTTCACTTTATGGATCAGTAATAAATCAATAACTTCAGTTTATGTATCAATAATGAAACAATCACTTCAGTTTATGGATCAGTAATAAATCAATAACTTCAGTTTATGGATCAATAATGAAACAATAACTTCAGTTTATGGATCAGTAATGAAACAATAACTTCAGTTTATGGATCAGTAATGAAACAATAACTTCAGTTTATGGATCAATAATGAAACAATAACTTCAGTTTATGGCTCAGTAATGAAACAATAACTTCAGTTTATGGATCAATAATGAAACAATAACTTCAGTTTATGGATCAGTAATAAATCAATAACTTCAGTTTATGGATCAATAATGAAACAATAACTTCAGTTTATGGATCAATAATAAATCAATAACTTCAGTTTATGGATCAATAATAAATCAATAACTTCAGTTTATGGATCAGTAATGAATCAATAACTTCAGTTTATGGATCAGTAATAAATCAATAACTTCAGTTTATGGATCAATAATGAATCAATCACTTCAGTTTATGGATCAATAATAAATCAATAACTTCAGTTCATGGATCAATAATAAATCAATAATTTCAGTTTATGGATCAATAATGAAACTCTGAGCTGAAGAATAAAACCAAAGAAGAAGAGATGAGGTTTGGCTCAGAGGAAACACTGATATGTGTAACCGTGGCAACAGGCAGCAACATGTTGACTGGATGTTGAACATTAAAGGAGCAGTTCACCAGTTTTCGTGTGTTGACTGAGTGTGAACCATCAACACTGACTGAACACATGAAAAGTTACGGACTTCACCTTTAAATATTGCTTTCGTCTCAGACTTCAGACTGTAAACAAAGATGGCCGCCATGTCTCCGCGTCCTCCCACTTAACAAAATGAGTATAAAGTCTCTCTGATACGAGCGCCGCCTTCTTGTCAGCGTGATAAGAACGACCTAACAGGGCAGAAACGTTTATTTGACGTTACTTTAATGTTTCAGTTTGAACCATGTCCCATCTGCTAACATGGAGGGGGGTGGGGCTTATGAGCTATACTGCAGCCAGCCACCAGGGGGCAACTGAGATCATGACTCATATGACTCATATATCCACAGAGGGATGGACAGCAGAGTCTGACCTGATGTGTTTCTGTCCCTGTAGGAAACGTCCTCCTGATGAAGACGGCTCCTCCTCTTCCTCCTCACGTCACCATTTCCTCGCCACAGACGCAGCAGCAGACTTCCTCAACAGGTTGGTGGAAACTCTCATCCCTCTGTCTGCTGACTCAGGTCGCTAGCTGGTTACCACAGCAACCAGTGACCTCACAGTGGGACGCCACATGGCAAATGATGATGTCATCGGTCCTGAACGGGATGATGTCATCACTGGGATTAACTGGATGGACTGGACTTGGTGGTTTCTGTCTTGAGTTGCTGGTTGAAGTTGTTCAGAGTTCTGTGATTGGTGGAGGCTGCAGCGATCTGATTGGTTGTTAAAGGAATCTGCAGCCTCAGCCTCATTGACCCAAAGATCATTAGTGTGTGTGTGTGTGTGTGTGTGTGTGTGTGTGTGTGTGTGTGTGTGTGTGTGTCTTTGTGTGTGTGTGTGTGTGTGTGTGTGTGTGTGTGTGTGTGTGTGTCTGTGTGTGTGTGTGTGTGTGTGTGTGTGTGTGTCTGTGTGTGTGTGTGTGTGTGTGTGTGTGTGTGTGTGTGTGTGTGTGTGTGTAACAGAGCACTCTTTGTTCTCTCTCTGTAGTTTATTGTCAGTGTCTCTCTCTCATTAACATTCATTATGAATCAGTGTTTCAGGTCAGAGGATGGCAGGTACAGACCGTCTGTTTCAGGGTTACAGACTGTGTGTTTCAGGGTTACAGACTGTGTGTTTCAGGGTTACAGACTGTGTGTTTCAGAGTTACAGACTGTCTGTTTCAGGGTTACAGACTGTTTCAGGGTTACAGACTGTTTCAGGGTTACAGACTGTCTGTTTCAGGGTTACAGACTGTTTCAGGGTTACAGACTGTTTCAGGGTTACAGACTGTGTGTTTCAGGGTTACAGACTGTTTCAGGGTTACAGACTGTTTCAGGGTTACAGACTGTGTGTTTCAGGGTTACAGACTGTCTGTTTCAGGGTTACAGACTGTCTGTTTCAGGGTTACAGACTGTCTGTTTCAGGGTTACAGACTGTGTGTTTCAGGGTTACAGACTGTGTGTTTCAGGGTTACAGACTGTTTCAGGGTTACAGACTGTGTGTTTCAGTCTTATGATTCACTGACCACCTGATGTTTTAGATTTTGTCTGTAGTGTTGATCTGACTGTGTAACAGGTTATAACAGTTTATAAACCTGACTCTCAGGACATATTACAACAGCTCCTATCACAGTGATGTCCATGTGT
>NC_139322.1:167500-172500 GCF_056507025.1 Lutjanus erythropterus | reverse complement strand
ATCACTGTTAAATACACTAAATAGAGTGATATATACAGATACAGACTGTGTTCTATAAAGACAGTCAGGGTTCTACAGACTCTGCATCAGAGGGGTGCGGTTTGTTTCCTTCCCATGAAACCATAAAACACTGATTTACTGCCTCACTCTACCTCTCTCTCTCTCTGTCTCTCTCTCTCTCTCTGTCTCTTTCTCTTTCTCTTTCTCTCTCTCTCTCTCTCTCTACCTCTCTCTCTCTCTCTCTCTCTCTCTCTCTCTCTCTCTCTCTCTCTCTCTGTCTCTGTCTCTGTCTCTCTCTCTCTCTCTCTACCTCTCTCTCTCTCTCTCTCTCTCTCTCTCTCTGTCTCTCTGTCTCTCTCTACCTCTCTCTCTCTCTGTCTCTCTCTCTCTCTCTGTCTCTCTCTCTCTCTCTCTGTCTCTCTCTCTCTCTCTGTCTCTTTCTCTCTCTCTCTCTCTCTCTCTCTCTCTCTCTCTCTCTCTCTGTCTCTGTCTCTGTCTCTCTCTCTCTCTCTCTACCTCTCTCTCTCTCTCTCTCTCTGTCTCTGTCTCTGTCTCTCTCTCTCTCTCTCTACCTCTCTCTCTCTCTCTCTCTCTCTCTCTCTCTCTCTCTGTCTCTCTGTCTCTCTCTCTCTCTCTCTCTCTCTGTCTCTCTCTCTCTCTCTCTCTCTCTCTCTCTCTCTGTCTCTCTGTCTCTCTCTCTCTCTCTCTCTCTCTCTCTCTGTCTCTGTCTCTGTCTCTCTCTCTCTCTCTCTCTCTCTCTCTCTCTGTCTCTCTGTCTCTGTCTCTCTCTCTCTCTCTCTCTCTCTCTCTCTCTCTCTCTCTCTCTCTCTCTCTCTCTAACTTCACGCCTCAAACACTGATTAAATATTAATGAGTCTGACCACGCCCATATATCTGTGTGCAGCAAGCCCCGCCCCCTCTGTCCCCACTGGGACTCGCTCTCTCTGTGTTTATGAATGTCTCTCTCCCTCTCTCTCCCTGCCTCTCTGTGTGAATGTCTCTCGCCCTCTCTCTCTCAGAACAATGTGTCGTTCACAATAATGGGATTACAGCCATCCAGCCGGCTGCTCGCTCGCCCTCTCTGTCATCCCCCCTTTCTCTCTGTTCCTCTCTCTCCATCTGTCTTTTGGTAGTCGTTCATCCTCTCCCTCTCTCGCCTACTGTGCAGGTTCTTTCAGTTCTTGTCGTGTGTTTTTTGGAGGAATGAAAGAACGACGGAGCGTTTTCTGAATGAAGTAAGTCTCTCTCTCTCTCTCTCTCTCTCTGATGTGTGGTGCAGGTCTCTCTGTCAGTGAGGAGCTTTGATTGACAGCTGACTCTTGTTAACTCGTTAATTGTGCTGTGATTTAATTAGAGGAGCGGGAATCAGATCAGTGGTAGAGAGACACAGACTGTGACTGTCTCTCTCTCTGTGACTAAGTTCCCTCGCTTCAGTTTCCTGCAGCACTCGAACGCGTCGCTGCTCATCTTCACTCTGAAATGTGTCTGCTGTGATGAAGATGGTCAGGTTTTATTGATCCTGCAGCAGACAGACACATCTGTAACATCTGTACTGATAGCAGCCGTTCCTTCAGTCTGACAGAAGAAACAGAACAAACATAGAACGTGTCCTGAGCAGAAACGGCTTTTTGCTTCGTAGAATAAAGAAATGCACGGCGGGCGGATCGCAGTTAGAAATGCTTCAGATTACATGACTGGAAGAACAGAAGCTGTGATGTAAGAACATGTTCCAGATCAGTTTGTCTGATGATTCAACCACAGATCTGTTCCTTCACCGTGTTCACAGGAACACAGAGGGGAAGAAGTTCTTTCAATGTGCATTCATTATTTTACTGCAGAACAAAAGAAAAATGTAGTTCAAATATCATGAAGTAAAAATACGAGTGAGTTTTACTCCCAATTGACATCCTGAAAACTCACCTGTTCAGATGAGAAACTCACCTGTTCACACAAGAAACTCACCTGTTCAGACGAGAAACTCACCTGTTCAGACGAGAAACTCACCTGTTCACACAAGAAACTCACCTGTTCAGACGAGAAACTCACCTGTTCAGACGAGAAACTCACCTGTTCAGATGAGAAACTCACCTGTTCATTTCAACACTGAGTATGAGTCCAGTCTTGTTCTTGTGTTGATGCACTTTGTTTAACCTGCCATCAGGAAACATCCTCAACCTGTCAGACAAATATTCGTCTCTGCTCAGTGAAGGAAGAAACACCTGAAACATGATTCAGTTACACAAAACTGCAGCTTCGTCTTATTTAAGATTTTTCACACAGAACCTTTAGCAGCATTTTGGATCATTTTTTTTACTGTTCAAACTTTCAAAATTAAAATGAGTTTCATCAGTTTAGTTTAGTTTAGCCCAAACATTTAAACATATCACATCAGATTAAACCTGATTCTTTTCCAATATCTGATCTATTTTTGGCCAATATCAGACTGATACCCATACAGAGTAATTGATCATCTATTACCTAAATTTAAAGCAAAAAAAAAACAGTTTACTGAATTTTATTGACTGTTAAAGAATGAAAAGAATAAGATGCCACTCTAATGTGAACTGATGTTCATGTGTTCATTTATTTTTCCTGCATGAGTTCTTGTGTTTGGTGTCACTGTGTGGTTCTCCACGTGGAAACAGACCTTTGACTCTAATTCACTCAGGAAAGTGGCTGCGACTGAAAAGGAAGAAAATTTATTTTGTTAGAAATCAGAGGAAATGTTGGAGAATTGTGATCCACACAGGAAATAAGGACAGGGATGAAAATCCTGGGAAAAAACACTAATCTAACCTTTTCTGGGAAAATCAGGAAGGTTTGCAAGTCTGGTTCAGACTGAAAACTCACCTGATCAGACTGAAAACTCACCTGATCAGACTGAAAACTCACCTGATCGGACTGAAAACTCACCTGATCGGACTGAAAACTCACCTGATCAGACTGAAAACTCACCTGATCAGACTGAAAACTCACCTGATCAGATTAAAAACTCACCTGATCAGACTGAAAACTCACCTGATCAGATTAAAAACTCACCTGATCGGACTGAAAACTCACCTGATCGGACTGAAAACTCACCTGATCAGACTGAAAACTCACCTGATCAGACTGAAAACTCACCTGATCAGATTAAAAACTCACCTGATCAGACTGAAAACTCACCTGATCAGACTGAAAACTCACCTGATCGGATTGAAAACTCACCTGATCGGACTGAAAACTCACCTGATCGGACTGAAAACTCACCTGATCAGACTGAAAACTCACCTGATCAGACTGAAAACTCACCTGATCAGATTAAAAACTCACCTGATCAGACTGAAAACTCACCTGATCAGACTGAAAACTCACCTGATCAGATTAAAAACTCACCTGATCGGACTGAAAACTCACCTGATCGGACTGAAAACTCACCTGATCAGACTGAAAACTCACCTGATCAGATTAAAAACTCACCTGATCAGACTGAAAACTCACCTGATCAGACTGAAAACTCACCTGATCAGATTAAAAACTCACCTGATCAGATTGAAAACTCACCTGATCGGTCTGAAAACTCACCTGATCAGACTGAAAACTCACCTGATCAGATTGAAAACTCACCTGATCAGATTGAAAACTCACCTGATCGGACTGAACTGTCTCTGTCCTCTGAAGTTCAGGATGTTTCATGTTTTTGTGATTCCTGCAGTTTTCATGTTGCATCTGTCACTTAATTATTAAAGCTTCGGCTGAATAAATTGGACAATGTTTTCTAGAGCTGCAACAATTAATCAATGAATTAACCGCTTACTGTTCTGATAATTGATTAATTGGTTTGAGTCATTTTTAAGAAAGAAAATGTCTTAATGTCTTCAATGTGAATATTTCCTGGTTTCTTTCCTCTCTGACAGTAAACTGATCTTTGATTTGAGAACAAAACAAGACATTTGAGGACGTCGTCTTGGACTTTGATCAACATTTTCTGACATTTTTTGAACCAAATAACTGATCGATTAGTGAAAAAAATATTGCTAGACTGATCACTAATTGAAAAATAGGCCTATTACTGAAGACTGAGTGGATTAATGAATCGATTCAGACAGAGGAAATAATCAGCCTTAATATCCCTTAATGTCCTCTGATACGTTGTGTCCTCTCGTGGTAACAAACTGTGACATCATGTGGTCTGATGATGTCACAGAGGTTCTCAGGACTGAGAGGTTTCTGTCCTCCCTCAGTGTTTAGTGTGTCCGCTCTGGGCTTCTGTAGTGCTGGACGTCACGTCACGCGCAGCAGCTCATGGATTCATTTTCCTGAGAGACACGACTTGTTTCACCATCAGACTTGAATCTGTCCGATAATATTTGAAGACAAAAATTAAATCATCTTCATTTTCATCCCGTTCAAGTTGGAGGAGGTCAAACAGGAAGTGAGCCGCTCAGCTGGAGGAAGTGTCTTCATGCAGCACTGAATGTCAGAGGATTGAACTCCTCCAACACTGCGTCCTCTTCTCCTTCACCGACGTCCTCAAATGTCTCGTTTTGTCCTCAACTCAAAGATCATCAGTTTCCTGTCAGAGAGGAAAGAAACCAGGAAATATTCACATTCAAGAAGCTGAAATCAGAGAATTTGGACTTTTTAAAATAAAAACCAATTGATCAACTATCAAAACAGCTAGTGATTAATAATCGATCAGTTATTGCGGCTGTCACGTCCAGATTAGTTTTGGTCTGCGGCAGTTAGACATCAACAGCGAGAAGTCAAGGCTCCAGATGATGGAAGCTGACTACATTTATGTCACACAGACTCTTGTGGTTCTGCAGATGGAACCATGAACTGAACACTCAGAACATGAAGAGCCATTTTCCATTGTTAGGATGGAGGTGAGATTTACTCTGCTGATGATGTGTTCTACCAGAACACCGGTTCCACGTTGGTGGAAAAGGTCTGGTAGTGAGTTTAACTTCACATCGTCTGTTGTTATGATCCACTAATATCATGTACATTATTCTGCA
>NC_139322.1:160000-165000 GCF_056507025.1 Lutjanus erythropterus | reverse complement strand
TGATCCATCGATCGATTGATCACATGTTCACCATCTGATCGATTGATCACATGTTCACCATCTGATCCAGCTGATCCATCGATCGATTGATCACATGTTCACCATCTGATCGATTGATCACATGTTCACCATCTGATCCAGCTGATCGATTGATCACATGTTCACCATCTGATCCAGCTGATCCATCGATCGATTGATCACATGTTCACCATCTGATCCAGGTGATCGATTGATCACATGTTCACCATCTGATCCATCTGATCGATCGATGGATTGATCACATGTTCACCATCTGATCCATCTGATCAATCGATCAATTGATCACATGTTCACCATCTGATCCAGCTGATTGATCAATCACGTTCACCATCTGATCCAGCTGATCGATCGATCGATCGATCACATGTTCACCATCTGATCCAGCTGATTGATCGATCATGTTCACCATCTGATCCAGCTGATCGATCGATCAATTGATCACATGTTCACCATCTGATCCATCTGATCGATCCATCGATTGATCACATGTTCACCATCTGATCCAGCTGATCGATCGATCGATTGATCACATGTTCACCATCTGATCCAGCTGATCGATTGATCACATGTTCACCATCTGATCCAGCTGATCGATCGATCGATTGATCACATGTTCACCATCTGATCCAGCTAATCGATTGATCACATGTTCACCATCTGATCCAGCTGATCGATCGATCGATCGATCACATGTTCACCATCTGATCCATCTGATCCATCGATCGATCGATTGATCACATGTTCACCATCTGATGCAGCTGATCGATTGATCGATCGTTCACATGTTCACCATCTGATCCATCTGATCCATCGATCGATTGATCACATGTTCACCTCACAGTCATTAATGAGAGTCACACTGATGCTGATATTCTTTATTCATATCTGAATGTAAACAACAGTCACTGGTATTTTAATAATTATAAATATCTATAATATAATAAATAATATTTTTATCAATATACTGTTCTGCCCCTCAGAGGAAAAAGGCAGGAACTTCTCAGAGTTCTTTAAAGTTTTCTTGTTGTCGGGGCAGAAACTTTTAAAATCAAATTATTTCAATGGTTCTAATATTTGGTTCATAGAACATCAGAAAATGTTCCACATGACGTCGTCAGAATCTAGAAAATATTCACGAAGCTGGAACCTGATCATTATTATTACCAATTATCAAAATACCTGGTGATTAATAATTGATTATTTGATCAGCTGCTTCCACCCTTTAGAGCTCACAGCATGTTGTCTGTCATCACCTATATTGATCAGTACTGATAAGTATTGATCATATTGATCAGTACTGATAAGTATTGATCAATATGAAGCTTCACCATGGTGAGAGATTATACTGAGGTTATACTGCCTGGTGAAAAACATGGTGTAAGACACGATGTCCGTCAGGTCAGCTGGACGTGTCCAGCAGAGTTTTGTGACTAAAAACTCAACCTGATCTTCATCCAGCATGAGGATGAGGATAAAGACTGAATCTTTATTTTTGGGTGAACTCTTCCTTTATAATGTGCTGATACTCCTCAGTGATCTGGAGACGGTTCGGAGTTTTTCAAAGCGCAGTAATCAAACAGTAATAATTAACATTTGATACAATTAAAGTAATCATCTAAAATTTATTCACACGTCATGAAACTGATTATTGTTTCATCCTGGTTCTGATCATCAAACTCAGACCAAGTTGTACCAGAAACACACATCATTTCTATTTATAGATGTTGTTATTACAGTGTGTGTGTGTGTGTGTGAGTGAGTGTGTGTGAGTGTGTGTGTGTGTGTGTGTGTGTGTGTGTGTGTGTGTGAGTGTGTGTGTGTGTGTGTGTGTGTGTGAGAGTGTTAACAGTGTGTGTGTGTGTGTGTGTGTGTGTGAGTGTTAACAGCGTGTGTGTGTGTGTGTGTGTGTGTGTGTGTGTGTGTGAGTGTTAACAGCGTGTGTGTGTGTGTGTGTGTGTGTGTGTGTGTGTGTGTGTGTGTGTGTGAGTGTTAACAGTGTGTGTGTGTGTGTGTGTG
This sequence comes from Lutjanus erythropterus, assembly GCF_056507025.1. Taxonomy (NCBI): domain Eukaryota; kingdom Metazoa; phylum Chordata; class Actinopteri; order Lutjaniformes; family Lutjanidae; genus Lutjanus; species Lutjanus erythropterus. The sequence goes on along the minus strand of NC_139322.1, from coordinate 162,945 downwards.
TGTGTGTGTGTGTGTGTGTGAGTGTGTGTGTGTGTGTGAGTGTTAACAGTGTGTGTGTGTGTGTGTGTGTGTGTGTGTGTGTGAGTGTGTGTGTGTGTGTGAGTGTTAACAGCGTGTGTGTGTGTGAGTGTGTGTGTGAGTGTGTGAGTGTGAGTGTGTGTGTGAGTGTTGATGTGAGGAACCTGTGAGCAGAGGTGCAGGTAAACCTCCTCTGTCATGTGATCTCCTGCTGATCAAAACCACTTACAGTATACACTCTGTTAATTGGAGAGGAGGCTGCAGCGCTAATGTATTCACACACACACACACACACACACACACACACACACACACACACACACACACACACTGAGACAGATGTGTGTGAGGGTAAAAGTGTGAACAAGCAGAGAGGTGATGGGCGTTAATGATATTGATGCTAATTCCATCACTCTGTGTGTGTGTGTTTCTGAGTGTGTGTGTGTGTGTGTGTGTGTGTGTGTGTGTGTGTGTGTGTGTGTGTGTGTGTGTGTGTTGTAGTGTTTGAGTATCAAAGTCTTGTAGTTATTAATATTTCATATTTGCAGTGATCAGTATTCAGTTTGTGGAGGTTTGAGCTGCAGAGACTCCTGCAGTAAAATACAGTAGAAACACTTACAGTAGAGACACAGTAGAGACATTTACTGAGACACACTCATGCTTTACTAGAAATATATATACAGCAGCGTCAGTTTTCATAATAGTAATGATGATGATGATGATGATAATAATAATAATAATAATAATCTCCACATGTTTCTACCTATTTTTGAATCTATTTTTCAGTTGACAGGAAACAGTTTTCGTCTGATTCCTGTCCAGATGTCTTTCACTAACTTTGTGGTCTCAGCTGTCAGTTTGGTGTTTGAAGCAGATCAACAGCCTGTGAACAACAGTAAGACGTGACGGTGTTTTTCAGTCACACTCGTCTCCTGTCCCGTCTCCTGTCCCGTCTCCTGACCCGTCTCCTGTCCCGTCTCCTGACCCGTCTCCTGTCCCGTCTCCTGTCCCGTCTCCTGTCCCGTCTCCTGACCCGTCTCCTGTCCCGTCTCCTGACCCGTCTCCTGTCCCGTCTCCTGTCCCGTCTCCTGACCCGTCTCCTGTCCCGTCTCCTGTCAAACCAGACCAGATCTGCTCTCTTTGCACATTTGCAGTTTAGTAAAGCTGTGATTTGCCACATGAGGTCATTTCCTCTTCTTCATTTGTCACATGACAACAACTGCAGCTGCTTCCTCCAACACAACTCCACCAGATTAAAAAGAAATCAAATATTAATAACTATTACTACTAAAAACTATTGATGTTAAATACTTAATACTTAAATAAAAGCACAAAGTATTATTGTCAAATAAACTCAGAGTATTAGTTCTTTGTAACCATTGATGTTTAATACATTATCAACAGCAGCATTCAGTCAAATCCTCAGTCTAAATGTGTCCAGCTCTTCTGTTCTGTTCTGTTCTGTTCTGTTCTGTTCTGCTCTGTTCTGCTCTGCTCTGCTCTGTTCTGTTCTGTTCTGTTCTGCTCTGTTCTGTTCTGCTCTGTTCTGTTCTGTTCTGCTCTGTTCTGCTCTGTTCTGCTCTGCTCTGCTCTGCTCTGTTCTGTTCTGTTCTGTTCTGCTCTGTTCTGCTCTGCTCTGCTCTGCTCTGTTCTGTTCTGCTCTGTTCTGTTCTGCTCTGTTCTGCTCTGTTCTGTTCTGTTCTGTTCTGCTCTGTTCTGTTCTGCTCTGTTCTGTTCTGTTCTGTTCTGTTCTGTCACACTAACCTCTACAAATCTGATGCAGAGTTTTCATGTGTCTGTATTTTATGGATCGGACGCTGCAGAAAGCAGAATTGATCACTGCACAATTTGAAATCAGTTGTTGCAGAATGTGGAACCTGTTGCTGGACCTACATCAGAACCGGAGGTCGTGTAATGCAGGATTGCATGATACAGAAAGTGCAGGATCAGAAAGCAGGACCAGATTGTTGGACCGACATTGGGACTGGATGCTGTTGAATGGACCGGACACTCCACCAGTCAGGACTGGACGCTGCAGACTGAGAGACTTCAGGCAGGACTGGACGCTGCAGACTGAGAGATTTCAGGCAGGACTGGACGCCGCAGACTGAGAGACTTCAGTCAGGACTGGACGCTGCAGACTGAGAGATTTCAGGCAGGACTGGACGCTGCAGACTGAGACTTCAGGCAGGACTGGACGCCGCAGACTGAGAGACTTCAGGCAGGACTGGACGCTGCAGACTGAGAGATTTCAGGCAGGACTGGACGCTGCAGACTGAGAGATTTCAGGCAGGACTGGACGCTGCAGACTGAGACTTCAGGCAGGACTGGACGCCGCAGACTGAGAGACTTCAGGCAGGACTGGACGCTGCAGACTGAGAGATTTCAGGCAGGACTGGACGCTGCAGACTGAGACTTCAGGCAGGACTGGACGCCGCAGACTGAGAGACTTCAGGCAGGACTGGACGCTGCAGACTGAGAGATTTCAGGCAGGACTGGACGCTGCAGACTGAGAGATTTCAGGCAGGACTGGACGCTGCAGACTGAGACTTCAGGCAGGACTGGACGCCGCAGACTGAGAGACTTCAGGCAGGACTGGACGCTGCAGACTGAGAGATTTCAGGCAGGACTGGACGCTGCAGACTGAGAGATTTCAGGCAGGACTGGACGCCGCAGACTGAGAGACTTCAGGCAGGACTGGACGCCGCAGACTGAGAGACTTCAGTCAGGACTGGACGCTACAGATGCTACCAGATGCTGCTCCTTCTGACAACATGGAACCTAGAACATTCCGGGTTCGTACAGATTCAGGTAATGAGAAGTCCCTGAAGGTTCCTACTGTGGAGACACTCTGTTGGTCCATTGTTGAGCCTGACCTCACTGAGAACATTTACTGGAAGGTTCCTTGATGCTCAGCGATGTGGGAT
>NC_139322.1:142500-155000 GCF_056507025.1 Lutjanus erythropterus | reverse complement strand
TAACGTTCAAACTGATGAACTTTATTGTTTTTGTTAATATACAGTCATTCTGATGTGACAGGAGCAACTAAAGACAAAAAAAACACGGTGTGGAACTTTTCAAAAACAAGACATTTGAGGACATCATTTTGGACTTTTTGCAATATTTTCTGACATTTTATGGACCAAACAACGAACTGATGGTTGGAAAAATTACTGTCAGATTGATCACGAGAAAAAGGTGCGTCGGCGTCGGCGTCTGTGTCGGCGTCGGCGTCGGCGTCGGCGTGCTCCACCCGTTTCACATGTTTGGACCTCAGTCAGATTATGACAAGATTCATTCATTAATTCTGATGATCTGCAAAAACTTTTTCAGTTGGACACAATCTGTCTTGGCATCGTGTCTCTGAAATAAGCAGGGACGTCTGGGACAGTCTGGATTTTCCTCTTTAGCCTGGAGGACATGACGTCCATGATTTGTGTCCCCAGTGTGTCCTTCAGATGATACCAGAGTTCTTTGAAAGGGTTCTAGGTTCTTGTGATCTTTGATGAAGTTCCAGTGGTCATTAAGGAGGTTCTCACAGAGGACGTTCCAGGGGTCCTTGGAGAGGCTGCAGCTGTCTTTGAAGGAGAACCCGTCCAATAGAAGCTCTTAAAGTTGACTGACGTGTTTCAGAAGACCTTGAAGTTGACAGACAGAGACACAGACAGAGACACAGACAGACAGAGACAGAGACAGACAGAGACACAGACAGAGACACAGACAGGCAGACACAGACAGTCAGAGACAGACAGAGACACAGACATGCAGAGACAGACAGAGACACAGGCAGAGACACAGACAGAGACACAGACAGGCAGAGACACAGACAGAGACACAGGCAGAGACACAGACAGAGACACAGACAGGCAGAGACACAGACAGGCAGAGACACAGACAGACAGAGAGACACACACAGAGACACAGACAGACAGAAACACAGACAGACACAGACAGACAGAGACACAGACAGAGACACAGGCAGAGACACAGATAGACAGAGACACAGGCAGAGACACAGACACAGACAGACAGAGACACAGACATAGACACAGACCGACAGAGAGACACAGACAGAGACACAGACAGACAGAAACACAGACAGACACAGACAGACAGAGACACAGACAGAGACACAGACTGACACACACACACAGACAGAGACACAGACAGAGACACAGACAGGCAGAGACAGACAGAGACACAGACAGACAGAAACACAGACAGACAGACACAGACAGACAGAGACACAGACATGCAGAGCTGATCTGAATTCAGCAGAAGAAACATGAATTTATTTTCTCTCTGAGTCTTTTTCCTCATTTTTGACTTTAATGCTCCGTCGCCTCCAGCAGCTCTGCAGAAACCCTCCACCCTCCCTCTGTACCCCACCCGTCTGTCTTTCTACCTCTCTTTCTGTCTCTCATCTCTCTTCTGTCCTTCCTATAACCTCTCCTCTCTATTCACATCAGTTCAGCTCAAACAGGCTCCATATATGCAGGAAACAAACGTTTACATTCAAATGTACAGAAACACCATTTGATGTACAGATAAATACAAAACAGGCCAAACTTCAAATAAAACAGAAACATATCGACTCTCAGTCATAAAATACAAATAAAAATAAACGAGAACTGTGATGTCAAGAGTCCTGGAAATGTTACATTACAGAAATATACAGAAATATACAGAAATATACAAGTAAAACTCCTGATTTTTAAAAAGTAAATATACAAAGTATTCTGGTCAAAAACTACTCTTTAGTTACTTTTGAAGTGTTGATGTTTAATACATGAACAACAGCAGCATTCAGTCAAATCTTCTGCTGTGGTCACACTCACCTTGACACACCTGTGTGTTTTCAGTGGTTTTCATTGGTCCAGCTGTGATCACATCATCTGGTGTCATGTGGTGTCGACGTAATCTGGAAAATTTTAAATTCACCCCAACTTGGAAAGTCAGAGAGAAACACAGCAGACAAAGAGTAAATGTCTGGTTGATCAGTTTTTATTGATTGTTGTATTGCTTACATGTAATCTGGTATCAGGTTGTAACTGAACTGATTTATTACCATTAACCCAGAGACCTGGTCATTTAAAGACACGATCGACTGATTTTCTGACATTTTATAGACCGAAAAACTAATCAATTAATCAAGGAGATGATTGATCATTACAGGAAAGGCCTGGAAAATAATTATAGTAATTAAAAATAGATAAATAAATTAATAAATAAATAGGTCCAAACAAAGATGCAAACGTGTCTGTGCTCCACATGTTGCCATCTTTGTTTGGACCTATTTTGCAGCTGACAAAACTGTGACAGGTTCAGTGCTAAATATTTAATTCATACTTGACATCAGTCATTACAGTAAAAAACTTCAGAAATTCAACATGCTGACAACAAATCCAGCTGTTTCTGTGACTGCAGCGATACATTTCGCTTTGCTTTTCTTTAACTGTCGTCAGTTTCACACAACAGCTCTTCATTATTTTAGATGTTTTTGTGTTTTTGCAAGCTGAGCACTGACGCCGTCCCTCAGTGGGTGTGGCTGCAGTGACATCACAGTCTATGGCGTCACATGCAGCACGTCTGTTTCTCACATCTCCATGTTTCTACTGCAGCAGAACTGAAGGTTTTTGTTTTAAGGAAAGGTTTTAAAAGTCTGTCTGTGATCAGCTCTATGAATTATAGATGAAGCCCCACCTCTCCATCAGACAGACAGACCGACAGACCGACCGACAGACAGACCAACAGACAGACAGACAGACCGACAGACAGACAGACAGACAGACAGACAGACCGACAGACAGACAGACAGACCAACAGACAGACCAACAGACAGACAGACAGACAGACCAACAGACAGACAGACAGACAGACAGACAGACAGACAGACCGACAGACAGACAGACAGACAGACAGACAGACAGACAGACAGACCGACAGACAGACAGACAGACCAACAGACAGACCAACAGACAGACAGACAGACAGACCAACAGACAGACAGACAGACAGACAGACAGACAGACCGACAGACAGACCGACAGACAGACCGACAGACCAACCGACAGACAGACAGACAGACAGACAGACCGACAGACCGACAGACAGACAGACAGACAGACAGACAGACCGACAGACAGACAGACAGACAGACAGACAGACAGACCGACAGACAGACAGACAGACCAACAGACAGACAGACAGACAGACCAACAGACAGACAGACAGACAGACAGACAGACCAACAGACAGACAGACAGACAGACAGACCGACCGACAGACAGACAGACAGACAGACAGACCAACAGACAGACCGACAGACCAACAGACAGACAGACAGACAGACAGACAGACAGACCAACAGACAGACAGACAGACCAACAGACAGACAGACAGACAGACAGACAGACAGACAGACCAACAGACAGACAGACAGACAGACAGGATTTGTGTGTGTTGTTCATTTGGATGTTCAGTATTACCATGGAAATATTGTAGCAGGAATGCATTATAGTGTGTGTGTGTGTGTGTGTGTGTGTGTGTGTGTGTGTGTGTGTGTGTGTGTGTGTCCTGAGGCCTCTCTGGGTGTTTCCCAGCATGCACTTGGGCCAGTTAAACAGTGAGTGTTCGTCTCTGAACCAACACACAGCAGGAGGGAGAGAGGGTGAGCAAGCATGAGTTAAATAGCAGTGAGAGAGACGAATGGTGTTTTGTAGGAGAGAGAAACTGTAAAAAATAAAAAAGCCCCCTACAGGCTGCCCCCTACAGGCTGCCCCCTACAGGCTGCTCCACACTGCCCCCTACAGGCTGCCCCCTACAGGCTGCCCCCTACAGGCTGCCCCACACTGCCCCCTACAGGCTGCCCCACACTGCCCCCTACAGGCTGCCCCCTACAGGCTGCCCCCTACAGGCTGCCCCCTACAGGCTGCCCCACACTGCCCCCTACAGGCTGCCCCCTACAGGCTGCCCCCTACAGGCTGCCCCACACTGCCCCCTACAGGCTGCCCCACACTGCCCCCTACAGGCTGCCCCACACTGCCCCCTACAGGCTGCCCCCTACAGGCTGCCCCCTACAGGCTGCCCCACAGTTAGTAGGTCAGCAACTTTGTTGGTCAATCAGTTGGTCAGTTGCTTCATCAGCTGGTTGGTCGGTTGGTGCAGAAAAATTCCCACATCCACAATTTTTGTCCTAAAATGCAGAAATTTGAAGTGGAAGTCATGTTTCACGTCACATGACCAAACTAATTACTGATTAGTCAGAGTCTTGTGGGAGGGACCACTGGACTGGCGTATACTTTAGCCACACCCCCTTCATAACTGTCACAGTTCCTTTGTTCTTAAAAAAGGCAGAAGACTGTTACAGTGTAAAAAAGCAAAGCTGCTGTTCCAACACAAGATTTTGTTAGAGCAGGTGTTACACCGTAAACTGATCTCTGAGGCTGAACAATAAAGTTTTCTGACATTTTTTGTATACCTTCATGCGAGTGACAGCTGTGGACAGAGACATTATGTTTTTAAGTTGTATTTATGGATGGATGTCCATCACGTTCTTTTGAACATGAGAACTCAAGAACACCTTCAAATCATTTTTATCAAACGTGGTACAAATGACCACTTGGACTCAAGGATGAACTGATTCGATTTTGGTGATCAAAGTTCAAGTTTGCTGTGACATCATAATGTTCAGTTCAGTAACAGTAGTCTGTAAGTGAAGACAGCATGTCTCTCACTGGACTCACACACATCACCATGGTGATAACGTCCACTTTTCTTAAATTCCTTGAAAGTCTTCACTACACATCTTATATGAGGCGTATAAACTTGAACTGGTCGGTGGAGGTGTACAGCACCGTCTGTCTGTGATGGTTGAATCATGATGAGTGTTTTCTGGTTTAAAATGGCTAAAATGCGGCGGTGATGACGAGCTGCGTGACCAAGATGAAGCTGACATGAAAAAAAAAAGATGAGTCCCAGTGTTGAACCCTGAGGCTCTCTGAGAGCTCGCAGGCCTGAAGATCTGACAAACATGATGAAGACCACATGTCAGATTACCAGAGTTCTGCTGAGTCTGTTTAACAGGATAATTACAGCGGTGGACAGCAGAGGAGCTCAACATGTGCACTTTGTCCTGAGGGGACGCTACAGGACAGATAATGGACTCATTCAGGACAATCTGAGTAAAGGAACCAGTTTGACGCCAGTTTAAAAACCCAGTCAGTCTCCACTCTGTCATAAACCAAACCCACCAGAGGTTTAAGTCATTTCATTGTGTTGCCGTGGATACGGGTGTGTTGCCATGGCAACGTTACTACAGGCAACTACAGTTTGACCGTCAGATGAAAAGTGTGAAGCAGCAAAATATTTTATTAATAACTTCAGAGAGAAAGAGAAGGAGCTCAGAGGCAGCGAGAGCAGAGAGCTTCACCTGCTCAGGTCCTTCAGGTCCAGACATGAGACAGACAAATGTCCCTCCGAGTGTCTCTGAGATGTTAAGCTCGACTCTAAATCTGCTGCTGGGAGAGAAAATTAAAAAACACATGAACACACAGCCCCGTTCAGACTGATCTCTCTCTGTGGCTTCAAGGTGATTCTTTTGTTGGTTTAAAAAGATGCTTCATGATGAGACAATTAAAGTCAGTTACATCTGAAACATGTGACATTTCTAAAATCTGCTTCATGCTGAACATTCATACATTAATGTGGATCAATGATAAAACTGCTCAGTTTGACCTTTGACCTATAGAGAGGAACAGAAGCTCTGAGAGTGCAGTGAGTCCTTGGACAGAAACACTCTGCTGTGTGTGTTGGATCAGTCAGACCTCGGGTCTCTGTGTCAGTCTCTGTGTCAGTCTCTGTTTCAGACTCTGTGTCAGTCTCTCCTCCAGTCTCTGTTTCAGTCTGTTTCAGTCTCTCCTCCAGTCTCTGTTTCAGTCTCTGTTTCAGTCTCTGTTTCAGTCTCTCCTCCAGTCTCTGTGTCAGTCTCCCCTCCAGTCTCTGTCAGTCTCTGTTTCAGTCTCTCCTCCAGTCTCTGTTTCAGTCTCTGTTTCAGTCTCTGTTTCAGTCTCTCCTCCAGTCTCTGTGTCAGTCTCTCCTCCAGTCTCTGTGTCAGTCTCTGTTTCAGTCTCTGTTTCAGTCTCTCCTCCAGTCTCTGTCAGTCTCTGTGTCAGTCTCTCCTCCAGTCTCTGTTTCAGTCTCTGTTTCAGTCTCTGTTTCAGTCTCTCCTCCAGTCTCTGTGTCAGTCTCTCCTCCAGTCTCTGTCAGTCTCTGTTTCAGTCTCTCCTTCAGTCTCTGTTTCAGTCTCTCCTTCAGTCTCTGTCAGTCTCTGTTTCAGTCTCTCCTTTAGTCTCTGTTTCAGTCTGTTTCAGTCTCTCCTCCAGTCTCTGTTTCAGTCTCTGTGTCAGTCTCTGTTTCAGTCTCTCCTCCAGTCTCTGTTTCAGTCTCTGTGTCAGTCTCTGTTTCAGTCTCTGTTTCAGTCTCTGTGTCAGTCTCTGTTTCAGTCTCTGTGTCAGTCTCTGTCAGTCTCTGTTTCAGTCTCTGTTTCAGTCTCTCCTCCAGTCTCTGTTTCAGTCTCTGTGTCAGTCTCTGTTTCAGTCTCTCCTCCAGTCTCTGTGTCAGTCTCTGTGTCAGTCTCTGTGTCAGTCTCTGTTTCAGTCTCTGTTTCAGCTGACATTTAACCAACGGTCAGAGACCTGCTGCTCTTGCTGAGTCTCTCTCTGTGTCTCTCCTTTCGTAGGTAAAGAGGAGCTGCCATGTTGGCCTCCTCCATCCCCCCGTCACTCCTCCTCCCCCTCCTCCTCCTCCTTCCCCCTCCCTCTCACTCAGCTGATGTGAACCCTGACCCCTCGGTGCGGTGGGTGGAGCTACAGGGCGCCCCCCTCTCTCACCTGGTCTTGGACCTGGGGGCGGGTCGTCTTTATGTGGGGGGGGTTGACCACCTCTACCAGCTGACCTCTGACCTAGGGGTGATGTCACACGTGAGGACTGGCCCCCACCTGGACTCCCCAGATTGCCTCCCCCCCATTGTCCCCCAGGACTGCTCCTCGGCCACGCCCACTCACAACCACAACAAGCTGCTGCTGATGGAGGCGGGGCAGGGGGCGGAACCCGGGAGTCTGATCGTTTGCGGTTCACTCTATCAGGGCATCTGTGACAAAAGGTAATGTCACAAGTCTGTGATGATGTCACTGTCCAGGTGTATGTACCTGTGTGCTTTATTGAGTCACAAATTTTCATGTTAGCCCGATAGCATGATAGCCTGATTTCTTCTTCTATGGTCCTGCAGGAGTCTGACCAACATCTCTCAGCTCATCTATCAGACGTCTAATCCTGTCGACACTCAGTACGTCGCTGCCAACGACCCTCGAGTCTCCACCGTCGGCCTGGTGATCACCACTGAGAACAAACAGGAAGGGGGCGGGGCTGGTGGCGTCATGCGCTTGATGCTGGTTGGGCGAGGCTACACTAGTAAAGGTCCCGGCGATATCCCACCAATCACAACAAGGCGTCTGTTCCCGGTGGTTCCACCTCGCCGGGCATTCTCTCAGGAGGAAGAGCTTGGGAAACTCGTCGTAGGAAGTTACTCCGAGTATAACAACCACTTTGTGAAGGCCGTTGCCCATGGCAACCATGTGTACTTCCTGTTCTCTCGGCGGGACATGTGGCACAAGAAGGAGTACCGGACGTACGCCTCGCGGCTCTGCGTCTCCGACCGCAGCTTCTACTCATATGTAGAGGTGCCACTGCTGTGCCATGGTGGATACAACCTGGCTCAGGGGGCGTGGTTAGGAAACCACTCAGGTGAGGCGGCCCTCTTCATCATCATGGCAGCGGGACAGGCATCTACGCCTGTCGCCACCGCTCGCTCAGCGCTGTGTGTTTATGGGATGGCGGAGCTGGACGCCATGCTGCTGAAAGCACAGGAAGTGTGTTACACAGAGGGAGGGCGGGGCAGCAGCGGACAGGAAGAGGCCTATATCGAGTACGCTGTGTCGTCGAAATGTCTTAAACTACCAAAGGTAAACACACCTGAACACACACACACACACACACGCACACACACACACACGCGCACACACACACACACACACACACACACACGCACACACACACACACGCGCACACACACACACACACACACACACACACGCACACACGCACACACACACACACACACACACACACACACAGATGAAACGTGTTTTTGAACATTTAGGTAAAATGTACCACAAGTGTTACTTTGTTGAAATTTCAAACCATTTTACCAGAAGACAGATGAAATCATGACGTCAGTTTTCAACATGTCTGAAGCGTGTGCTCAGTTTTCAACATGTCTGAAGCGTGTGCTCAGTTTTCAACATGTCTGAAGCGTGTGCTCAGTTTCAAACATGATGCTCAGGTCCTGAATATTGTGAACTGGTCAAACTGGTCTGTTGTGAGCTGTTCCCAGCATGCACTGAGTGAATGTGGGGTCACAAGGGTCACAGGGGTCAGCTGTGGCATCTCCACACTGCAAGAGGAACACGATCTCATTAAATAGTCACATCATTAGATGATCGATCAGTTTGATTGATCTCTGCACTGTCAGTCAGCAGCCAAGTGGGATGTCTGATGACATCACAGGTTACATGTGATGACATCATAGATTAGCAGCTGGTTTGGTAAGAACCTGTCGATGGTCACATCTGTCTCTCTGCTGACCTTAATACTCTGTGTGTGTGTGTGTGTGTGTGTGTGTGTGTGTGTGTGTGTGTGGAGATTAGAGCTGTGATCTGCAGCAGCTGGATTTATCATCAGACAGCTGTCACTCAAACACACACAGAGGTACACACAGCTGGCAGGACAGATCTGACCCACATATCACACACACACACACACACACACACACACACACACACACACACACACACACACACACATACACAACAGATTAATTGATAATGAAAATGATCGTTATAAGAAACAGTTGAAAAATAGGTTCAAACGTGTGTCAACATGTGTCATAACCAATCAATCAATTAATCGTTGCAGCTGTTTATGATATAATAACGATGTAATGTCTGTCTCTCTCTCTCCATTGACACTTAAGGACTCTCTCTCAGAGTACCCCTGTGGAGGGGAACACACCCCGAACCCCATCGCCAGTGCTGTGCCGCTCTCGGCCACGCCCACCTTCACCTCCGACACCCAGCTGACTGCTGTCACCACAGCAACAGAGGCGGGACACACCATTGCTTTCCTGGGTGACAGAGAGGGACGACTGCGCAAGGTGACATCATCAACACACAGTTCATTTACACACAGTATATATATATATATGTACAGTATATATGTACTCTGTGTATCAGTACGTAGTATATATCCTCTACATACAGTCCATCTGACCAACACACAGCTGGTCCAGTGTTTCCCATGATTCCTGGTGTGTATCAGGTGTCTTCTTCTTTGGTTTGAGCTCTTTGGCAAGTAAATCCTCAGACAGGATGTTGCTGCTCAGCCTCCAGCTCCTCCCAGTGGTGACTCACAGTATGACAGCGAACAATTCTCCACCAGCCCGAAAATCAGCTAAATGTTCCCCTGTTTTTATTTTTAATGCTAAGCTAAACTAAATGTTCCCCTGTTTTTATTTTTAATGCTAAGCTAAACTAAATGTTCCCCTGTTTTTATTGCGAATGCTAAGCTAAACTAAATGTTCCCCTGTTTTTATTGCTAATGCTAAGCTAAACTAAATGTTCCCCTGTTTTTATTGCTAATGCTAAGCTAAACTAAATGTTTGCCCTGTTTTCAGGCTCTATGCTAAGCTAAGCTAACTATTGATATTTGTTGTGATTTTTACCAAATCTGCTTAGTGTTGAAGCTTCTTTCACTGTTCTGTTTCATTGGTCTGGACCTGCAGGATACCCCCCCCCCCCCCCCCCCCCCCCAGGTTCCCTTCGGCAGTGTTCTAACACACACCTGCTCCACATCACACTGCGGCTGTACTGGTTGTTCTGGTTAAACTGGAGTCTCTGAGCGAAATCAGCTGTTAACACACACACACACACACACACACACACACACACACACACACACACACACACACACACACACACACAGTGAACAGAAGCTTGTAGCCTGCAGCTCTTCATGAACAAAACAAGAACACACTCACTGACATAATGATACTCTGTGTGTGTGTGTGTGTGTGTGTGTGTGTGTGTGTGTGTGTGTGTGTGTGTGCGTGATGACTAACAGCCGTTTAGCTTGGAGGGGTTGGGGGGGGGGGGGGGGGTTGTCATCGGGGAGTGTGCTCAGACTCTTGTTGTTGATTGGTTATTGGTCCCCCAGGTGCACTCTGGGTAAGGATCCAGGACAGCCCTGAAACATTTACTGTGTGTGTGAGTGTGTGTGTGTGTGTGTGTGTGTGTGTGTGTGTGTGTGTGTGTGTGAGTGTGTGTGTGTGTGTGTGTGTGTGTGTGTGTTAATGAGGTCTAATCCTGCCTCAGAGCATCAATGAGGTAAACAGCAGAGCTTTGATTCTTCCTGTTAATATTTAATCACACACACACACACACACACACACACACACACTCATTTCTGTATGAAAGTCTGCTCAGGTTCAATCCATTTCGACCACATTCTCCTACATTTTCTATTTGCATTTTTATAGAAAAGGTTTAGTGTCTCCACTGTGTGGATTTCATCAGTAATTTTTAACCAGTCCTCTAATGTTGGAGCGTCTGGTTTATACATCGTCAAAGCATCAAATGGAATCATGATTTAAAATACTGTTTTCAAACATTTATGAATTTCCCTCCAGCAGGATGTAATTTTTTGGGCAAACCCAAAATAAATGATAATGATACCTACATCTGTTCCACATAACCTCCAACACCTTGATATCTCTTCTGGGCAGGAGTAATGAAAGTGTGAGTCATGATATTTTTCCATCTGAATTCCCTCCACCAGCGTGATGATGATGATAATGATGATGATGATGATGATGATGATGTAGTTGTCCACTGTGATTTGCATAAATCCCCCCACTCATCTTCAGATATGACCGTTCCTTCCTCTCTTTCTCATTGATTTTTTACCTGTTGGCTGGTTGAGGAATCCTGAAAGCTTTTATATAATCTGGATATTATTCTGCATCCATTTCCTGATTTGTAAATTGACACAGAAAATATTGTGTCTGCTTTTTGCAACCCCTCAGCCATAATTTCATTTACCGTCTCATAAATCAAATCACATCAGAACGAGTGAATATTAATAAAAAAACCAACAAAGTTTATCACTTTGAACAGCAGGACTGTTGGTCTTTGTGCTGAAATCCACTGAATATAAGCTGAACATGATCTTTGCATTCTGTTTTTATTTCTGTTTTATACAACATATCAACTTGGTCAAAGAAGGAGGGACAAGCAGCTGTCCAACACCTTTTCACTGAATATTTTCATCTTGTACTTAATAACTTAACAGCACATGGCCTCTAAACTACGGAGGCCCTGTAGGGTCAGACAGTACAAAGACTCACTGACTTCTGATGGACATTTAGACAAAACAACATGAACATGAAGCTCCTGCTGCAGAAATATGTTTCAGTGTAAAAGTCCTGTTGTTGTTTGTAGTTTTGGACACCAGCTGTCCTCCTCTGTTAACAACATGACAGGACACACAAACATCTGGATCAACACAGCTGGAATACCTTCCTCCTTTGTGTCTCAGCTTCTTCTTCTGTGGTGTTTGTGTAGGTGACATGTGATCAGTGAGCTTCAGCTGTTCAGATGTGATCAGAACTGTCCAGCTTTATAAACACCGTCCACAATAACTCACCTGTCTGTGTGTCACAGGTGTTGGTGCACTCTAATGGGTCAGGTGATCTGTACGGCAACCTGACGGTGGACAGCGGCAGCAGCGTCGGTGCTGACCTCCTATTGGACGACAGTCAACAGCATGTTTATGTTTTAACCAACAGCAGGGTGAGAGACAAGTCTCCTGTCTGTCTCTCTGTCCACCTGTCTCTCTTTTCCTTTCTCCAATCAGAACCATAAAGATGAAAACAAACTGACATGGTATCTGTCTCCTGTCTGTCTCTCAGCTATCAAAGGTTCCTGTGTCCTCATGTGAGAGACAGACAGACTGTCAGTCCTGTCTCGCGGTCAGAGACCCGTACTGTGGCTGGTGTGTCCTGGAGGGAAGGTAGATCTGTCCGTCAGTCTATCTCTGCTGTGTGTCTGTCCTTTGGTCTGTCTGTGTGTCTGTCTGTCTGTTTGTCTATGTGTCTGTCTGTGTGTCTGTCTGTCCGTCTGCCTGTCTGTTTGTCTATGTGTCTGTCTGTGTGTCTGTGTGTCCGTCTGCCTGTCTGTCAGTCACCGGATGATGTTTGTTGTTTTTATTTCTTTTGTCCAGATGTTCCCGTAAACATCAGTGTCAGCGCCACAAGCAGCCCAACCACTGGCTCTGGAGCTTTAACTCAACCAATCAGTGTGTGACG
>NC_139322.1:107500-135000 GCF_056507025.1 Lutjanus erythropterus | reverse complement strand
CTAAAAGTGAACAGTCAGTTAAATATATAATATATATTTGTGAATCATATAGTTTATGAATTTAGCTAAATCCAGTGCTAAAGTTAGCTTAGCTGTTTGTAACCAGGGAGACAGGACGTAGCGCCATACCTTGCAGTGAGCCTGGGACAAATTTCTTGTCATGTGAAGGTTGTTAAGTTCTGTTTTTGACGTGTGGGAAAGAAACTAAAAACAAACTGTGGCTGCTGTTCGTTGCGCTGCGTCTTTATGTTGTGTTCATTCTGTTTTTTTGTGACAAAGACCCTTTAGTTTGTTTCACTGTCTCCTAACCCGACCTGTCACTCTTCTTCAGTTCTACCTGACTGGTGGGAAGTTTCAGGTATTTAACCTCCTGTGGGAGTTTAAAGGACAAGGAAAGTCCGGCTTGGATGAGACGGGAGGGTTTATAATCAAGAGTGGGCAGATAAATTCTGTTTCATCTCCAACTACAGGCTTACCAGACTTCCAAAGATGAGGTATTTTCCTCTCATATCAAGAAATCAGTCGAGACCCAGTTGACGCACACGTAGACACACTCTGATTGGCTGACAGGTCGGCTGGGGGTCCAACATATGAGCAGTCACATCGTCACCAGCAGTGATGACCTGGTCCTGGTCCTGGACATGAACATGTCCAAAACCAAAGACCTGATGACTGACTTGACTAAGAATTCTCCAGTCATCTCTCCTGTAGTGATCAATGATCACTGATCAATAATCAGGCTATGCTGTATAAATTTAAGGCACCATCAGATTAAATTTAAGAGGAACCTCAGTCAAAGTGGTTTGATGCTCCCAGGATCTGTGAGGGTTCTAAACTAGTCCGACCTCACTCAAGTTTGTGTTCTTGTGTTCTTCAGGACCCACAGCTCCTGGATCTGGTTCCTGATAAAGGTCCCGTCTCTGGAGGAACCCGACTGACCATCAGAGGGCGACAGCTGCTAACAGGACAGAAGACAGACCTGAGAGCCTTCCTGGGCCCCCAGCCCTGCTACATGTGAGTACTGCAGTACTGTAGTACTTTGAAGTATTCAGTGCATGAACAGATTCATAACTCTTTGGTTCCACCTGATTATCTCCTCGTCTCATCCTTTTGTCTCCTTATTTCCTCTCCTTGTCTCATTTCTCCCCTCCTCCTCTCCTCATTTCATCTTCCTGTCTCCTTGTCCCCTATCCTCTCCTACTCTAATCTCCTCCCCTCTTCTCCTCTGTCCTCATTTCCTCGTCTCTCTGTGTCTTCTGTCCTCATCTCCTTGTCTCCTTGTCCCCTGTCCTCTCAGTAGTTTGGAGGAGGTCAATGACACCCAGCTGGTATGTCAGACTGGTTCCAGTAATCAGACCGGTGAAGTTCCAGTCCGGGTTCTGTTTGGTAAGGCAGAGAGAACCGTTCCCAGTGTGACATTCCGGTACCTTGATGACCCTGTCATCACCGATGCCGCACCGGCAGAGAGCTTCTACGCGTAAGAAACTGATCACGACTCAATCACCAATATTCAATCATCTAATCACTCAGAGAGATGTCCTTATAAGGTAATGACTTCCTGTCCTTAGAGGTGGACGTGTCATCATGGTGACGGGCCGGAACCTGGATGTGGTGCAGCAGCCAATCATAGCGGTGTGGGTGGAGCCTCTGGAAGTCCAGAGGGTGAGACGGAGAAAACGATTGGCTCTGTTGACCGCCAAGCAGCAGCTGGTCTTTAACAGCACCATGGCAACGGTGAGAGCAACCAGCCAATCAGACATCAGTTAGAGTCAGACGTGTCACACAAGGTCAAAGGTCAAAAACCTGTCTGTCTCACCACCTGTCTGTCTCTCAGGTTTCAGAGCACTGCTCTGTCCTGTCGTCCTCTCAGATGACCTGTCCAACCCCCACAGTCACACCAGAGTTCAAAGTAAAGGGAGTCTGGTTTCAACTGGACAATGTCCGAGTCCACTATGAGACAATCAAGGTGCCTGTCTGTCTGTCTGTGACATGCTTTTAAAATTTACTTCATAACAGCCCAATTCAGACAGAAATCTGTCTCTCTGCTTGTATGTCTTTCTACTTGTCTGTCTCTCAGGGTAAAAGCTTCATTTATTATTCCAACCCGGAGATTTTTCCTCTGAATCGAGACACTCCAGAGGCTCCGTATCGCTTCAAACCAGGAGGAGTGATCGCTGTGGAGGTAAACACCTGAACTGTCTGTCCACTGACTGACCACAACCACCAATCTGTCTACTGACTAATAGAACCTGTCTCATTTCTCATTTGTCCCTGTGGCGTCCCTCAGGGTCAGGACCTGACCAGAGCCATCTCCAGACAGGAAGTGAAGGCTCGGCTTGGGGATCAGGAGTGTGAGGTGAAGACTCTGGACAATACTCACCTGTACTGTGAACCTCCAGAGATCCAACCAATGAGTGTGGACGACAATGAGCTGCCCAGCCTCAAGGTACAGAGACGACATGAGACTATAGAATATATAGATTATACAGTACAGTTAGATCCAAGTCATTTGATTGGACAAGAGACATTTCATGCTAATACAGAGTATAACAACCATAGACATGTATACGTAGACGCCGCATTGAGCGCCGAATCCTACGTCGACGTCGCCGCCATATTGGATGTGGCAAGAGCGAACGCAGAAGATGCCTCATTCAAGAGTGGCAACACACGGAAAAACCACACACACACTCACACACACACACACACATACACACATACACACACACACACACACACACAGACACACACACACACACACACACACACACACATACACACACACACACACACACACACAGACAGACACACACACACACACACACACACACACACACACACAGACAGACACACACACACACACACACACACATACACACACACACACACACACACACACACACACAGACACACACACACACACACACACACACACACACAGACACACACACACACACACACACACACACACACACACACACACACACAGACTGTAGTTGTATAGATATAAGTATGTATATATGTTAGAGCTGCAACGGATCAAAAACCTCGCGGTTCAGATCGTATCACGGTTTTGAGTCATTGATCGGATCATTTTTCAGATCAGCAAAAAAGAAAAAAGTGTTGGGATTAGAATGATTTTAAAAATGCACTTGTCTTTGATCTTTGTCTGTCTGTAATTATCACCATAGTGATGTGATGTAATAATAATGATCATAGTAATGATAATGGTAATATATTAAAAACTTCAAACTTATACAGTGCTGTACTATGTATATACTGTACATATATTAGATCATTATACACTGTACAGTATAATACACAACTACACTCTGTAGTCTGGCTCAATGTCCCGCCTACAGCAGCACATCTGATTGGTTAGAAGTGATGATCAATCAGCAGACACACTGTGTGACAGACGGGGTGAGACAGAGCTGCAGCGGTGAGCAGAGAGGAGCTGTGGACAAGTTAAGACATGACATCACCAAAGTTTGATGATCTGTTTCTATGGTGACAGCAGAGTTACATCAGTGAAAAAAGTTATGGTCTGGATTTCACTCGAGGCGACGTGACGACTTTTAACTGAGAGCTGAGCTGCACACAGCAGCATCTGTCCTTCTGTTCACTGCAGCTCTGCATGGAGACTTCAGCTTTTAGAACTGATACAGAACTAACAGTGACAGAAAAACTATGATGCTCACATGTGGTCAGAACCGTAGAGGACGATCCGTACGAGACACGGGTCGACCGCGATCCGTACGGGACACGGGTTGACTGTGATCCGTACGAGACACGGGTCGACCGCGATCCGTACGAGACACGGGTCAGCCGTGATCCGTACGAGACACGGGTCGACCGCGATCCGTACGAGACACGGGTCAGCCGTGATCCGTACGAGACACGGGCTGACCGCGATCTGTACGAGACACGGGTCAACTGTGATCCGTACGAGACACGGGTCGACCGCGATCCGTACGAGACACGGGTCAGCCGTGATCCGTACGAGACACGGGTCGACCGCGATCCGTACGAGACACAGGTCAACTGTGATCCGTACGAGACACGGGTCGACCGCGATCCGTACGAGACACGGGTCAGCCGTGATCCGTACGAGACACGGGTCGACCGCGATCCGTACGAGACACGGGTCAGCCGTGATCCGTACGAGACACGGGCTGACCGCGATCTGTACGAGACACGGGTCAACTGTGATCCGTACGGGACACGGGTCGACCGCGATCCGTACGAGACACGGGTCGACCGCGATCCGTACGAGACACGGGTCGACTGAGATCCGTACGGGACACGGGTCGACCGTGATCCGTATGAGACACGGGTCAACTGTGATCCGTACGAGACACGGGTCGACCGCGATCCGTACGAGACACGGGTCGACCGCGATCCGTACGGGACACGGGTCGACCGTGATCCGTATGAGACACGGGTCAACTGTGATCCGTATGAGACACGGGTCGACCGCGATCCGTACGGGACACGGGTCGACCGCGATCCGTACGAGACACGGGTCGACTGTGATCCGTACGAGACACGGGTCAGCTGAGATCCATTGCAGCACTAATATATGTTCATCTATGCCCTCCTGTACAGATAGATGTATGTATATATGTTCATCAATCACTGAATATCAAAATGATTAATCAAAATCAGTTAAATGTAAACGTTCGTGCTCTTTATTCAGAAAACCCACCTGTCACATCTACGTTTCAGGATCTGGTTATTATAAACACAGATGTTTAATATTAATATTTCATTGATCGCTGTAAAAACTCATAAAAACATTAGAAAAATCCATATGTTGGTTTGGTGTCCTAAACATAAAAGGAGTAAACATTTATAATCATCACATCACATTTTGTGTCCCAGATATATTAGTGTGTGTGTGAATGTGTGAATAAAGGGCATTAATTTAAATCACTTTGTAGAAAGGCGCTTTATGAAGTTCGGTCTATTTCCTTGCATTAGTTTACGGGCAGATCTGCCACATCCAATATGGCGGACACGCCGACGTATCGCAGCAACAGGCCAACCCGCTCAATGAGACGTCTTCGTTTATATGTCTATGATAACAACTCTGCTACATACATGTTCCACTAACTGTCTGTCTGTTTATCTGTCTGTCTCTCAGGTGTTCATGGGAAACCTGCAGGTGGACCTGGGACTCGTTCAGTATGACAGTGACTCTCTGCTATCCCCCGTCCCATTGGCTGCTCAGATCAGTTTAGGGGCAGGAGCAGCTGTCATCATCCTGTCGGTGCTGGTCGTCATCCTCATGTACAGGTACCTGTCTGTGTGAATCCACCTGTCTGTCTGTCTGTCTGTCTTTAACAGTGAACTCTGTGCCCTTGTTTTTGTCTGACAGGTTCTGTTCTACTGAATGAAGTTACTGAAGCTCTGTAAACTTTACACTCAGTTTACCTTCATGTAAATATTCTACATGACTAAACTATGGGATCTTCACAAGAAGTTAAAAATAACAGTTTGTAATGAGAGCTGATGAGTTGACTTGTTCTTGCTTGTGTGTGTGTGTGTGTGTGTGTGTGTGTGTGTGTGTGTGTGTGTGTGTGCGTGCGTGCGTGCGTGCGTGCGTGCGCGCGCGTGCGTGCGTGCGTGCGTGTGTGTGTGTGTGTGTGTGTGCAGGAGGAAGAGTAAACAGGCTCTCAGAGATTATAAGAAGGTTTTGCTGCAGTTGGAAACCCTGGAGATCAACGTGGGAGACCAGTGTCGCAAAGAGTTCACTGGTACACAAAAACACACACATGTAAACCTCCACATGGTCCATTCAGATCAAGTCAAGTCAGTTTTATTTGTTCAGTCCAAAAATACAACTTTACTCAAAACCCTCTGCAGTCTGTCAGCCAGCGAACAACAGTCTGTCCTCGTATCTGCAGTCTGACATCACGTCCACTCTGACTGATCTCTCTCAAACCAACGTTTCCATGTGACTCTAACATTATTTTAAGTCAACACTAATATACTAATCATCTATATGGACTTTGTCCTCAACGACATTGGACGACTTCTCTCAGTAGATTTCAGAGTGAAGAATGTTTCACTAAAATGGTCATTTAAAATGTGTGTGTCTCTGTGCACATCAAGCTACACTGCTGTCAGATGAAGCTTAACAGCTTCCTTGATGGTCCTCAAAGTAACAGAGAAATTACAAACAATATTTGGGACTCATTTTGTCAAGTACCAGAGGGACAAGTTGGTAGATGAAGCTCTTCCCAAACTCAGTTCCGGTTCCAATTTCAAAGTTATTGGTACTTTAAACCAATTTATGACAGCTGTGATCACAGCCTCTGTCTGGTCTGTAGCAGTGGACATTGCGTTTTGACTGAAAAACCACTGTTTCGTGTTGTGACTTCAGACCAGATGTGGTGGATTTGAAGGTCCGCACCCCAGCAAGTTCAGATCAGAAGTGATCCACAAAGTCTTGTAACCAATAACTGGACTGTGCTGATACAGTGCTTTTCACCCTTAGTGAGACAAAGTTTCACAAAATAAGACTTGCCAGATGCTGGCCAAGTCTTTTTGAATAAACTAGGGTTCTGTGTCTGGAACGAGGACTTGTCAGCATGTGGATATCAGGAGTCCAGGATCAGAGTCCATGTTTGTTGACCTAACATCTTTTTCTTCTTCTTGTGTGTGGAGACTTGATGACAGAGATGATGGACCTGAGTAGTGATGTTGGAGGACCGGGACTCCCCCTACTGGACTACAGGACATACGCAGAGAGAGTCTTCTTCCCCGGCCAGCAGGTGGCGCCGCTGAGCCGCCAGCTGGACCTGCCAGAGTCCAGGAGGCAGACTGTGGAACAGGGTCTCCAGCAGCTCAACAACCTGCTCAACAACAGACTCTTCCTCACCAGGGTGGGTTGGGGGTCATGTGATGGTGATGTGACCTGGTCTCAGGTCAGGAGACGCCTGGACCTGCAGGTGACACTTTGTTTTGTCTCTGTCTCCCAGTTCATCCACACTCTGGAGGCCCAGCAGGGTTTCTCTCAGAGAGATCGGGGTTACGTAGCCAGTCTGCTCACCATGGCCCTGCACGACAAACTGGAGTACTTCACCGAGGTCATGAAGAGTCTGCTGCAGGACTTGGTGCAGCAGTACGTCGCCAAGAACCCCAAACTGATGCTACGCAGGTATGTAAAACAAACTCAACTTTGTCTGCCAAATCTGTCAGCTGCAGACAACTTTAAACGGCCACATGGGCGTTGTCAGACATGTCAGACATTTTATTTTGCCAAGGAGAAACTTGACTTGCAGTCAGAGTGCAAGATAAACAACAGCAAAAGTACAAAAACATCAAAGTGTTTTTCCTGTAGATATAAAACGCAGGACCTTCAGTAAAATGCCTAATAATTGTGCAAATTGATCAGAGTTTTTTCACAAAGTACAAAGGATTTCTCAGTCCTTTTGGGCTTAAACCTGGTTTCCCTAAATAAGGGGTCACAAATTCATCGTGAAGGGGGTGGTTTGTGCAGTCTAATATGGACCTAGCCTTGCCCAGAAACTGCCGGTCAAAGGTAGCCGTCAGGGAGGTCTGTGGAGCCCCTGTCACCCCACCAGCCACTTAACGCTCAGGTGATTTTCATCCCTGATGCTCAGGGTATGCTAGTCAACAATCATAGAAAAGGTGAGAACTGATTCAATAAATGTCTTATAAAATAAGGATGTCATTTTCCTGTCAACATTAAAAACGTTAAACTCTCTGTGAACATATAAACATTGCTGTCCCGTCTTACAGACTGCATCAGAATTGGCATCAAATTTCAATGATGGTTCAAAGGTACTTGTACTGTTCAACAAATTCAGTGCCAGCACCTTTGATGACAGTCTGAGATGGTGGGATGCCTTCCTTTTAAAATCATTGATCATGTCCGTAGGCCTTGAGGTATTTAGTTGGATGAAGGCCTCATCACACCATCCTGACAAACTCATCAACCACTGGCCCACGCTGAGATTCATGATGATGGAGTAAGCTGATGAGAACAACAGCATCTGCATTTGTTTTAAACCTGATAATTCACCCCAACACCATCAGCTTTCTTTAATTTGTCTTGGTTCATTTCACTGACTGAAACTCACTGCAGACAGTGATACATATACAATGGACAATGACAACTGATTCAAATGAGATCACATTGTAAAAAATTTGTAGGCTTGAAAACATGACAGTGAAGCTCCTCGGTCATTCAGGTCAAAGTTCAACTCCTGTTGCTATCATGCACACAACAGTTACAGTGAAACAGTAACGAAATTCTTAAATATCAGGCTCCGGCAAGAGTTTGGCCGTCTTATAGCCTGCAGAATGAAGCGGTCCCTGATCCTGGTGGTACGGGACTAGATGCTGCGATACCATCAGGCTGGTCTGGAGGTTCTCCATGGACGGCAGCTCAGTCCTGGGATGAGATGTAGACATTATCTCAGCACTGATGGTTCTTTTTCCAGACCACATGTTCCTGGTGTTGGAGCCCTGATAGTTCATTCCATAACTGCTTATCCTTATGAGTCACAGGGGGGTGGAGTCTATCCCAGCTGACATTGGGCAAGAGGCGGGGTTCACCCTGGACAAGTCTCCAGTTCATCACAGGACTGACACACAGAGACAGACGACCACTGACACTCACATTCACAGCTATGGACAATTTAGTAGGACCAATTGACCTATTATGCTGCATGTCTTTGGACTGTGGGAGGAAGCCAGAGAACCCAGAGAGAACCCATGCAGACATGAGGAGAACATACAAACTCCGCACAGAAAGGCCCTGACCCAGTCACAAACTGCCCAGCGCCCCAGCTGGCTGGGGGATTCGAACTCAGGACCTTCTTGCTGTGAGGCAGCAGTGCTAACCACTGCACCACCTGTTCTTTTCCTGAAACACACCACTCGATAGTGCTGACGGAGGGATGTAGGGCTTACTCTGATTGGTCGGACCGGCACTGACTGGTCTGTGTCATGTGAGATGTGATCTGATTTGCTCAAGGGAGGAGAAGGGAGGGCCTTATATCTGCCCCTGACCATGAGCTGTAATAATAAAGACCGATCAGGGGGAGTACAAGGCTCAAAATGATCTTCTCATCTGAGCACCACTGGTTGTTGACCACGAAGCCTCCCTTCCCCTCTTGTTCTTACCTGATGATGTCATCCAGTCCTGGCAGTGAATAGAGGGTCCCCCTGGAGCAGCAGCTGAGTCCAGGATCAAAAGGTTGAGCCAAGTCTCAGGGAAAACCCTGAAGTTACAGTTCATACTGTCCTGTTAAAAAGCTGTCCTGCTCCTGTGTCCATTTAGTTTATTATCCAGTAACTGGACATTTAATAGAAGATTTCACTCAGAAGGGGTCGGTGATAATATTTCCTCAACGTGGTCCCAACTGTCACTTCCTTTGTATCCTCTGTGTTCCAGGTACACCTGTTGACAAGTGTTGTCCACCAATGATCATGTGCAAATGTTGTTTTCTATCACGCTCTATGACAGCACTTGCTTCAGCATGATGCGAAACAATAAAAAACAAAACAAAACAAAACAAACCTAACAAAAAACAATGAAGATGCAAAGTTGTGGAGGAGCTTGCAACACATCAGCTGTCCTTAGCAACATCCCATCTCTAAGAAAACAAGGGAAACTGGGATTTCTGCAGGTTGCCAGTTCCATAGTCCTGTTGCTTTAGATGTAGCCCCTGGTGGTGATCTGCTCTCTGAAACGTTACACAGGCTGAAGTGATGGTCGTCCATCTGTCCATCTGTTTCCTGTTGCTTATCTCTTACCTGTGGATCATAGTGGCAGGTCCTGCTGGAGGATCCTGAGGTTATCTTTGATTGGTCCCAGGTTGGATGTACAGATCCTGCATAGTTTTCTCAGCTGCACAACAAACAACAAACAACAAACAACTTCTGCAGACGCAATTATAGACGCAAATCTGAGCTGATTCTGATCCAGAAATGATGACCACATCTGACACTCGAGACAGACCACCTGATTAATTCATCCATGATTCATCCAAACTTTTCAGAAAATGATGGCTTGTTGATCTGTCTGTCTGTCTGTCTGTCTGTCTGTCTGTCTGTCTGTCTGTGTTTCAGGACAGAGACAGTTGTAGAGAAGATGTTGACCAACTGGATGTCAATCTGCCTCTATTCCTTTCTCAAGGTAAATGCCTGTCAGTCTGTCAATAAAACCACTAACTTGTCTGTCTTCAGCTCACCTGTCTGTCTCACCCTCACCTGTCTGTCAGGAGGTGGCAGGGGAGCCTCTCTACATGCTCTACAGAGCCATAAAGTATCAGGTGGATAAAGGTCCGGTGGACGCTGTGACAGGAAAGGCCAAACGAACGCTGAACGACAGCCACCTACTGCGAGAGGACATTGACTACTGTGCTATGGTAACCATGGCAACATGCACACATGTCAACTGTAGGCAACAATAACACACCTGGAAAATATAAGTTGTAATGGACAACTCAGACTGTCCACAAACAATGAACTGTCTGTCTCTGAACCTGTCTGTCTCTTTCTCTGAACTTGTCTTTCTCTCTGAACCTCTCTGTCTGTCTCTGAACCTGTCTATCTCTTTCTCTGAACTTGTCTGTCTCTCTCTCTCTTTGAACCTGTCTGTCTCTCTGAACCTCACTGTCTGTCTCTGAACCTGTCTATCTCTTTCTCTGAACTTGTCTGTCTCTCTCTCTCTTTGAACCTGTCTGTCTCTCTGACTGAACCTGTCTGTCTCTCTGAACCTGTCTGTCTCTCTCAGACTCTGACAGTGTTGGTGAAGAATGGAGTTGAAGTTCAACCATGTCCGGTTAAAGTGCTTGACACTGACACCATCACACAGGTAAGTACCTGTCTGTCTGTCTGTCTGTCTGTCTGTCTGTCTGTCTGTCTGTCTGTTCCTCACCTGTCTGTCTGCCTGTAACTCAACCTGTCTCTCACCTGTCTGTCTGTGTCCAGGTAAAGGATAAGATCCTGGATCAGGTCTACAGAGGAGCTCCGTTCTCTCAGAGACCAGCAGCAGACAGTCTGGACCTGGGTACACACAGCTGACTCACCTGTCTCACCTGTCTCACCTGTGTGGTTTGATTGACAGCTCATACTGATCTGTCTCTCTGTGTTTGATTGACAGAGTGGCGTTCAGGTCAGGCAGGTCACCTGACCTTGTCAGATGATGATGTCACAGCGGTGGTTCAAGGTCGCTGGAAACGACTCAACACTCTGCAGCACTACAAGGTAACAACAGCAACCAACCAATCAGAGCGTGTTCTTCTTCTGTCCTTGTTCACCTGCTATCAGATAGTAAATATTAAACTCTCCTCCTGGGTTCTTTAGGTTCCAGATGGAGCAACCGTCGCCCTGATTCCTCGTTCTCAGAGTTCAGGTGGAGTTGGAGTCAACCAGGTGTTCCAGACTGGAGAGAGTAAGAACACAACTAAACAATCATAGAACATGTGGAACATCCACAACCAAGAACAACCACTTTGAATGTCTGAACATTTAGGACAAGAATAACAAGAACATCTGAAACCCAGAGCCAACACTGAGATAATCATGTAGAACATGTAGAACACAACAACACTTAATAACACCTGTTTGGACAAATAAAATCATCTAGAACCATTAGGCGATACACAAAGTACCTTATAAATAATACAGAGGGAACTGTTTAGAACACCTTGAACCCAAAGCTGACACAGAAAGAACAACGTAGAACATGTAGAACACACACAACCATCTAGAACTTTTTATTAATACAAAGAGACCAATCTAGAAAATCCTGAAGGTAACACACAAAGGCAAGAAAGACAGCACAAAAATAACAATATAGAACATCTAGAACATCTACAACCCAGAAGTAAAAGAAAGAGACAAGAATAAAGAAAAAAAAAACTAAAATTGAATAAAAAATTTAGAACCCAGAAACAACAAATTGCACCATATCAAACATCTAAAAAATTTAGAACACCTAGAATATTTAGAAAATCTGAAACCCAGAGTCAGCACAGAGAGAGCCATGTAGGACATTTAGAACCCAGAACCAAAACAAAAAGACCATTCAGAACATACAGAAACCAGAACCCATACAAAGTACCACATATAACCTGGTTAAAACTAAAGCAATTTAGAACATCTTGAACCCAAAACAAACACAACATCCAGAACCTCAGAATATCTAGAAAACCCACAACCCAACACAAGAACCATTTTGAACATCCAGAACCCAGAACTTCAATAATAACTTAAATAATACCATATAGAACCTGTGGTGAACAACATAGAGACCAGCTTAGAACATATTGAACCCAAAACAAATGTAACACAATTACCACCAAGAGCATCTAGGATATGTACAACACACAGAACCCAGACCCAATACAAAAGAACACATTTAGAACCCAGAATCAAGAGGGAGGATCACCTAGAATGTCTGAAACACATAGATCATCTAGAACCCAGCAACAGCACAAAGAGAACAATGTATAACCTGGAATAAACACAAAGAAAAACATTTAAACTTTTCTAGAACACAGAACCAACACCACAAGGACCATATAAACCCAGAAAGAACACATATGGGGAACATGTAGAACACCTACAACCCAGATTTAACTCAAAGAGAACCATGTAGTACATCTAGAATCCAGACTAATATCTAAACCCTCTGTAACATTTATGGGGAATAAGAAAACAGAACCAATGTAAGAACTTTAAAGAATGTGAAGACGACAGGCCAGATGCATGTAGAACATCTGTAACTCAGACCGAACACAAAGTGAACCATCTAGAACCAACACCTCTGTAGTTTGTCTGATGAATCCTCCTGATGTTTTTTTATTGGTCGTTGTGGTGACTGATGGTCTGTGTGTGGTTGCCATAGAAACGCCAATGCTGGAGGGCGAGGAAGAGGAGGGTCTGCGTCTTTGGCACCTGGTGAAGAGCAGCGAAGATCCTGAAATCCCAAAACACAGAAAGAGCAGCATGAGGGAGAGAGAACGAGCCAAGGCCATACCTGAGATTTACCTGACCAGACTGCTGTCCATGAAGGTAACACATACACATTGATAAACACGTGTGTCTCTATACCTGTCCATCTCTCCACCTGTTTGTCTTTCTACCTGTCCGTCTCCCTACCTGTCCATCTCTCTGCAGGGGACGTTGCAGAAGTTTGTGGACGATGTCTTTGTGGCGATCCTCAGTACAAAGCGTCCTCCTCCGATCGCTGTCAGATTCTTCTTTGACTTCCTGGATGACATGGCAGAGAAACACGGCATTGATGACCCTGAAACCGTCCACATCTGGAAGACCAACAGGTGAGAAGCACACCTGGGCAGCTGTCTGACTGTCTCAGATCTGTCTGTGTCTCTGACCTGTGTGTCTCTGTCCAGTCTCCCTCTCAGGTTCTGGGTGAACATCCTGAAGAATCCTCAGTTTGTTTTGGACGTTCAGGTGAGCGACAGTATCGACGCCGTCCTGTCCGTCATCGCTCAGACTTTCATCGACTCCTGCACCACCTCCGAGCACAAAGTGGGACGGGTATGACTTGTCTGTCTTTCTGTCTGTCTGTATGTGACTGTTTCTTTACACGTGTTAAAATTTTAATCATGTGACCTCATGCTTACTTTCTATCCAATCAGGACTCTCCTGTAAACAAGCTGCTGTATGCCAGAGAGATTCCCCGATACAAACAGCTGGTGGAGAGGTGAATTCAATCTGCTACCATAGAAACACTCAGTTACCTTAGAAACAGTTACTCACAGCAGTACCCATTACTAACTAAAGAATTATTGTGTGTGTGTGTGTGTGTGTGTGTGTGTGTGTGTGTGTGTGTGTATATGTGTGTGTGTGTGTGTGTGTGTGTGTGTGTGTGTGTGTGTATGTGTGTGTGTGTGTGTGTGTGTGTGTGTGTGTATGTGTGTGTGTGTGTGTGTGTGTGTGTGTGTGTGTGTGTGTGTGTATGTGTGTGTAGGTATTACAGTGACATCCACAGCGCCGCCTCAGGCTGTTATCAGGAGATGAATTCCACTCTGACTGAATTGTCCGGGGTCAGTAAACACAACCTGAACTACATGTTACTGTCTGAAATACAAACAACCTTACAGTAACTGAATACTGTCTCTGTCTGTCTGCAGAGTTTTGCCTCAGAGATGAACAGTCTTGTTGCTCTTCATGAACTCTACAAGTACATCAACAAATACTACGACCAGGTAACACACAGGCACCGACGCACACACTCCTCTTATTCCTGGCTGTCCATCATACCTGATGATGATGCTAGCTTAGGGGGTTGGGGGGGGTTCAGCACTGTTGATGCTGGTGCAACTTCATGTGGCTGTGGAGGCCAATGTGTGAGCCTCACACTCATCCACACGAGCAACAACAGAGCCCAGATGTTGGAGGTGATGCCTGCAACCTTCTGGTGTGTTTCAGTCCTCCTCTGTTAGTTGGTGTAATGTAACTTTTCCCAGTCTTAGCCCTCAGGGTTCACTGTCCTGCATGTTTTAAATGTTTCCCTATTTCAACACACCTGACTCATATGATCAGGTCATTTTCATTCAGGCTTGATGACAAGCTGATCATTTGAATTAAAAGGTGTGTTGGAGCAGGGAAACATCTAATGCATGCAGGGCACTGAGCCCTGAGGATGAGGAACCTGTATTTGTTTGGTCACCCTGGCACAGTTCCTGCCATGTCATTCTACTGAGTATCAGTTTCAAGTTTAGTCATCCTCAGATGAGCCTTTGGTCATCTCTACCCTCCTGGCTAGCTTGCCATTGCTTTCTGCTCCTGTGTCTTTCTTTAGAATGTCTATGAATGTTAATGTGGGACACCTTGTGATCAATGTCTGTTTAGTGGCTCCCAAAGCACCAGTTTGCTTGCTAGAAGCTCCTGATGTCTCTGGCAATGACTGACTAACCTCATTCTCTTCTCGCTCACCCTTAGAAGCCCTCCACACAGATTCAGTGTGTAGGGATGGAATTCATGAGACTTTATTGATACTAGTGTAATTACTAACTATGACCATGTGCATGGTTTGGCTACGCACTCCTAGCCACATCCTTGCAGTCAGGGGTAAAGGATTAGAGATGAGGGTGATGGTGTCACACACACCATCTTCACTCTGCCAGACAGACTTCCAGTAGCATGAGAAGCTCATGATGACCTTTGTCTGGCAGGAGCTGCAGGGGAACTCTGGTGGTCCGGTCTGTTGGACTTCACCTATCTTCAGCTGAGATTTGAGGTTTACTCCATTAGCCAGCATAAATCCTGAAGTTTACCCACATGGCAGTGGGGCAGTGTTGGTGGAACACCTCAAGTAGCTCAGAGATCAGCTTACATTTGCCAGCTACACTTTGAGAATCAAAGACATTAAATGTTCCACTGTTATCCCTGTAAACTGCACATGTGCTGTGACAGCAACAGTAACTTAGGAGGGTGGGACTCAGCAAAGGCTCAATTAAAAGACTAACATTTCTGCACCTGTCTCTCTCTCTCTGTATCTACGTGTCTGTCTGTCAGATCATCATGTCTCTGGAGGAGGACAGCTCAGGTCAGAAGATGCAGTTGGCCTATCGGCTGCAGCAGGTCGCCGCCCTGGTGGAGAATAAGGTCACTGACCTCTGATGAGCTCTGACCTCATGACCCTGCTGAGGAGGAAGAGGATGAAGACCTTCAGCATCAATGAGAGACTGAAATCACTGGACTCCTGTTAACACTGTGTCTTCCTGCTGTGTGTGTGTGTGTGTGTGTGTGTGTGTGTGTGTGTGTGTGTGTGGAGATATGAGGTTTTTATAGTCAGACTCAGGAGATCCCAGTTCTTTAGGTTCCTTCAGTCAAACTAAACTTAAACCTGAATCCAAACTTAAACCTGAACCTGAACCCAGCGTTAGACCAACCTGACACGACAATCTAACCAATCAGATCAGGGAACATCATCATCACCTGCTGCCTTGCACTACATGTCCCAGAGTTCCCTGCTGCTCTATTGTCTTTGCAGAGTAAGAAAGCACAATTTGAATCTTCTGATCACATGTATTGATTATTGACCTGCTGATCTCAGACAATATTTTTGCCTTTTCTACTGAAACCAGCACGACTCTGTGTGTCTGGAGCTTTACTGAATGCAACAAATCAGGGAGAGTTTTTAAATGTGGTTTCAGGCTGGTTCCAGTTTCAGTTTTGGTCTCCAGTTCAAACAAAGTCTCCTCAAGTAAATTTGACCTGAAGACCTCAGGACCTGAACCATCCCACTCTTGTTCCAGTCTCATCAGGCTTCCTCACTTCCAGGTTGAGTCCAGGTTGTCTCACCAGGGTTCTCAGGTTTTTATAGATGCCAGTTTAAATTATTGGACCTGACAACATCTGGCAAGTGCTGGATATTTATTTGGGTCCATTTCAGCTTCCGTAGACCTTATGTGGATCAGGTTTGATGGTCTTATTTATTTTGACTTTTTAACGAACAATCTGATCTCAGGTCACGGTAACATAAGTTCCGGGTTCCTTTTTGCATCTGGTACATTTTTATAGTTATGAAGACTCTCAGCCAAGTGAAGGAAGCTTGACTGACGTAGTAGCCAAACTATGTGATGACAACATGATATAAAGACTTTTTCTTATAGATTTACATTGTGAAAGAAGCAGCTGTAAAACATTTAATACATTTTTTAGCATCACACCTCCATGAAATGATTCATTTCACTATCAGGATCTGACCTGTTCACTCTGATAACCCTTGTTAAGTCTAGAAGAGCCACATGGTTGAATCGTTTTATCCCCGTTCCCATCAGTGAAGGGATAAACAGGAAGTTAGCTGCTCAGCCAGCAGAAGCCTCTGGTGCTGCTGCATCCATTTCATAGTTGGTATTCTGTCGGTTGTGCTGCCTTGTCAAAAAATACTACAGTAGCACAAGTCCGTAGCAGAGAAACCCAAACCCAAACCCAGAACCACTAAGTAGCACATCTCAACACCTGAAGTCAGCTTGTCCGTGTGGTTGCATTAGGCTTATCAATCACAGTGCAGTCAGGGCAACAAACAGACCAATCAGAGCCAAACTCGTCCAGCTTCTTCTTCACGAGTGGATTAATCTGCACCAGTCAGCACACTAGCTAAACGAAACAGCAGCTAACTGGACATGAAGTTCACACCTCTTCAGTTCAGCTAGAGCTGCTGCATCTCTCTGACTGAACAGGAGCAGCTAATCTGCTATGATAGCATCCTCTGTTCTGGACTCAGCTCAGCTCTGTCAGGGTGGTTTGCTATTGGTTGATGGCACAAATTGAACTGAAAGGAAACTCTTTGCACAGGTTTACTTCACCACTGTGAGTGAATTGAGTACGACAATTCAAACTGCCTCAGGTAGTTTTTTTAAGCTAGTGATGTAGCTAACTAGGCAGCTAGCTTCTTGAACAGTGGACCAAGGAACCCACAGGTCCTGAAACAAAGAAACATAAGAACCTTTAACAAACACGTTGAAGAGCTGGAAAACAGAAAGAAACTAGAATCACTCTGAAAATCAAATTTAACTGAAACCTGCTGAATGAACAAAGAGCTGATCGATGATCAAAACAATCTGAATTCTGGGGAAGGAGTTTCAACTCTGTGTGTGTGTGTGTGTGTGTGTGTGTGTGTGTGTGTGTGTGGGCATGCAAGCGCGCGTGTTAGCTAGTTACTAACTTATTCTGTGTACATATTCTAAGTCCTATTTATACCTATTTATCCCAGCTGTGCCTTCACTCTTGCAGCTAGGTGGCGCTGTCTGTCTGTTCTGACAGCAGCTGTATTGATCATGTGTCCTGGTGCATCATGGGTAGATAAATTAATTTAAATGTTCAACTCTTATTGAACCATGGAGGGAAAACAACAACTTACACAAAGGCCAACTCATCATATACATAGGCTAGAACACAAACAGCATGAGTATCTTTATGTGCTAACAGCTAATATGACATGTGCTATATTGTAGAATTGCTAACATCATCAACAGATAGCGTCATGCTAGGTTGAAAATAACAATCTGAACTCACTCACTAACTCACTCAATTGAGTTGAGTTTGTTATGTAAAGTGCTGTTTCCAAAATGATCTGACAAGTTAACAAGTGAGATTATAACTTGTTTGTAGCTATTATGATGTGGGCTAACGAGACAGTTAGCATCACAGATATATGAGGCCTCCATTAAGGAGTAACCTTGTACAGAATGTTACAAGACTGAGCAAACACAGCCACAGATAGCCTGCATAACATCATATGAACAGCTCATCAGATATGCTAGCTGTTTGAAACTAGCTGTTTGAAACTAGCTGTTTGAAACTAGCTGTTTGTAATAACAGCAGCTAGAGACCCACAGCCTATGTAACATTAAAGTTATATTTGTTGCTGGAATAACATATAACATTTGAAGCATTGAATAGCTAACCATAACCAGCTAGCATTTGAAGCTAGCTGGTTATGGTTAGCATATTTTTAGCTACAAATACAACCACTAGCAATACATATGCTAGCTCTTTGTTTAACCATGTATAAGCAGTGTTATGTTAACAAAAACAGTAATATTATTGTCTTAAGGAAGATAAAACTGTTACGTCACCCAACAAACACAGTTACAAGCAGCGTCACATCCGCACGTCGCCTTTATGATGATGCTGTTAATAACAAACTTGTAACTACCAACAGCTAGCATAACCCTTATTTTATTACCTTGATCTATTTTTGCTGACATTATATTGATCAGCTCTGATAACAATCAGCTGTTCAGTAACATTGGTTGAATCCAAACATCTGAACACCTGACAGACTCGTGGACTTGAGTCAGTGCGATGAAAAAAACAAAGTGCTGAGATGTATTAGAAACATCAAAGGTTTGTTTAACAGTTTGACCCTGTAAGGATCCCGAGCCGAGGGTCCGATCCCGAGCCGAGGGTCCGATCCCGAGCCGAGGGTCCGATCCCGAGCCGTGGGTCCGATCCCGAGCCGAGGGTCCGATCCCGAGCCGAGGGTCCGATCCCGAGCCGTGGGTCCGATCCCGAGCCGAGGGTCCGATCCCGAGCCGAGGGTCCGATCCCGAGCCGTGGGTCCGATCCCGAGCCGTGGGTCCGATCCCGAGCCGAGGGTCCGATCCCGAGCCGTGGGTCCGATCCCGAGCTGTGGGTTTGATCTTAAAACTTTTAAAGTACAACTTCGCCGTTCTGCATTTATATTTACTGTTCTGACTAAAACTTATTTAAGTCGATCAGGTCTGAAGTTTATGTCCCGCACAGAATCAAAGAGGGGACATCCAGACTGCAGGTCCACTGGTCAAAGGTTTGGATTCAGCCTGGGCACTGTCAGCTGAGTTGCCATGGCAGCAGTTTGTTGATGTGTTTTCTCTATGTGAGGGTGTCACAAAGGGAAGATTCAGTGGGTGTGGATGACCCCATCAGGTTTAGTCCACACCCACAACTCTGCTGTCCACCACAGAGTGGGACAGGATACTTCCTGGACTCTCCTGGACTCTCCTGGACTCTCCTGACAGGATGCTTCCTGGACTCTCCTGGACTCTCCTGGACTCTCCTGACAGGATGCTTCCTGGACTCTCCTGGACTCTCCTGGACTCTCCTGACAGGATGCTTCCTGGACTTGTCTGGACTCTCCTGGACTCTCCTGGACTCTCCTGACAGGATGCTTCCTGGACTTGTCTGGACTCTCCTGGACTCTCCTGGACTCTCCTGGACTCTCCTGACAGGATGCTTCCTGGACTTGTGCTGTATGTTTTTCAGTGTAAATGGACCCATCAGGCAATAATTGGACAGACTCTGACTGTCTCGTCTCTGCAGCTGAACTGAAGCAGAACAGATTTAGTTGTTATAAATGAGACAGATTTTTTTAAATGATCTTCCTGCTACTTTTCCTCTTCTTCCTCTTCTTCTTCTTCCTCTTCCTCTTCTTCTTCCTCTTCCTCTTCCTCTTCCTCTTCTTCCTCTTCCTCTTCTTCCTCTTCTTCTTCCTCTTCCTCTTCTTCCTCTTCCTCTTCTTCCTCTTCCTCTTCTTCCTCTTCTTCTTCTATTATATATAGAGGAAGAATATTTCTGATTCTGGCTGTTTACTCTGAACGTCTCTCCTCTGTGTTTTTGCCTCGTGTGTTTTTTGAGCCTGTGTTTGACCCGTAGTTGTAGTTCTCTGATCAGATTAGACTTCTGCATGCATGTGATAATGATGATGATGAAGATTCATGGTGCTTCTTCTAGCTCTTTTTTTTTTTTTTAATGAAGACAAGAGGTGGACCTTGACCTCTGCTGTCACTGATGATGTATGTAAATGGAGGACAAAGTTTGACCTTTGACCTCCTGATCTCTGTACAGTTTTCTAATGTTCTGGACATGATGAAACAGATCCTCAGCTCTGATTGGTCGAGCTCTGTTTGTTACTGAAATGTTTTTTCTACAAGGGAATAAAAACTTTAAAGGGTTTGTATAAATGGATCCGGATGATGTAATGAAGCACAGACTGTGTACAGTTTGCTAACAGTGTGTAAATGTGCCTGTAAATACCTGTCTGAAGAAGAAGAAGAAGATGATGATGATGAAGACGAGTCAGTCTGCAATGGAAATGTGTTTTTATTGTTAAGAGGCAGGAGGCCAAACAGTTTTTATCATGTAAAAATAAAGTATAATTTTAACAGCTCCCTCTGTGTGTCATTTTTAATGTTTTTAATATTGTTTCTGATGTGACTTTAAGTTCTGATGCTAAAATGGAAATATGAATATTCTCAGTCATCCAGGTCAGAGTCTTCGTATCAACGTTTGTAGGAGGCAACTGGACCTGATAGAGTTCTTGAAGACGTTTCGTCTCTCATCCAAGAAGCTTCTTCAGTTCTGACTGACTGGTTTGGAGTTCAGGTATTAAACCTCATGGGGTCGTTAACACCTACAGGGTCATGTGACTCATGCGCCCGCCCCTCCATTGTGTGACCCTTGAGTGTCACATGGGGGGGGTGTGAATGGGAGTCGTTAAAGTCTGTGCTATCATGTGACTTGTTGGAGTCACATGGTTTCAGGTGGTATCCAGCTGCCTGGGCAGTGATCTTCAGACTGCACTGTCAGTGGCAGATAAATGTCTCAGACGTCCTCCTCTGTTGAGAGACGGCCGTTCCAGGTTAACAAAAATGTCCTCTCTCACTCCTCTCTCAAACCATCTGTCTTCTCTGGACAAAATACGAACATTGTCATCTTCAAAGGAGTGTCCTTTGTCTTTCAGGTGTAGACGGACTGCTGAGTCCTGACCTGAGGACCTGGTTCTCCTGCGTTGTGTCATGTGTTTATTCAAAGTTCTCCTCACTACACTGGACTGAATACACTACGTTCTCCAGTTTGTCTCTGGGTGTTCTGTCCTTGGGGTGGATCAGTTTTTGTCTCAGGGTGTTGGACTTGAAATGGACAGGGATGTGATGTTTGTTAAAAATCCTCCTGAGTTTTTCAGAAACGCCAACAATGTAAAGAATAACAATGTTTTTCCTTTGGATCTAGTTTTCTTCTCTCAGACGTGTTTCTTTTGTTGGTTTTGATGAAGGTCCAGTTTGTGTATCCACAGGTTTCGAGAGCTGCCCTGATGTTCTTCAGTTCCTTATCCTTCACCTCTGTACTGGTTGGAATGTTCTGTGTTCTGTAATGGAGGGTTCTAATGACCCCTAGTTTATGTTCCAGGTGGTGTGAGGGTTTCCTGTAAACATGGATGTTGAGCCTTCTGTCCTCTTCAATGTTCACTGCACAATCCAAGAAGACCAAACTGTTGTCCTGGACATCGTCTCGGGTGAATTAGATGTTTTTGTCCACAGTATTGATATGATTCGTGAAGACTTCAACCTCCTGTCCATCAGAGAGGATGTCCACACCCTGAGGCAAAAACTGGTCCACCCCAAGGACAGAACACCCAGACACAAGCTGGAGAACGTAGTGTATGCCGTCCAGTGTAGTGAGGAGAACTTTGGGGAGACGAAACGCTCAAAAGGTGCATGACACAACACAGGAGAACCAGTTCCTCAGGTCAGGATGTTAGTGGCTGGTCTGTGTAACTAACGACACAGGTTGGTCTGTGCAGCTAACATTAGCAGCTGGTCTGTGTAGCTAATGACACAGGTTGGTCTGTGCAGCTAACATTAGCGGCTGGTCTGTGCAGCTAACATTAGCAGCTGGTCTGTGTAGCTAATGACACAGGTTGGTCTGTGCAGCTAACATTAGCAGCTGGTCTGTGTAGCTAATGACACAGGTTGGTCTGTGCAGCTAACATTAGCGGCTGGTCTGTGCAGCTAACATTAGCAGCTGGTCTGTGTAGCTAATGACACAGGTTGGTCTGTGCAGCTAACATTAGCAGCTGGTCTGTGTAGCTAATGACACAGGTTGGTCTGTGCAGCTAACATTAGCGGCTGGTCTGTGTAGCTAACATTAGCGGCTGGCCTGTGCAGCTAACATTAACGGCTGGTCTGTGGAGCTAACATTAGCGGCTGGTCTGTGCAGCTAACATTAGCAGCTGGTCTGTGTAGCTAACGACACAGGTTGGTCTGTGCAGCTAACATTAGCAGCTGGTCTGTTTAGCTAATGACACAGGTTGGTCTGTGCAGCTAACATTAGCAGCTGGTCTGTGTAGCTAATGACACAGGTTGGTCTGTGTAGCTAATGACACAGGTTGGTCTCTGTAGCTAACATCAGGGGTTGGTCTGTGTAGCTAACATTAGCGGCTGGTCTGTGTAGCTAACATTAGCGGCTGGTCTGTGCAGCTAACATTAGCAGCTGGTCTGTGTAGCTAATTATACAGGTTGGTCTGTGCAGCTAACATTAGCGGCTGGTCTGTGCAGCTAACATTAGCAGCTGGTCTGTGTAGCTAACGATACAGGTTGGTCTGTGCAGCTAACATTAGCGGCTGGTCTGTGCAGCTAACATTAGCGGCTGGCCTGTGCAGCTAACATTAGCGGCTGGTCTGTGCAGCTAACATTAGCAGCTTGTCTGTGTAGCTAACGATACAGGTTGGTCTGTGCAGCTAACATTAGCGGCTGGCCTGTGCAGCTAACATTAGCAGCTGGTCTGTGTAGCTAACATTAGCGGCTGGTCTGTGTAGCTAACATCAGCGGCTGGTCTGTGTAGCTAACATTAGCGGCTGGTCTGTGCAGCTAACATTAGCAGCTGGTCTGTGTAGCTAACGACACAGGTTGGTCTGTGCAGCTAACATTAGCAGCTGGTCTGTGTAGCTAACGACACAGGTTGGTCTGTGCAGCTAACATTAGCAGCTGGTCTGTTTAGCTAATGACACAGGTTGGTCTGTGCAGCTAACATTAGCAGCTGGTCTGTGTAGCTAATGACACAGGTTGGTCTGTGTAGCTAATGACACAGGTTGGTCTCTGTAGCTAACATCAGGGGTTGGTCTGTGTAGCTAACATTAGCGGCTGGTCTGTGTAGCTAACATTAGCGGCTGGTCTGTGCAGCTAACATTAGCAGCTGGTCTGTGTAGCTAATTATACAGGTTGGTCTGTGCAGCTAACATTAGCGGCTGGTCTGTGCAGCTAACATTAGCAGCTTGTCTGTGTAGCTAACGATACAGGTTGGTCTGTGCAGCTAACATTAGCGGCTGGCCAGTGCAGCTAACATTAGCGGCTGGTCTGTGTAGCTAACATCAGCGGCTGGTCTGTGTAGCTAACATCAGCGGCTGGTCTGTGTAGCTAACATCAGCGGCTGGTCTGTGTAGCTAACGATACAGGTTGGTCTGTGCAGCTAACATTAGCGGCTGGTCTGTGTAGCTAACGACACAGGTTGGCCTGTGCAGCTAACATTAGCGGCTGGTCTGTGCAGCTAACATTAGCAGCTGGTCTGTGTAGCTAACGACACAGGTTGGCCTGTGCAGCTAACATTAGCGGCTGGTCTGTGCAGCTAACATTAGCAGCTGGTCTGTGTAGCTAACGATACAGGTTGGTCTGTGCAGCTAACATTAGCGGCTGGTCTGTGCGGCTAACATTAGCGGCTGGTCTGTGTAGCTAACATTAGCGGCTGGTCTGTGCGGCTAACATTAGCGGCTGGTCTGTGTAGCTAACATTAGCGGCTGGTCTGTGTGGCTAACATTAGCGGCTGGTCTGTGCGGCTAACATTAGCGGCTGGTCTGTGCGGCTAACATTAGCGGCTGGTCTGTGCGGCTAACATTAGCAGCTGGTCTGTGTAGCTAACATTAGCGGCTGGTCTGTGCGGCTAACATTAGCGGCTGGTCTGTGCGGCTAACATTAGCGGCTGGTCTGTGTAGCTAACATCAGGGGTTGATCTGACTTGTAAATGTTTTGTATATCATGTTGAGGTCTTGGATGATGACAGCATTTTCTCTGGTCTGTGATGTTTTTGACAAAAAATGAAGTGAAGCATTTTTTCACCACAGGTCAGCTGCTTTACTGGAGTAACTGTAATAGATTAAAGTTGTAGTTACTGACTGTAATGGATTACAATAAGTTAGTAACTGTAATAGAATACTGTTACAGCGCTCTCTATGGGGACCACCGCCCTCCAGATCCGCCACTGGTCCCAGTTTGGGTCAAGTCTCAGGGTGGGCCATCAGTGCGCATGCGTAAACCCCGGTGTCCGGTGTCAGACAGTCTGCAGCTGTTGAGAGCGTGTACGGTAGGATTGAGACAGCAAAGCGAACACACCCAGAACCACCGAGTGGACCCGGTTCCGAGTCGGGACTGATCCGGTACAGAGGCGGTCCTGATCGGGCCGGACTGCAGGAGGAGCCGCGGGTCTGCAGCAGGTCTGTACCGGAGCTCCCAGACCGTCAGTCGGTCTAACGGAGGCTAACAGACGAGCAGAGGAGCGACACCCGGCCGGGACAGATCGCTCTGACCCGGGTCTGCGTGAGGACCGGCTACCACGATGCTGATAGGTAAAGTATCCACGACCCGGTCGGTGTCCCGGGTCAGCTGTCAGTGGTGTCGGTGTCTGGGTCAGTCCACAGAGCGCAGCTAACATGCTACGTTAGCTAGCATTAGCTAACGGTACCAGGCTGCTGCTGTCACACACGTCAGTTTCTTGTGCCAAACTCCATTTAAAAAAACGGTGAATTTTAGAGCGCGTATCTTCCATCAGGACAGATGATGATCTCTGGCAGACAGAATGAGCCTGAAGGTTCTGGAAGTTCTGTTCGTCAGTTCGGTTCACATGTTCTCCTCCGGGTTCGTCTGATTCACTGAAACATGAACTTTAATAACTGCTGTAGCCTCCATGATGTGTTCATAGGATCAGGTTAACATCCACATTTGGTGCAGAAACGTGCAGCCATGTCTGCGGTCTGTGAGCTGAATAAAAGGAACATTTCACTAATTATCTGAAAGTGGTTATTAATGAATGTCGGAATGGTTGTGTGTGCGTTCCAGTTTGGTTTTATGGCGTTTGTATAAATGTTGTGCTGATGTTTTTTTTGTGATGTGTATGTAGGCCACATGCATAATACTGTGTGTGTGTGTGTGTGTGTGTGTGTGTGTGTTGTGTTGTGCTATGTTATTACCGTTTATGTCCTAATGTCAAGTATCAGAATAATGAATGCAGTTTGGTGCACAGTGTTGATCGACTAAAGGGGCTGTTGGTCGTGTTACTGTTTATTAATAAGGCACAAAGTATTAAATTCTCAAAGTTTCTAAATTTTTGAATGTAGTTTGGTGCATATTGAAGTGTGACTCCCCATGATACACTGAAAGAGTCTGGTGTGTGATTGATCATTGTGTTGACGGAACCTAAATGGACGCTTCTCTGACTGTCGTT
Source organism: Lutjanus erythropterus (assembly GCF_056507025.1). NCBI lineage: Eukaryota > Metazoa > Chordata > Actinopteri > Lutjaniformes > Lutjanidae > Lutjanus > Lutjanus erythropterus. The sequence goes on along the minus strand of NC_139322.1, from coordinate 109,227 downwards.
TCTCAGCAGCGGTCGGAACAGGAAGTGGAAATGCCAGTGGCGGCAGTAAGAAGCACCGGCGGAGAGGCAAGAAACACCGCCGAGTCCGAGCAGACGAGACCCGGTGAGACACACACTGATGACCGCCCTACATACACACACACACACACACACACACACACACACACACACACACAGAGGCTAAATTTAGCTCTGTGTGTGTGGGGGGGGCTGAGCTTCATTCCTTGTACGGTTGCCACGGTGAGGAGATTTTCCCACCAGTTAATAAACTCATGACATCACCGGATGTTTTTAAGAAGCACATGTTGGTCTGTGATGTTCTGCATCTTTTTTAGAGTTCTCAGAGTTCTCTGAAGGTTCCTGCTACCTTGTCACAAACAGTTTGACTCATAAACGTCATCAGAATAACTTTAAATCTAAAACTTGTGTTTTTCGCCGAATCCTTTGCCTTCGTCTCATTGGTCGACTCTCCAGGTTCCTGTCGTCTCTTTTGCGACCGTTCCTGTCGTACGGAGCAGAACCGACACTGTCTGTGACTGAAACGTCTGTTGTCCAGATGAACTGTTGATAATTGACCTGGGTGATATAGTTTCATATCAGTCAGTATCAATAATTATTGATGATGTAAGTTGTGAGTGATGACATGTTGTGGACAGAAGTGTCTGATTTCACAGCAGCAAACTGAAAATCGTTCAGGAGTTGTGATTTTTTGGAAAAATATAATTCATTCAAAGTTGTAAGTGACGTCACCAAAAAGCCTCACGATAACAAAAACTCAAATAAAATGTTCTTTATTTGCAGACGGAGACTCGGCGCGTTCCTTAAAAAGGCTCAAACTCAGTTTAAACAAACAGAACGAATATCAATATTAATGATAAAGCTTGTTCTCTTCAGTACCTGTGAAAAACTATAAATACAAAAAAATAGTGAATAATAAAACAAAAAGTGAGTGGCTTCACTGAGACGTATGTGTGGTGTTTGCACAGACGACTGCTCTGATTGGTGGAACTGCTGGGAGCTACAGTGATTGGTCAGATTTACAGAAAAGTTGTTTGGTCGCAGAGAATCCACAGCGTTACAACTTCCTGAAGGAACTGAAAATGAGTAAATGTCACAATATTTTTGATCGAATATCTGAATATTGAAATATTATTGTGGGGATGATTATTGGTGCTTTTTCAAAATATTAACCCCGTGAGATTTTTTGATCAATAATCATCAGAAATGTGGAGATAAAAACTAACTGAGCAAAGACAAATCATAAAACAGTCTGATGAGTTCAGACAGCCTTTAAAGCCAGATAAAAGACGACATATCACGATGATCGATATCCAAAATCTGTCACGATATCTCATATCATGACACCATATAATACTGATTTATTGATTTATTGATTAATAACCGGCTCAGTATTTAACATACTGCAGGTTTTTGTTTGTTTGGGTTCTGATACTGAAAATGAACTAAATCAGTTTCTTTACTAGTTTAAAGAAGCGAAGTGATGGTGAGTCGGTGCAGCGTTCACACGGAAAACCTGGAAAACCTGGAAAACCTGGAAAACGGATTTGAGCAGAAATGAGAGAAAAAGTCAAATATCTTGTAAAATGATTAGAATATTTCTGTCCAGCTGAGACGAATGTCCCGGTTCTGTTTGAGGTCCGTTCAGGATCACGTTAATGTTTAAACGTTGACTGTTCGGTGAACAGGCCGCTCGCGTCCGGTCGTGT
>NC_139322.1:100000-102500 GCF_056507025.1 Lutjanus erythropterus | reverse complement strand
ACCGATCGACCAGATCGACCGGAACCGGCCGGTCAGCGGCACATATCTGATTCTGTGCCCGTCATTGTCACACGTGTTCTGCACGATGGTCACGAGCAGACAAACTGACCGTGATGTCACCACAGCGCTGAGCACAGCTACTGACACATGCTGGCATGAAGCCGGTGTCAGAGACAGATTCCAAGTCCCCAAGAGAAGACAGACGTCCACAGCGAGACAGATCAGCTGACTCTGTAGCTCTTCATGCTAATGTTAGCCAGCAGCAGACTGCTGTTCACAGACTGACAGTTCAAATCTCACTTCCTGTTGTGACTGAAGAATAAACATCCTGTGTTGATGCGTCTCCTCAAACATTTTCTCATCCAGACTCCTTTAACTTCTGTGTCTGTTTGTCTCACAGTAAAGTTTCACTGCAGCGAACTGTTGCACCGCGTCCGTCTCCGGTTTGTTTACATCTGCTTCCACAGGAGATCACGTGAAATCACATCCTGCAAAATCCCGCGAGATTCTGCGAGATCATGTTCACCTGATTTATTATATTAATATAAAACTGGCTGTAACCTGGAGAACATTTAAATAGTATTTAAAGAATATTTGATAGTCAGTGTCTTATTATGAGCATCCAATTTAATTTTTACAAGAAAAGGTGCAAAAATGTTTGTGAATCCTGTCAGTTACAGTTCAGAAAGACTGAAAATTGGAATCAACCAAAATTGGATTTGGCAGGTCAGACCCTTGAAAAAATTGGAAATCAGAATTGGCATCTCTACTTAATACACAGTGTTTTTTTTAAATAGTACTCAACTTTAACAGTTTAAAGTGTTTCTTAATGTTCGACTGGTTGCATTCAGTAAACAAGGAAATTAGTCACGAGACTCGTCCCTGATCAATAACAAAGTTCTGTCTCAGAGCACTTTTCAAACAGACCAGGTCCAGACTGAACTCTTGATGAACTCGGCACTGAGACGACTGATCCAGAATCAGAAGACTGCCCTCTGGTCTCACACCTTGTCTCTGTCCGTTTCAGGCCTGATGACCTCTGTGACCTTCAGAGTCTGAATACCAACAGCAGCCTGCAGCCGATGCTGTCAGACAGTTTCCCCCAAACCACCCAGCAACCCCCCCAGAACCCTCCACAAGCCCCTACATCACCAGGAAACACACTGACATGTACTGAAGACCGCCATGAATCCGCTGCAGCGCCTCCCACCACCACGTTACCCACGGAAACCACCCCGCCGTCCTCCCCATGTGTCCCCCATGCCTGCTCACCCACTCCCAAGAGCTCCCCCTTTGTTGATCCAGTAGACCCCCCCCCTCCTGCCCCGCTGCCCCCTCCAGTGACTCCTCAGATCTTCAGCCAATCATCTCCCTCCACATCAAACCCCGCCTACAGTCCCAGCAAATCTCCAGCAAATGTTAACCACAATATTACCCAGAATTCCTCCAGATTGCCACACAGAACTCTTCCAAAATTCACTCAGAGTCTTTCTGGTGGACGAACACCTCCACCCACACCGCACAATATCACCCATAATGCCTCTGAACTACCATCACTTCCTGCCAAAGCTCCTCCCAGCCCTCCATTAAGCCCCTCCCACCCTGACCCCTTCCTTATGACCTCGGTGACCTTCACCTCCAGCGTCTCCTCTCACCTTTACTCCCCCGTCTGCTCCTCTCCCACCTCCGTCCTGCGCTCCCTCGACTCTCTGGCTCCTCCCATTGGTCTGCTGCCCCAGATGACATCAGCCACCCCTCAACTGACCACACCTCCCCCAACTCTGAGCCCACCCCCTCCTGAGTTAATCCCGCCCCCTGCACAGCTGCTGGGCTCTGACGATGAGGAGCAGGAGGACCCTTCAGATTACTGCAAAGGTGAAACTGATAAACATTATTGATGAAGGTTGATTGATTAACATCAATGATGGTCAATACTCTGGTTCTTATTGAGACAATAGAACGATAATAGAGTCAGTCTCTACCTGCAGATCATCTGTGGAGTCTCAAATGCGCACTATTTAATTAAAAGCCATCTAGTTTTGATAATCAATTAATCATTCTGAGTCATTTTTAATTGTTAAAAAGTCTAAATTCTCTGATTTCAGTTTCTTCAACGTGAATATTTTCTGGTTTCTTTCCTCTCTGACAGTAAACTGATGATCTTTGAGTTGAGGACGAAACAAGACATTTGAGGACGTCAACTTAGACTTGAGGAAACTGATCAATATTTTTGGGGCATTTTATTGACAACTAATCGATTAGTGGGGAAAATGACGATTGATTGAAAATGAAACTAAGCGTTACAGGAAAGACTTCACCACATGCAACAGGAAATGGGTCCAAACGTGGAGCACATGGACGAACGTCTCCACGTTTGTCACGGCTGTCTCGTCTTTTTATGTTTGTTATCCATCTTGTTCCGTCATGTTTCGTCTTGTTATGTGTTGATACATCTTCATGTTGTTACATTGTTTCTTTTATTTCATCATGTAGATTTCCG
>NC_139322.1:75000-85000 GCF_056507025.1 Lutjanus erythropterus | reverse complement strand
GCGTGGTAGGACAATTGGGACAGGCGAGGCATCTCAGTCTTGCTACCTATTGGTCGGCCAGCCAGGAGACACGAGAGGGAAGGTCCCCACGGTTCTACCCTGGCTCCACAAGAGCAGGAGCAGAGAAACTACAACTGCACCCTGGGAGTAGTAGTTAACATCTCTCTGATTGCCTGTCTCACCTGTCTGTCCCTGCACCTGTCTTTCTGTCTGTGTCAGGTGAGTTGCGTCACATCTCCAGTCTGAAGCCCTGGGGTCTGTTCGAGGTTCTGTTGGAGAAGTACGAGTGGCCACTGGATCAGGCGGCTCAGTTCAGTGACTTCCTGTTGACCATGTTGGAGCTGCAGCCTGAACGCAGAGCGACCGCCGCCCAGTGTCTGCAACACGCCTGGCTGCACACATGAATAAAGACACAACGCACACACACACTCACACACACACGCACACACACACACACACACACACACACACACACACACACACAGTGGTTTGAGGAGTGTTAGAAGTGTCTCCCTCTGTCAGTGTTGAGTTCATGTGCTGTAGGAAATTATCACCTCAACTGTCTGAGAGCTGTCTGTGCTGAATGAATGAATGAATGAATGAATGAATGAGTGATTGACTGATTGATTGATTGATTGATTGATTGGCTGTGCAGGTGGAGTGTCTCATTCAGGCTGAATCCAAATGTCCCTCTGAATCAATTGAATGTTTTAATAATTGATTAATCAGTTTGTCTTATTTTTTTAAAAAAAGAAAACGTCCAAATTCTCTGATTCTAGCTTCTTGAATGAATGAATGCCTGTGGGCCAAACAACTAATCAACTAATCAAGAAAATGATCAACAGATTAATTCCTAATGGAAATAATGATTAGTTGCAGCTCAACAGCGTCATGTGTTAACTGTCTGTGAGTTTTTCTGAATCCACTGTTCCTCAGGGTTCCACGTTTGGTCCCCTGTTGTTCCTCTTTTACATCAATAATCTACTTCTTGTTCATGATGCAACATTATGACAGTATGATTTTACTATACTACTGTAGTATTACTGTAGTATTACTGTAGTATCTTTAACTGTCATAGAAAGCTAAATATTCCATAAATTTTATTTAAAGGCTCACATGACACCGTCATAATCGTCATGGAGTCGTCGTTATTAATGTTTATGACTAGTATTAAATGTCATTTGGTCAATAATGTAATTTTTACTGCAAAATAATTATAAAATTAAAAATGAAATAATTAATAGTCTAGTTTCCATTTTAAACGATCAGGAACACACACCTGTTGACTGTCCAGGTGTGTAAATGTTTGGATTCAGCCTCACTCGACACGTCCTGCAGGTCACGTGACGCTCCGACCTCCTGCAGGTCACGTGACGCTCCGACCTCCTGCAGGTCACGTGATGCGTCACGTGACGCTCCGACCTCCTGCAGGTCACGTGACGCTCCGACCTCCTGCAGGTCACGTGACGCTCCGACCTCCTGCAGGTCACGTGACGCTCCGACCTCCTGCAGGTCACGTGATGCGTCACGTGACGCTCCGACCTCCTGCAGGTCACGTGACGCTCCGACCTCCTGCAGGTCACGTGACGCTCCGACCTCCTGCAGGTCACGTGACGCTCCGATGTTGATGGTTAATTTCTCTACTTAAAACTCTACTTATGTCTGATTTTCTGTTTTTATTCTCTTTTCTGTCGTTTGACTGAAATCTGCTGAGTTTTTGTTTTTTCTTCTGTTTGTATTGAACTTCACCTCTTCCTGTCCTTAATCTACCTTATTGATTATTGATCAGAGACTTCTAAGACTCCTGAACCTCCCTGATGATGATGATGATGATGAATTTTGGTTTAGATGAGCACACTGTAGCTGACCCTCTCACTGACTCTGAGGACAGTATTGATCATATTGACAACAGTACTGATGACTGAATTGATGGCAGTATTGATCTCTGTAGCTGAAAGTGAGTTGTCCTCAGATGACCTCTGACCTCTCACCTGTTTCTATGTTCATATATTAAATAGTGCCTTGAAAATGACCCCTGACCCCGACCCCTCCTGCCTGTCACAGTGACATCACAGTGACATCACCAGAGTTTTTTTTCTACGTGTCCGTCTGTGTGGAATGTTTCTCCTTCTGTGAAAATAAAGATGAATGAAAACTAGTTGACCTTTGACCTTTGACCTGAGTGACACACTGTACATGTATGTGTGTAAACAGAGCTGCAGTTTATTTCTCATGTTTATATTTGAGGGTTCATGTTGGACACGGAGAAGGAAAAAGATCGAAGTTCCTTAGAAACATTTAAATAATCTGAAGTTTGAACCTTAAATCATGAAGTGGAAACAAACAAACAGCAAAACTCACACAAGTCATTAAAGTTTGTGTGTAGAGTTGATGTTTGATTTGTCCTTTCTGGGCTCCTGTAGAAACATGATGGACTGCTGCTCCTCTGTAGATCAAAAATCAAACTCTGACCTTCAGGTCACTAAACACTAATGAAAATTATACTTGTTCTCTGAAAATACGTCTTCAGAAATGTTGAACACTTCACCTTTAAAATGTCTTCAGTCTGATTTTGAAAAGTCTTAAAAAAGGATTGGATTGATGAAGTTACATTATTCAGTGTCACGTAGAACTGCAACGATTATTCAATTATTCAATCAGTTGTCAATTATTTTGATAAGTGATTGCTTGTTTTCAATATTTTTTTTTAAATAAATGTCCAAATTCTCTTATTTCAGCTTTTTAAATATGAATATTTTCTGTTTTCTTTCTGGTCTTTGAGGTCTTTTGAGAACATTGATCTACAGTTTTCAACATTTTATGGACCAAATAACTAATCAATTAATCATAAAATGATCAACAGAGTAACTGATACTGAGAAGAATCATGACAGTGAAAGATTTTTCGATTGAAAAGGTAGTGTGACTCCTCCTCCTCCTCCCTGCTCCTGTTGCTGCTCTTCTTTCTCTTGCAGGAGGTTCGTTAGTGGGATGAACCACACCTGAGCCAGGTGTGGCTCCTCCCCTTTAACTAGCTGCAGCCTGCAGTCGCCCTGCTTTCCTGCTGTCAGCAGCCAGAGAGACGACACTTCAGCAGCATGAGACCAGCACGCCGTTTTCTTCTGTTTCTTACACACACACACACACACACACACACACACACACACCTGCACCACTGATTTCTACACGTTTTGTTGTTTTTGTTCTTCAGCTCGCCACCTCGTGTCCGTCTCCCTCTGTGTTGCAGCCATTGAGCCAGACTGTAACAGTAGCGACAGGATTAATTGATCTATCAATTGACAAAGTGATTGACAGATTAATCAACAATAAATATAATCGTAAGCTGCAGCCGTTTCTTGGACATTCACACATTGAACACACACACATCACTGCTGACTCTTCTCTAGCTCCGCCCCTTTAAATACTTAATGAGGTGCACCTGAACCTGTCCTACCTGAGTCAGAGCACCTGAGAGGCAGCAGGAGACAGAAGCATCTGTCCTGAGGACAGCGTCAGATCTTGGTTGTCTGTACATCAATGAGTTATTTTATAGATGTTAGCATGTTAGCATGTTAGCATGTTTGTTCACCTCAACAGCGTCACCTGCAGATGGACTCCGAGCGAACGCCCTCCAGCTGACATCACTCTGACACGCCTACTGTTCATCATGTCTCCCAGTGAAGGACTTCATTGTATAATATGACATGGAATAGTGCAGACTGTCATAGTCCAGACTGTCATAGTGTTGAATGTCATAGTGCAGACTGTCATAGTGCAGACTGTCATAGTGTTGAATGTCATAGTGCAGACTGTCATAGTGCAGACTGTCATAGTGTTGAATGTCATAGTGCAGACTGTCCATAAAGTCAATTTAAAACATTTATTACAAAAACAACTGATGATACGTTGATCAGATTTGTTCTGTGAGGTTATCAAAGTTTTTAATCACACTATGTTCTGTTAAATAAACGCAGTACAGACGGACGATCAAAGGCTCGTCTTACACAGACAGTTGTCCAGATTCAATCCTGTACTTTCACTGAGTCAAAGTATCCGATTTTGTTTGAGTGAACCACGATACTCATCGTGTGTTTTCTTGAGTAGGAGCCATTTTTTAGGGTTTTATTTACCTGAAATACACAAATACAATGTGATTAAAAAACTTTGATGAGATACGTTGATCAGATTTGTTCTGTGAACTCAGAGGTTATCAATTTGTTTTGTAATTTTTGTTTGTAAAGAGACTTTGTGGACACCCTGTATGATGACATCATAGTTAAGTCTGACACAACAGCGCAGTGTGATGACATCAGACAGGAGACAGAAAGAGCAGCTTTAAGACATTTAATACAAAAACAAACAGAAAAAACAGATGGACTCTGGTTGGATGACATCATCCTGTTGTGTCCCTTCAGGTCCAGAGTTTGTCCATCAAAGCACCACGATGACGATGAAACCAGAGTTCTTTATTAAAAAGACACACAGTCCTGAAGGTCAAAGGTCAGTTCATACTGCTCTTCATCCTGAGGAGGAGGAGGAGGAGCTCTTCATCGTTCTCTTCACTTCCTCTTACGGACCACCGTCCAGCCGTCCTCTTCATCCTGAGGAGGAGGGGGAGGAGCCTCTGTCCTGCTGACCGATGAAGTGGACGTCTCACAGTCCATCGCCTGAAGACACAAACACATCGTGACTGTTTCATCCAAAAAGAACCAGAGTCATCAGTCATGTGACTGATGTCAGTCATGTGACTGATGTCAGTCATGTGACCTGTTATGACAGGGTCAGTTTGGACATGAATGGACATGTGGGCGTGTCCCTGGGTCTCAGTTGTCAGAGCGTGATGTCCAGAGACGTCCTCTCTGTCTTCCTTCAGCTATTCCGTCCAATAAAGTCTGAAAAAATGACCAGTAATTTAATTTTCTGTTGAGTTTTTTACTTTTTTTTTTCTTTCTTTACTTAAACGTTATTTTTTTTATTTATTAATTAATTTATGTCTGATTTATTTTCCTTTCATTTCCATCCATTACTTATTAATTGCTTTTTATATTTCTACTTCATTATGCAAATGAGGCAAAATGTTTAAAGATAACTTAACTTTAATTTCAATATTTTTTGGTTCATTTAATGGAATTAAGTTATTTATTGTTTATAAATAAAACATGTTTGTGTATAAATATTCAACTGACACATTTAAGTAGAAGTAATGTACAGTATTACATGAAGTACTCATGTAAATGTACTCAGTTACTTTCTATCATGATTTTATTTCCTGATTATTTGAAAATGTTGAGTTATTCAGTGATTTATCATCAATTATCTGATCAAAAGACAATCGATTAAATCTATTCTCATAACCAATTGAAAGTTTTAAAGAAAATGATTCATAAATAAATGATAAAACTGATCGAACTGATCGGTGAACAGATTATCAACAGTACAACCTGCTTATATTATCAATCAATCAGATTGAACCTGTGACTTCTGAGGCAGGGGCTGGGATGACATCATCATCATCATCATCAGATCATGATGAGGTCACCTGTGTGTGAACGGACTAATCACAGTTCTGTATGTGTGTGTGAGACAGGTGAGTCGTACCTGCGTCTCCTCGTCACCGTCGCTGTCATCAGTCTGAGTGGGCGGAGCCATGACTGTGACCCTCTGACTCGTCCTGGGTTTCAGAGTGTTGATGGTTTGTTGGAGCTGCTGCAGCGCCCCCTGCTGCCACTGACTGAACACCTGCAGCAGACTGACGCTCACCTGCACACAGACAGGTACGTCACACCTGAACATCACTGCAACGACTCGTCCTTCAAGAAATCAAATATAACGTGAATATTTCCTGCTTTCTTTCCTCTCTGACAGGAAACTGATGATCTTTGAGTTGAGGACAAAACGAGACATTTGAGGACGTCGTCTTGGACTCTGATCAATATTTTCTGACATTTTATGGACCAAACAACTTATTGATTAAAGGAGAAAATGACAGATTGATCACTAGTTGAAAAATAGGTCCAAATATGTGGATCAGATGAGATTGTGACAGAAACAATTAATCAATTTATGAGGAAAATAATCGATAAATCAACAGTCATCCCTCTTTATTCATTTATCTGTCCTGTTGTCTCGTCAAAAATATCTAGAAAATAAATAAATAATCTGATGTCAGCAGACTGATGTGGACGTCTTTTACCCGTTCATTAAAAAAAACACTGTGTGTGTGTGTGTGTGTGTGTGTGTGTGTGTGTGTGTGTGTACATACCTGAGGTAAACTCCCATCATCCACCACTGTGTCAAACTCCTGATCCATCAACTGAGCGATGAAGTCCTCAACCTCGTACTGCTGCAGGTCAGCTGATCACACACACACACACACACACACACACACACACACACAGACACACATACACACACACACACAGACACACAGAGACACACACACACACACACACACACACACAGACACACATACACACACACACACACACACACAGACACACATACACACACACACACAGACACACAGAGACACACACACACACACACAATCTATTTTTACAGTGTGTCTTGTTTTATCAGGACTGAATAACATTAATGACATTAACATCATGGACCACCAGGTTCGGTCTGCGGTGGTCCTCACACGTCTGTGGACCACCAGGTTCGGTCTGCGGTGGTCCTCACACGTCTGTGGACCACCAGGTTCGGTCTGTGGTGGTCCTCACACGTCTGTGGACCACCAGGTTCGGTCTGCGGTGGTCCTCACACGTCTGTGGACCACCAGGTTCGGTCTGCGGTGGTCTTCACTTCGACAGTTAGTCTTGTCTGGTTTACAGAAACCGTAAATCTGTAGGAATGAGTCTTTGTATTGATTATTTCAGGCCGTCGCTGACGGTGCCATCAGCTGACAGGTTACCATGGTTACCTACCATTGTCATGGAAGTACTGTTGGACCACATCCACCATCCAATCAGCTTTCTGCTGCCCGTACACGCCACCGAAGCCGTTATCCACCGCGATCTGAGAACAGTTTTAACAGTATTGACTCAAAGTTTATTGATCACACTTCGATCTGTTCCTGGTCATTTCCTGGTCATTTCCTGTAGGAAACTGTCAGGATTATTTTTCCTTCATATTTCAGTGTGTGTCTGTGATGTCATCTTTGCTTGGACAATAACTGATCTGAGATGCAACCTAAAAGTCACCAGGGGGCAGCGTTCCAACACTTTTCCCTCTCTTGCTATCTGAGATCAGACTGAAGGCTCTGGGAAACGGGGTCCTGGTAGATTTTGTTCTGGTTTTTCACAGAACTGAATCATTCTGATCCAAATATCAGAGAATCTGGATTGAAGGTCTTTGGATCAAAGTCAGAGTTTCAGTAACAGACGTGTGACGTTCTTTTGACTTTCTTGAACATTTTTCTAACTGTTTGTTTTTGTTGTTTTAAAAGAAAATATTAGTTTACTGATTATTGGTTTAATTTAGATCGAACACTGTTTTACATGATGTGTGTCCTGCAGGTCTGAAATCCTCCCCTGGGATCATCATCATCATCATCATCATCATCATCATCATCTAAACTCTGATCTGAGGTCTGTAATGACGAAGCGAGTTCAACTGTCTGTGATCAATGATGATCAATTTTCTAATCAGTGATCTGAGCTGCAAAATCACAGACAAAACAGAAAACAGTAAAAAGTCTTCAAAGTGTCTGTAGTTGCTTCATCATTATTTTACTGTGTGGATTATAAACCATGTCAATTTAAAGAGTTAATATGATCTGGAGCAAACGGGGGAAATGACTCTGCATCACCAAACAGAGGTTACCATGACAACGTGATGCTGCTGTTACATTATGTTTCATTTTTACATTATATGGATTCGTTCGGTGATATTATGAACATTCAGCTCAACAACTCTTCATTGTTAACCTCCTCCCTCAGTTTTAAAGTTATATCGCTCATAAACAACCTTGTTAGAACAATAATTAGTTAAAGAACGGTGATTTTTACAGACGATTTAATCTGAAACTCTGAACATAACCTGCTGCTGACCAGGTGATGAGTTTAGCATCAGTTACCATGGTGATCATGACTCAACATGTGTCACTAACTCATTGATCTCAGTCCTCAGACGAGGTTCAACACCGGATCACCGCTGCAGCCTGTTAGCTTTAGCCTGTTAGCTTTAGCCTGTTAGCTTTAGCCTGTTAGCATGCTGCCGTGTGTTGTCTCTACAGTGAGTCTGTTCTGTCAGTGTGTCCCTGCTGTCTGTCCCTCTGTCCCTCTGTCAGCTGTCCTGTGTGTCTGTGGTCACACTCACCTGAAGAACCGGCCAGGTGTGCAGCACCGCGCGGACTCCCTCCGTGAAGAGCTCACGTGAAGCTGTAGAGGCCGCCATGTTGGATCAGACAGACACAACGAGTCGAGTGAAGAAACAGAAACATGATGAGCCCCGATCAGACAGAAACAGCTGATCCTCACACAACAACAACAACAACAACAACAACAACAACAACAACAACAACAACAACAACAACAATGATAATAATAATAATTAAATTTTGAGTGTCTGATGCTGCTGATCAGTGATGACACTAAGAAAGGACAAATACAAATAGCTCTGTAATTGTGTGTGTGTGTGTGTGTGTGTGTGTGTATGTGTGTGTGTGTGTGTGTGTGTTGGGGGTTCTCACACATATCATTCATGCTAGAACTGAAAAATAATAATAATAATCATCTTGTATATATATTCATGCACACATATACAAAATAAATAAATAAATAAATAAATAATAATAATAATAATAATAATAAAGTAAGTAATGATTAAACAGGAAAATTATAGAAAACTGTCAAAGTATAAGGAAGTCAGTAACATGAAATGACAAAAATGAGAGAAGGGAAGTAAATAAAATAAAAATGCAAAGGAAGAGAAGAAGGTTTCAGCCGTTACTTCATTTAAAAACAGAATCCTTTTAAATTATTATAGAATTTTTGTGCTTCTGTTCCTTTCAGTGTTTTAAGGGATTTCAGATTTAACTTGAATTCATTTAGAAAAACAATACATTTTGATGATTTTAAAGTTTTATTCTTATGAATAAAAAAATTACAAAGACAGAAGATTTCAACACATCATCATCTTTTGTTATATCGTCTATAGAAACACATTGTGGAAAGGATGGGATTTTCTTCCTGATCCTTCATGGACAGAAACCAGAATCCAGAATCCAGAATCCAGAATCCAGAATCCATGTACAAACTGGCACAAGAAAAACACCTGATCTGTGGTCTTTTTCACAAAATGAGCAGATCTAAGGGTTTATGATGCAGGATCTTGTTTGTAGTTTGTCCACCAGAAGATTCCTTCATTGAACACAGGACGGACTCAAAGCTCAAAACCACAGAAGAAAAGTTTAACAATCCACCATCTGGACGTACTGAAAAGACGGAGCGCCGAATAACAAGATACACGAAGAAGAACAACTTCCAGTTGTGACGTCTGGTGTGGAGCAGATCAGTGTTTCCCTGGTCCTCACCGTCCTGCATGTTTCTGCTCCAACACACCTGAGTCACATGATCAGGTTGTTGTCAGGTTTCTGCAGACGCTTGATGACGAGCTGATCATGTGGATCAGGTGTGTTGGAGCAGAAACATGCAGGACGGCGTCCTCTGAGGACCAGGACTGAGGAACACTGGAGTAGAGTTTGCTGGCGTCCTTGTCCACCATCTTACCTGCAGACATGTTCATCTCAAAATATCAGCAGGCAGCTGGATATTAGACTGAGAGCCTGAGATTCAATTAAGCCAATCACAATCAGCCTTATCAATTTCTGCCCAGCAACTGTGATTGAACATGTTTCCACTGTTTCATGAACCAGAGAAGAAACTTCTGAACAAACTGTGTGAATGTTGCTGAAACCAAAACTGCAACGATTCCTCGAAAACAATAAAGTTTGAATGTTTGAAAGAAAGAAGGAAACAATTTTTCATGAAACAGTT
>NC_139322.1:57500-72500 GCF_056507025.1 Lutjanus erythropterus | reverse complement strand
TCAGGTCACCTGTAGGTCACCTGTAGTCTGCAGGTCATTGATCACAGCTGAAGAAATAAAGTTCGTTCTTGATCGTTGATTGAAGTTAAAATAGAAGAGATCCTCCTTTTGACTCATCGGTTCTTTTATCTGCCTTGTAAAGAACCAAACTGTTCTTTTGATCAGTCATATAGAACCTTTATTATTATCAGACACTAAATATCTGATTATTCATCAGACAACAGAAGATCAATATGTCATTAAATATTACAGTTACACAGAAAATTACTATTTTATACAACACGTGGTGTTTGTTGTCAAAGTTAAGAGCCAATCAGAGCCTGCCAGCTCATCGATCAGGTGACAGTCAGGTGTTTGCAGGTGGAGAGCAGCTGCAGCTCCTGGCTCTACAAACTGCGGCGCCTCGATCTCGTGAGGTCATCGTTGCCTACGTGTGTATGATGTCAGAGCAAGTCGGGATCAAGTCAGACACAAATCTAACCAGCATGCATTGTGCGGCGACCGCCGCTGATCGATTCTGCGCAGACCTGGATCATCTCGAACGCACCTTTTGTCACACGTGTTCTGCACGATGGTCACGAGCAGACAAACTGACCGTGATGTCACCACAGCGCTGAGCACAGCTACTGACACATGCTGGCATGAAGCCGGTGTCAGAGACAGATTCCAAGTCCCCAAGAGAAGACAGACGTCCACAGCGAGACAGATCAGCTGACTCTGTAGCTCTTCATGCTAATGTTAGCCAGCAGCAGACTGCTGTTCACAGACTGACAGTTCAAATCTCACTTCCTGTTGTGACTGAAGAATAAACATCCTGTGTTGATGCGTCTCCTCAAACATTTTCTCATCCAGACTCCTTTAACTTCTGTGTCTGTTTGTCTCACAGTAAAGTTTCACTGCAGCGAACTGTTGCACCGCGTCCGTCTCCGGTTTGTTTACATCTGCTTCCACAGGAGATCACGTGAAATCACATCCTGCAAAATCCCGCGAGATTCTGCGAGATCATGTTCACCTGATTTATTATATTAATATAAAACTGGCTGTAACCTGGAGAACATTTAAATAGTATTTAAAGAATATTTGATAGTCAGTGTCTTATTATGAGCATCCAATTTAATTTTTACAAGAAAAGGTGCAAAAATGTTTGTGAATCCTGTCAGTTACAGTTCAGAAAGACTGAAAATCTGAAAATCGGTGCATCTCTTGTGAAAAGTCAGAAAAAATGTTGAATAATTCCCAGTTTGAATGAAATTTCTAGCTGAAAGTTTAAATTACTAGTTACTGTTTGAAAAAAGGTGATTTTTTTTTTATTTTTTGAAGATTCTGTGATTCATCTTCAGTCTGAAAACTGTCTGGAAAAAAACTGGAATATCTGAGAATTGTTAACAAAAGTCACACGTCTACTTCACTCTGTCTCACACACACACACACACACACACACACACACACACACACACACACTCACACACACACACACACACACACACACACACTCACACACACACACACACACACACACACACACACACTCACACACACACACACACTCACACACACACACACACACACACACACACACACTCACACACACACACACACACACACACACACACACACACACACACACACACACACACTCACACACACACACACACACACACACAGACACACACACACAGACACACACAGACACACACACACACACACACACACACACACACAGACACACACACACAGACACACACAGACACACACACACACACACACACACACACAGACACACACACACACACAGACACACACACACACACACACAGACACACACACACACACACACACACAGACACACACACACACACACACACACACACACAGACACACACACAGACACACACACACACACACACACACACACACAGACACACACACACACACACACACACACACTCTCACACACACACACACACACACACACACACACAGACACACACACTCACACACACACACACACACACACACACACACACACACACACACACAGACACACACACACACACACACACAGACACACACACACACACACACACACACACTCTCACACACACACACAGACACACACACACACACACACACAGACGTGTCGTCAGTTTAACAGTTTTATTCAGTGCAGAAACAGCGACTCACACCAAAAGTATAAATACACACAATAAATATATAAACATATTTACAGGATGTGGTCAAAAGTATGTGGACATTTACTTCACTTAATTAAACCTTCAAATTTCTCCTTTATTTAGTCTTTAAAGTGAAATATTTGATAAATGAATTAAAGACGTATCAGAAATGAATCACCTAAACATCCAATCACTCCATTAATGGATCAGTGCACATTAATTGAATGATTATCACCCATAAGAATCCATTAAAATCACTAAAGATTATTAATCATAATTTATTTATTGATCTTCATTTCTCATTTGAATTGTTTTTGTAAAAAAATTTAAAAAGTTTATTGACAGATATAAACCAAGAGATGACTTCAGTGGTACTTAATGATTAAGTTAAGGAAGTCAGGTTGCTGTTTAAAACACTGGTGTCCAACCAGAGGTCGGGGGTCCCTGAGGGGTCCAACAAAAAATCTGAGGGGTAAAAAGACGATAAAAAGAAAAACACATATGAAACTGTCACCTGTTCATTGACTCCAGAAATCACTTCAACCAATGAGAAACAAATCAACTGTATTGATCATTATTGATAATGATCATTGATCATTATCAATAATGATCAATAACAGTTATTAAACGGAACATACTGGTGAAGACTAGACCAGGTGTGTCCACATACTTTTGTCCACACAGTGTTAAAAATGTGATGTGCCTCTTCAGAGGAGCATCGACTGGAAATAAAGATGGAAACCAGGACAGTGAGTCCAGAACATCTCAGTCGCCCCCTGGTGGCTGGCTGCAGTATAGCTCATAAGCCCCGCCCCTTCCGTGTTAGCAGATGGGACATGGTTCAAATTAAAACAAGTAACGTCCTATAAATGTTTCTGTCATGTTGGATCATTTTTATCACGCTGATGTTTGTTCAGTGTTTTTGTTTCTCATCAGTTTGGTTTTAATTAGTTATGTGATAAAAAGGAGGTTTTGTGTTGTGATTGACAGCTGAGCTCTGTGTGGGCGGGGCCTTGATACAGTGGCTCCACCCTCTGACCATTACTGCTCAGACTCTGGTTCCAAATGACGCCACCAGAACAAGATGGCGGCGCTCGGATCACAGAAGTTTTGGACTCATTTTGTTCAAAAGGGAGGAAGAGGAGACACGTCGGCCATCTTTGTTTACTGTGGTTTAAACAGAACTACCTTCTTCTTTTTCTCAACATCAGACATGTTTCTTCTTCTACTGATTTAATATGAAACTGTTTGTTCTCAGAAGGTTTTCAGTCATTAAAACTCAGATATATTTATTTATTATGCAGAACCAGGACTTTTATTTTAAAAGAACTTGGAATAAAGTTTTTGATCTGATTTAAATCCTGGCCGAATATAATACTTTATAGCACTGAAACATTTTACTCTGAAAGTCACTTCCTATTCCCATGGTTTGGCGATCATCACCGCATCACATTGAAAACAGACGTGAGTGTTGAATTAAAGTGTGAAGTGGCCCTTTAAAGTGAGTGCAGCTGATCTCAGACAGAAACACAAACCGTAACAGACGTCTGGAATTTCATCATCATCACCTGAAAAATTCATTCCTGTCTGAACGAGACGACGCTTCATCAACCGACCGACCAATAAATAAATGAACAAACAAATTAATAAATGAATGAAGGAAGGAAAATGTTTCAACAGTTGACAAAAAGGTCCAAAAACATGTGGAGCACGCGGACGTACGTCTACTGAATAATGTTTCAACTGATAAGATTGTTGCTGCTGAGTCACATGACACAACTACCAAAACAAGAGCCTGTTCAGAATATACACGGAATGGTCCTTTAACAGTCAGCTCATGGTTCACCTGTCCTCCAGGTGAGTCTCAGTCTGTCTCAGGCCTCTGAGACTTCACAGTGTTTCAGGTTCTGCGGGTTCTGCGGGTTCTGCAGGTTCTGCGGGGTCGGGCTGGTGGATGACCTCAGGTGAGTCTGACTGTCTCCTGTCCAACAGGTGTCTCCTGCTGGACCAGTTTGACCAGTTGAGCTGAAAGTCAGGAAAATGTTTTCTGGGTTTTATTGTGAAAACAAACAGGAAGTCCTCAGTTCAGTTCAGATCGGAACAATAACTAATCAAAAACAAGCTGATCTGCTGATGGATGATTCAAAGTTCCCGTGGTTAACCCTTTAACTGCTGATTAACCAATCAAACGTACTGATGCCTGTATGAAGTGATGTCATCAGTAAGATTCATGTGATTGGCTGAAATAATGTCACATTATCAATCAAACATTTAACTCATTTAATGATATGGAACTCTGACTCAGTTATTAGTGACATCATGTTATCATTGTTCAAACTTTTCAAAATAATAGTTTGTGTTTCCTGCAGTACCAGATTATGCACTGTAACCATGACAACCAAGATGCTAGTTTTTGTTTGGCTGCATATTAACAACATTGGACACCTGAATATCTGAGCTTCACCTGAATGCACTGTTCTGTTGTCATGGTGACAGCTCCTGCTGAGGACTTCCTGTTTGAGCCACAAAAGCTCCTGATTTTCACAATAAAAACCCAGTGAATAGTTTTATTATGACATGACTGTGTGTGTGTGTGTGTGTGTGTGTGTGTGTGTGTTTGGGAGGGACGATGTGAGCCTCATGATGATGATGATGATGATGATGTCATCAGGGCAGGAACTGGTCTGCAGTGACCTGAGGAGAGAGAACAGAAGCTGATCAGCTGTTCATCGATCACATCTTATAAATAATGTAAACAACAACATAAAGTCAGAATATCAGCAGGTTATTTAAACAAAATCACAGTCAGATCATTTCTTTCATATCTTTAAAGTCATAGTTCACCCAAAATGAACTTTCCCTCAGTGTCTCCTCCTCCTCTGATGTGAGGATGATGAAGATCATAAAACTCCTGGAGCTTCAGCAGAAAACTGAACTGCAGATAAAATCCAGAACAGCTGAAGTGACCAGTTTAAAAAAAAAAAAAAATCATACAAAAAACCCACAAAATGCTGTTTGTGTTCTGTGATCCAAGTGTCTGTAAGCCGCGACATTAAAAACGGACTCATTTCCAGCATGTTTTTAGTCTAAATGCAGCCTGTCAGACCTGAAGCAGGTTCACAGCTGTGACTCGACGTCTCTGCTATAAAAACTCGTCATCAATCATAAACTGTAAAAACTCGTCATCAATCATAAACTGTAAAAACTCGTCATCAATCATAAACTGTAAAAACTCGTCATCAATCATAAACTGTAAAAACTCGTCATCAATCATAAACTGTAAAAACTCGTCATCAATCATAAACTGTAAAAACTCGTAAGATGAGAAAACTCAGCGTGTCGCAGCAGATTTCTGAGTTTTGAGCCCAAATCAAATTCTCAAGTTTTTTCTTCTGTAGATAAACTTAAAGCTTTGAATTTTAGAAATTCAAATCATTGAATTTAAAAAAGGTATGGAGTAAATTAATGTTAAAATTTTTATATTTTGAATTAAAACTGTTTAGTTTTTCAGGGACTGAAAAGACAAATCAGGTTCACAGCTCACTAAAACATTTTCTGTTAGTTTCTAAAACTCAAAGATTCAAGATTATCTAAAGAAGAAAAGTCAATTATCTCAAGTAAAGATTATATGTCAGCAAAACTTTTTAAAGTTTATTTCAAAGTTTATTTGAGTTCGCCTCTAAACTCAAAAATCTATTCCAGCATGTACTTTGATATTTTGAGTTTTGTAAAGTTTCCGTGACACTGGTCGTAATTTGCAGTTAAAGAGTTAAATCAGTCAGAATGCAGCAGCTTATTTATTTATTTATTTATTTATTTATTTATTTATTTATTCACCTCATATTTCCTGTTTGTTGATCTTTATTATGAAAATCTGACCTGTTTATAATATGACAGAAATAAAAACAGGAAGTCATTGACTGGTGTTTCTGCCTAAAGACCCTCTGACTCTGCTGTCTGTAACATGTGAGACCAGATCAGGTGACACATCAGGTGTTTCCTGTTTGAGAGCTGAGATCTGATTGACTGACAGACTGTATTGATCAGACAGGATATTGAAAATTATTGGATATGTGAAGCTCCTCGGCTCCTTGGCTCCTCGGCTCCTCAGCAGCGGCTCCTCGGCTCCTCGGCTCCTCGGCTCCTCAGCTCCTCAGTCCTCAGCAGCGGCTCCTCGGCTCCTCGGCTCCTTGGCTCCTCGGCTCCTTGGCTCCTCGGCTCCTCAGCAGCAGCTCCTCGGCTCCTCAGCTCCTCGGCTCCTCAGCTCCTCAGTCCTCAGCAGCGGCTCCTCGGCTCCTCGGCTCCTTGGCTCCTCGGCTCCTTGGCTCCTCGGCTCCTCAGCTCCTCAGCTCCTCGGCTCCTCGGGTCCTCGGCAGCAGCTCCTCGGCTCCTCGGCTCCTCGGCTCCTCAGCTCCTCAGCTCCTCGGCAGCAGCTCCTCAGCTCCTTGTCTCCTCGGCTCCTCGGCTCCTCGGCTCCTCGGCAGCAGCTCCTCAGCTCCTCAGCTCCTCAGCAGCAGCTCCTCGGCTCCTCGGCTCCTCGGCAGCAGCTCCTCGGCTCCTCAGCTCCTCAGCTCCTCGGCTCCTCGTCTCCTCGGCTCCTCAGCAGCAGCTCCTCGGCTCCTCAGCAGCAGCTCCTCGGCTCCTCAGCTCCTCGGCTCCTCGGCTCCTCGGCTCCTCAACTCCTCGGCTCCTCGGCTCCTAGGCTCCTCGGCTCCTCGGCAGCAGCTCCTCGGCTCCTCGGCTCCTCAGCTCCTCGGCTCCTCGGCAGCAGCTCCTCGGCTCCTCGGCTCCTCGGCAGCAGCTCCTCGGCTCCTCGGCAGCAGCTCCTCAGCTCCTCGGCTCCTCAGCTCCTCGGCTCCTCAGCAGCAGCTCCTCGGCTCCTCAGCAGCAGCTCCTCGGCTCCTCGGCTCCTCGGCTCCTCGGCAGCAGCTCCTCAGCTCCTCGGCTCCTCGGCTCCTCGGCAGCAGCTCCTCGGCAGCAGCTCCTCGGCTCCTCGGCTCCTCGTCTCCTCGGCTCCTCGGCAGCAGCTCCTCAGCTCCTCGGCTCCTCGGCTCCTCGTCTCCTCAGCTCCTCAGCTCCTCGGCTCCTCGGCTCCTCGGCTCCTCAGCAGCAGCTCCTCGGCTCCTCGTCTCCTCGTCTCCTCGGCTCCTCGGCTCCTCGGCTCCTCAGCAGCAGCTCCTCGGCTCCTCGGCTCCTCGGCTCCTCAGCTCCTCGGCTCCTAGGCTCCTCGGCTCCTCAGCAGCAGCTCCTCGGCTCCTCGGCTCCTCGGCTTCTCCGCTCCTCAGCTCCTCGGCTCCTCGGCTCCTCGGCTCCTCGTCTCCTCAGCTCCTCAGTCCTCAGCAGCGGCTCCTCGGCTCCTCGGCTCCTCAGCAGCGGCTCCTCGGCTCCTCGGCTCCTCGGCTCCTCGGCAGCAGCTCCTCGGCTCCTCGGCTCCTCGGCTCCTCGGCTCCTCAGCAGCAGCTCCTCGGCTCCTCGGCTCCTCGGCTCCTCAGCTCCTAGGTTCCTCAGCTCCTCAGCAGCAGCTCCTCGGCTCCTCGTCTCCTCGTCTCCTCGGCTCCTCGGCTCCTCGGCTCCTCAGCAGCAGCTCCTCGGCTCCTCGGCTCCTCCGCTCCTCAGCTCCTCGGCTCCTCGGCTCCTCGGCTCCTTGTCTCCTCAGCTCCTCGGCTCCTCGGCTCCTCGGCTCCTCGGCTCCTCGTCTCCTCAGCAGCAGCTCCTCGGCTCCTCGGCTCCTCGGCTCCTCGTCTCCTCGGCTCCTCGGCTCCTCGTCTCCTCGGCTCCTCGGCTCCTCGCTCCTCGGCTCCTCGGCTCCTCGTCTCCTCGTCTCCTCGGCTCCTCGGCTCCTCGGCTCCTCGGCTCCTCGGCTCCTCGGCTCCTCGGCTCCTCGTCTCCTCGGCTCCTCGGCTCCTCGCTCCTCGGCTCCTCGTCTCCTCAGCTCCTCGGCTCCTCGGCTCCTCGGCTCCTCGGCTCCTCAGCAGCAGCTCCTAGGCTCCTCGGCTCCTCGGCTCCTCGGCAGCAGCTCCTCGGCTCCTCGTCTCCTCGGCTCCTCGGCTCCTCGGCTCCTCGGCTCCTCAGCAGCAGCTCCTCAGCTCCTCGGCTCCTCGGCTCCTCGGCTCCTCGGCTCCTCGGCTCCTCGGCTCCTCAGCTCCTCGGCTCCTCGGCTCCTCGGCAGCAGCTCAGATGTGAACATGAATGTTTCAGCAGAAATCTTGTGAAATATTCAGCAGCTCCTCGTCTCCTCGTCTCCTCGGCTCCTCGGCTCCTCGGCTCCTCGGCTCCTCGCTCCTCGGCTCCTCGTCTCCTCGGCTCCTCGGCTCCTCGCTCCTCGGCTCCTCGTCTCCTCGGCTCCTCGGCTCCTCGGCTCCTCGTCTCCTCGGCTCCTCGGCTCCTCGCTCCTCGGCTCCTCGTCTCCTCGGCTCCTCGGCTCCTCGGCTCCTCGGCTCCTCGGCTCCTCAGCAGCAGCTCCTAGGCTCCTCGGCTCCTCGGCTCCTCGGCTCCTCTGCTCCTCGGCTCCTCGGCTCCTCCGCTCCTCGGCTCCTCGGCTCCTCGGCTCCTCGGCTCCTCGGCAGCAGCTCAGATGTGAACATGAATGTTTCAGCAGAAATCTTGTGAAATATTCAGCAGCTCTTCCAGAAATATCTGAAGCAGCTTCCACACGTCAGGAACCATCTTCATCCTCTTCAACACACACGTTGTCTCCACCCACCCACGCCATAAGGACAAAACTCCACCCCCTTTGTGTCGACCATCATCACACTGAGTAGATAAGACAAGAACTCATACATCTATTCATCCTCCAGCTGTTTGCTCCCAGTGCATCCTGGGAAATATAGTCTCTCCTGCGGTCTGGTTCTTCAGAGTGCAGAGAACAGTCAGGTGGTAGCCGTGACAACAGAGCTCTGACATTTCATAAAAAGATGCTCCTGGTCAACAATTTCTGTCATTTCATGACACAAACAACTAATCGATTATAGGAGAAAATGACAGATTGATCGATGATGAAAAAAAGATTTGGAAAAACTGATCAAAGGTTGAAAAACCAGTTCAAACATGTTAAACTGATTTTTCAACGACTGTAAAACTTTTCAACTGACAAGATTGTGACAGGATTGATTAATCAGTGAATCAAGAAAATGATCAACAGATTAATCAAAACACAAGGTAAAGTGAATATTACAGCAGTGTTGAATTGTGGGTACTGTAGTATGTACTGTCGGTACCTGAAATCTGTAGTATTACTGTGATCTGTCAGGTTCAATCTTTGTCTCTCCGTTCTGTTTCTCATTTAACGATTTTTGAGACAATCTGGCAGCCTGGACAACAGCCTGCAAGACAGAGAGACGGAAACTATCAGGCAGCTCTGAGAGACAGAGGCAGACAGGACAGCAGGTAGGACAGCAGGTAGGACAGCAGGTAGGACAGCAGGTAGAGACGCCGCGTTCAGACCTTGAAGCTTCTCTTTCTCTTCTGGACGTTCTGCTCAGGGTGAAAAATGATGACATAAACCTTCGGCATGTAGAGCATCCCGAGAGACACGAACGCACTGAGGGACATTGAGACGGTGAGAGTGGCCGTCTGGATGAACATCTGTGGAGAGAGACAGAGACATTCGTTGAGAGAGAACCTCCACTAGAACTTGTTCATGTTTCCAGAACAGTTTGTGACTCTGCTGAGTACTCGAAGGATTTCTACAACCGACTGTTTGGACGTCCTCATGGACCACTAGAAGCTATGAGAGAACCCCAAGAACAGCTACAGTCTTCCAAGAACCTCTTCAATGATACAAGAACCAACATAAAGGTTCCTTCACATGACATGAAATTTGCTCTTCGCTCACCGCCTGGTAGAGCGCCGAGGCGCCGAGCGGACGTGGAGGAGCTCAGGTATACGTCATCAACAAGTGCGAGCTATTCACCGTTGCTAGGCAACACAAAACGGTACTTGTCACTCCGGAAAGAAAAAGGACGAGGAGGAAAAAGCAGACTCCTGTTCTGCAGAAACTAACCACAGCTGTGTAACAACATGATAGGATTTACTGTCGCTGAGCTGAAGGACAGTTTATATCTGTGAAGCACTGATCCTCACTGTGTCTGTCTGGAATAACACACACACAGCTAAGCTAACGTTAGCATTGTAGCTCGTAAACTCTGCCCAATCACAAGCCTGGTAGCTCGATCTGACTGCTGACGTTTCACCCAGTAATCCTCTTCCTGTCGAGATCGTGGTGTGATTTTAATGTTTTACAGTTCGAGGAACTCAGAAACACACAGAAAGAGTTTTTCTTCCATTTCCTCTCCCTCTCTGTTCGTATCTGTCGCTTTTGGCTACGTCACAATCAGCTGTTATCTCATTGGTTGCGCTTTGAAAGGTCAGCGGCGAACGAGGTCAAAGTTCAAATAATTTGAACTTTGGGCGCAGCGGTGAGCGGCAGATCCGAGCGGTGCACCACGCTGAGGGTACGCCACCGCTCTCTCCATAGGAAACAGTGGGACAGCCAGCGTGAAGCGTTCTTACCGCTGGTCATGTGTGGAGACCTGAAGACATTTAGAACCTCCTCACTAATGACCAAAATTTTTCTAAGGGAGAATCACCAACCCAAGGTTCCTGCAGAACATCCTTGATGACCACTAGAACATCCTTGTTGACCACTAGAACATCCTTGATGACCACTAAAATCTCCTCAATGACCTCTAGATCCTTCTTGATGAGCAATTGCAACCTGCTACAGAACCATGAGATCCACCTGACTAAGTCCTAGAACCTTGGAAAAAGTACTGTGTACTGGAAACAGTGGCACTGCAGTGGTGATTTTTTTTAAGGATGGTTTATTTTTGTCGTACGGTAATCTGGTTGAGCGATTTGATTTGGTAGGAAAAGTATTTACAGATAAGAAGTTGTATTATGTCAAAGTCCTACAGTCCATCTGATAACATAATTATAAAATATCTGAAATAACCCTGGAAAATCACAAAGGCCTCACAGTTCTATAAAGTAATTAATTCCCTCCTGTGTGATGTGTCTTTCAATATGAAACTGATTTGGCAACGAGATCTCAGGGAAGAAATCGAAGATATCAAATGGTCTAAAATCTTGTCTGGACGTGGTAAATATGTGAAAGAAGCGAGGAGGAAGCTCACACAATATAAGGTATTACACAGATACTATTACACACCTCTGCGACTTTACAGAATGAAACTGTTAAATCCGATACCTGTTGGAAATGGTTTGGTTGGTTTTTCTCGTATATGGGAATGTAGTTTGATCAGACCAGTCTGGATCAAAGTGTTGGATATTCTAAGTCGTTGGTTTGGCTCAGAAATCCCCTTAAGTCCAATGTTGTGTTTACTGGGGAACCGGTCGCAGATACTGAACGTATCCAAGTCTGCCTTTTCTGTTATTATTGTTGGTTTAATAACTGCTGACGAGTTATCCGAAGACACTGGAAGACAACAAAGACCCCAGAATTGAAAGAATGGACCAGTGCAATGGTGGAAACAGCATCTTATGAGAGGATGCTCAGTCGTATTAATGGTGATCAGGAGAAAAGAGTGTCTCACATTAAAACAGAAGAAAAGTCATGAACTGTCCCTGCAGAACGATGTGTAGGAACATACATTCAACATGTTTTTGTTTGTAAGTTTGTTCCCCGCATTTTTCTCCTAGACTTATCTGTATTATTTACTTAATTATTTATTTATTTACTTTTTTTTTTTTTTTTCATGGATTGGATCCCACCTCCATATTATAATACATATATATATATATATTTATTATTATTATATATATGTGTATGTGTGTATGTGTATGTGTATATTTGCCTTCTATCCTTGTAAGACCAGAAATTAAGATATGTATGTCATGTACCAGGCCTTCCAAATTAATAAAAACTTGAATTATAAAAAGTCCTAGAACCTCCTCAATGATGACATGAAACATTTAAAGAACCCGTAGACCCAAAATCAATGGTTGACTAGAGCTGAAAATATTTTGATAATCAATTAATTGTTTTGAGTGATTTTTACGTCCAAATTCTCAGTTTCAAATTCAGTTTCTTAAATGTCGTCATCTTGGACTTTGATCAACATTTTCTGACATTTTATTGACAGATTATTGTGGAGCACATAGACGTATGTACGGACAGTGGACAGTGGACAGTGGACAGTGGACTGCAGACAGTGGACAGCGGACAGTGGACAGCAGACAGCGGACAGCGGACAGTGGACAGTGGACAGCAGACAGCGGACAGCGGACAGCAGACAGCAGACAGCGGACAGCGGACAGCGGACAGCAGACAGCGGACAGTGGACAGTGGACAGCAGACAGTGGACAGCAGACAGTGGACTGCAGACAGCGGACAGTGGACAGTGGACAGTGGACAGCAGACAGCAGACAGTGGACAGCAGACAGTGGACTGCAGACAGCGGACAGTGGACAGCAGACAGCGGACAGTGGACAGCAGACAGCAGACAGTGGACAGCAGACAGTGGACTGCAGACAGCGGACAGTGGACAGTGGACAGCAGACAGCAGACAGTGGACAGCGGACAGTGGACAGCAGACAGTGGACAGCGGACAGCAGACAGTGGACAGTGGACAGCAGACAGCAGACAGTGGACAGCAGACAGCGGACAGTGGACAGTGGACAGCAGACAGTGGACAGCAGACAGCAGACAGTGGACAGCAGACAGCAGACAGTGGACAGCGAACAGTGGACAGTGGACAGCAGACAGCAGACAGTGGACAGCGGACAGTGGACAGTGGACAGCAGACAACAGACAGTGGACAGCAGACAGTGGACAGCAGACAGTGGACAGCAGACAGCAGACAGTGGACAGCAGACAGCGGACAGTGGACAGTGGACAGCAGACAGTGGACAGCAGACAGCAGACAGCGGACAGTGGACAGTGGACAGCAGACAGCAGACAGTGGACAGCAGACAGTGGACAGCAGACAGTGGACAGCAGACAGCAGACAGTGGACAGCAGACAGCAGACAGTGGACAGCAGACAGCGGACAGTGGACAGTGGACAGCAGACAGTGGACAGCAGACAGCAGACAGCGGACAGTGGACAGTGGACAGTGGACAGTGGACAGCAGACAGCAGACAGCGGACAGTGGACAGTGGACAGCAGACAGTGGACAGCAGACAGCAGACAGTGGACAGTGGACAGTGGACAGCGGACAGCGGACAGTGGACAGTGGACAGTGGACAGCGGACAGCGGACAGTGGACAGCGGACAGCGGACAGTGGACAGTGGACAGCAGACAGCGGACAGCAGACAGCAGACAGTGGACAGCAGACAGCAGACAGCGGACAGCGAACAGTGGACAGTGGACAGCAGACAGCAGACAGTGGACAGCGGACAGTGGACAGTGGACAGCAGACAACAGACAGTGGACAGCAGACAGTGGACAGCAGACAGTGGACAGCAGACAGCGGACAGTGGACAGCAGACAGCGGACAGTGGACAGTGGACAGCAGACAGTGGACAGCAGACAGCAGACAGCGGACAGTGGACAGTGGACAGCAGACAGCAGACAGTGGACAGCAGACAGTGGACAGCAGACAGCAGACAGTGGACAGCAGACAGCGGACAGTGGACAGTGGACAGCAGACAGTGGACAGCAGACAGCGGACAGCGGACAGTGGACAGTGGACAGTGGACAGTGGACAGCGGACAGCAGACAGTGGACAGTGGACAGTGGACAGTGGACAGCGGACAGTGGACAGTGGACAGTGGACAGTGGACAGCGGACAGCAGACAGTGGACAGTGGACAGTGGACAGTGGACAGCGGACAGCAGACAGTGGACAGTGGACAGGGCCTAAAAGTCTTGATCATGTCTCCACAGGAACCATGTTCTGTTGAGTTCCCAGCAGAAACAGACGTGTGTGCAGATAATCAGCTTTGTATCTTTAAATGCTTCAGATGACGGTGTTTCTCTTTTGTTTCCATTCATATGAATCTGTTTCTGTCCAACGTCCAGATTAATGTGTTGTTGGACGTGTTTGCGTGTGACGCAGCTCTTCTCCATGTTATTTCTGTCTATATTGTCTCTGTTTATCTGCTGATTGAAGCTCTTTGTAACTTTGGTTTGAACAAAGTTATTATTGTATAATGGCGTCCATCCTGTGTCGGTTTATAATCTGTATAATCCAGCTGTTCCACTTTGTGTCTAATTCTGCTGCTGCATTAAAGACTCGTCCCTCCCTGAACTCACACTGAACCACAAACAGTGAAAGCAGCTTTAGTTTGGACCCGTTTCTGTGTCACATCATCACAGTTTGTTCTGTTCTGCTCACAGGAAACATCTTTATACTGCTGGTACTGCTGAACCACGTCAGCCAATCAGGAGCTTTATACTGCTGATGTGGCTGCATCACACTCTCCGCACACTCGGCTACATCAGCCAATCAGGAGCTTCTACAAAAATTATGTGCTTCCACTGTGAACTAATCTGTCGATTATTTTCCCCATTAATAAGTTAATTAATTCTGAAAAATAATCATTCAAACATGTGAACAGAATCTATTTAAGTAACAATTATTTTCATCATTGATAAGTCAGTTGATCATTTTCTATTAGTTGTTTGGTTCATTAGGATCAGCTGGTCCTGGTCTGTCCTGTTTTGTCCTAGTCTTAGCTGGTCCTGGTCCTGGTCTGTCCTGTTTTGTCCTAGTCTTAGCTGGTCCTGGTCTGTCCTGTTTTGTCCTAGTCTTAGCTGGTCCTGGTCTGTCCTGTTTTATCCTAGTCTTAGCTGGTCCTGGTCTGTCCTGTTTTGTCCTAGTCTTAGCTGGTCCTGGTCTGTCCTGTTTTGTCCTAGTCTTAG
>NC_139322.1:37500-52500 GCF_056507025.1 Lutjanus erythropterus | reverse complement strand
GTGAGACAGCAGCATCATGTCTTCCTGCAGCAGCAGCAGTGAGACAGCAGCATCATGTCTTCCTGCAGCAGCAGTGAGACAGCAGCATCATGTCTTCCTGCAGCAGCAGCAGTGAGACAGCAGCATCATGTCTTCCTGCAGCTGCAGCAGTGAGACAGCAGCATCATGTCTTCCTGCAGCAGCAGCAGTGAGACAGCAGCATCCTGTCTTCCTGCAGCAGTGAGACAGCAGCATCATGTCTTCCTGCAGCAACAGCAGTGAGACAGCAGCATCATGTCCTGCTGCAGCAGCAGTGAGACAGCAGCATCCTGTCTTCCTGCAGCAGCAGCAGTGAGACAGCAGCATCATGTCTTCCTGCAGCAACAGCAGTGAGACAGCAGCATCCTGTCTTCCTGCAGCAGCAGCAGTGAGACAGCAGCATCATGTCCTCCTGCAGCAGTGAGACAGCAGCATCATGTCTTCCTGCAGCAGCAGCAGTGAGACAGCAGCATCATGTCTTCCTGCAGCAGCAGTGAGACAGCAGCATCATGTCTTCCTGCAGCAGCAGCAGTGAGACAGCAGCATCATGTCTTCCTGCAGCTGCAGCAGTGAGACAGCAGCATCATGTCTTCCTGCAGCAGCAGCAGTGAGACAGCAGCATCCTGTCTTCCTGCAGCAGTGAGACAGCAGCATCATGTCTTCCTGCAGCAACAGCAGTGAGACAGCAGCATCATGTCCTGCTGCAGCAGCAGTGAGACAGCAGCATCCTGTCTTCCTGCAGCAGCAGCAGTGAGACAGCAGCATCATGTCTTCCTGCAGCAACAGCAGTGAGACAGCAGCATCCTGTCTTCCTGCAGCAGCAGCAGTGAGACAGCAGCATCATGTCCTCCTGCAGCAGTGAGACAGCAGCATCATGTCTTCCTGCAGCAGCAGCAGTGAGACAGCAGCATCATGTCCTCCTGCAGCAGTGAGACAGCAGCATCATGTCTTCCTGCAGCAGCAGCAGTGAGACAGCAGCATCATGTCTTCCTGCAGCAGCAGTGAGACAGCAGCATCCTGTCTTCCTGCAGCAGCAGTGAGACATACTTAGACTTAATGTCTATGTGTCTTTGTTACCATAGTGATGATTTTCTGTCCTTCGTGTCCTTAATGTTTTGGCAACATTGTTCAAGCCAATAGAATGGATGGACAGAGAGGTCAGAGAGAGACAGACAGGTGGACAGACAGGCAGGTGGGGTAAGACAGAAATGTTTTGTGTTTCATCTGTGTGTTTGGTCCAATCAGCTTCTTACATTGAGTCTCAGGT
This sequence comes from Lutjanus erythropterus, assembly GCF_056507025.1. Lineage (NCBI taxonomy): Eukaryota > Metazoa > Chordata > Actinopteri > Lutjaniformes > Lutjanidae > Lutjanus > Lutjanus erythropterus. The sequence goes on along the minus strand of NC_139322.1, from coordinate 51,215 downwards.
TATTGGTCCACTGGCCAATGACACGGTAACCAGGATGGCTGTGATTGGTCATCTGGAACTGGAAGATGTCGTAGCGACCGGGAGCATCTCCGTTCTCGTTGAACAACACAGTCGTACCTGCACTTCCTGTAGGACACACAGAGAGACAGACAGGTCACACAAAGACACAGACAGGTCATAGAGAGTCAGACAGATGGGCCAGAGAGAGAGAGACAGGTCACATCAAAGAGTGAGACAGGTCAGGTTATAACTGTTCATAGTGATTAGTCTTCAGCCTCCACCAGGTGTTGATGTGGTACTTTTGGTTGTAGTTATTAATTTAATTATTAATTACAGTACTAATGTAATAATTTAGTATAATCAAAGACTGACACCTTATTAATTGGTTATTGATTTTCTCTTATTTAAATAAGTCAGGGTGTGAGTCACTATTATAATTTTTTAAGTTGTCAAATGTATTGATTATTTCTGAGAGCCAGAATTACTAACCTGTAAGAAAAACTACATATTTTGGTTCTCCATGAAAAGAATTGGCTGCTACATTTAACATGGTATTATAATGAAACATCACATGGATCACATGATTGATTGATTGGTTGACTGACTGACTGATTGATTAGCTGGTTGGTTGTCAGAACAAAGACATCTCACTCTGTTCTCTCTTTATTGGTTCTGTCTTTGCAGAAATAAAACAGGTGGATGGAACCATGTTCTCTTCTTCTTCCTCCTGCAGAGTGTTTTCAGCAGCTGCTCACTTTAATTATTAACACACACACACACACACACACACACACACACACACACACACACACACACACACAGTGAGCCTTCAGAGGAAACATGTAAAGTGCATTAACTTATTTTTAACTTACTATCTTTCAGTGAAGTAAGAAAACCAGAAAGACACACAGCAGAACCTGAGCTACACAGAACATACAGAACATACAGAACATACAGAACATACAGAACAGATGATCCATCCAGCTGACAGATGTGACATATAGATGCTGCTGATCAAAGAGCAGAGTAATTGTACAGGTTTGCTTGGAATGAACACAATAAAAGACACTAAAGTGTGACTTTTGATTTGGAAAAAAGACATTTATTAAACATTGAACTATGGACATTTCACAGTGTGACGACCTACTCTTCCTCTGACTGGCTATAAATATATAGATATATAGATATATAGATATATCTATAGGCTATCCTATGAGCACTTTGTGTGAAACAGACTGACACAGATGTCAACCTCAGTCTTAATGTCCCTGTTCAGTCTCTGAGTTCATTAGAGTCCATGATCCCAGATTCTACTGAGACCACGAAGAACACTGAGAGAACTCTTCTGAACTGATGAAATATTCACACCACTGAGAGGACGCACAGAGAGACAGACAGAGAGACAGACAGAGAGACGCACAGAGAGACAGACAGAGAGACAGACAGAGAGACAGACAGAGAGACAGACAGAGAGACAGACAGACACACTGTCTGTGGTATTAACATGAGCCCTGAGTGATCAGCTGTGATCAGACATCACTTCTTGCTCTGAATATAAACTGTTTTGTCAGCTGAACATTATTGTCTTTTTAAACATTTATTCATTCAGGTGTTTTTTCAGTTCAGCTTCAGAATAAACTCAAACCACAATAAGCCTCATGTTTAGACCTGACCTCTGATCAGGAAGATGACGTCTTCTGACGGTGTGTAATTCTGATGTTTCTGAAAGTCTGAATGTGGTCTGAGCAATCGGATCTCCTGAGAACATTTTCACCTGCACTCTGAGCTGTCCACCTGTGATCCAGTCACCCAGGAGACATGTGATACCAGGTATGGACATGTGATACCAGGTATGGACATGTGATACCAGGTATGGACATGTGGTACCAGGTATGGACATGTGAAACCAGGTATGGACATGTGAAACCAGGTATGGACATGTGAAACCAGGTATGGACATACCAGGTATGGACATGTGATACCAGGTATGGACATGTGATACCAGGTATGGACATGTGATACCAGGTATGGACATGTGGTACCAGGTATGGACATGTGAAACCAGGTATGGACATGTTGATACCAGGTATGGACATGTTGATACCAGGTATGGACATGTTAATAGCAGGTGTGAACATGTTATAGCAGGTGTGAACATGTTAATAGCAGGTGTGAACATGTTAATAGCAGGTGTGAACATGTTATAGCAGGTGTGAACATGTTAATAGCAGGTGTGAACATGTTATAGCAGGTGTGAACATGTTAATAGCAGGTGTGAACATGTTAATAGCAGGTGTGAACATGTTATAGCAGGTGTGAACATGTTAATAGCAGGTGTGAACATGTTATAGCAGGTGTGAACATGTTAATAGCAGGTGTGAACATGTTAATAGCAGGTGTGAACATGTTAATAGCAGGTGTGAACATGTTAATAGCAGGTGTGAACATGTTATAGCAGGTGTGAACATGTTAATAGCAGGTGTGAACATGTTAATAGCAGGTGTGAACATGTTATAGCAGGTGTGAACATGTTAATAGCAGGTGTGAACATGTTAATAGCAGGTGTGAACATGTTATAGCAGGTGTGAACATGTTAATAGCAGGTGTGAACATGTTATAGCAGGTGTGAACATGTTAATAGCAGGTGTGAACATGTTAATAGCAGGTGTGAACATGTTATAGCAGGTGTGAACATGTTAATAGCAGGTGTGAACATGTTATAGCAGGTGTGAACATGTTAATAGCAGGTGTGAACATGTTAATAGCAGGTGTGAACATGTTAATAGCAGGTGTGAACATGTTAATAGCAGGTGTGAACATGTTATAGCAGGTGTGAACATGTTAATAGCAGGTGTGAACATGTTAATAGCAGGTGTGAACATGTTATAGCAGGTGTGAACATGTTAATAGCAGGTGTGAACATGTTATAGCAGGTGTGAACATGTTAATAGCAGGTGTGAACATGTTATACCAGGTATGGACATGTTAATAGCAGGTGTGAACATGTTATAGCAGGTGTGAACATGTTAATAGCAGGTGTGAACATGTTAATAGCAGGTGTGAACATGTTATAGCAGGTGTGAACATGTTAATAGCAGGTGTGAACATGTTATAGCAGGTGTGAACATGTTATAGCAGGTGTGAACATGTTAATAGCAGGTGTGAACATGTTAATAGCAGGTGTGAACATGTTAATAGCAGGTGTGAACATGTTAATAGCAGGTGTGAACATGTTATAGCAGGTGTGAACATGTTAATAGCAGGTGTGAACATGTTAACGGTCAACATTGGATCCTCTCAGCATCTCATCTTAATAAAATCTGAAGTCTGACAGGACAAAGCTGCTACAGTTTGTTGTCTTTAATCTGAACCAAGTCTTTCTGTCCCACGTCAGGTCTGTCTGTCCCCACCTCCAGTGAGGACAGCACTGTTTACTTGTGAAGGAGAACATCTGTGACCAACTGGACCTCCTCCAGTCAACAAAGGAGGAGGTCCAGTCCAACACCCACCAAGAACTACTTGATCTTCTGAACCTTGGGGACACTGTCAACTGTCCTTCTTTAGTGGACTCTCAGAATGTCTCCAGGATCCCTGCCAGCTGGTCCACTAATCCAGGACCAAAACAGAATCCACATCAGTCCTGAGTCTGTGGTTCAACAATCGGCCAATAAGACTCTCCATTCAGCTGGTCTCAGCCGGCTTTCGTCTCCCCTCTCGGCCTGGATAAGTCCAGGACTTTGTTACCAGTCCCAGCACTGACCCTGACCCTCCCCATCCCTGCTCCCATGATGCTCTGTTGCATATTTCTTACCATTGAAGTTGACAGCTCTGATGTAGTCAAGCAGTGAGCGTCCTTCAACAGGGTCCATGTTGCCGCAGACCCCGGAGCTGCCAGGACACAGGTCCTGATGCATGCTGTGCAGGGCATACGCCACGGCATACACCGCGTCAATCACGAACTGGACCTTCCCCTCCTGCTCATAGGACGAGTCCCGACCGATCCGCTCCTCACCTGCAGGAACACACAGTGCCACATGATGCACCACCCAGGCCCCGCCCCCCCAGGTGTGGGCCTATCTGTACCCAGGCCCCGCCCCCCCCAGGTGTGGGCCTATCTGTACCCAGGCCCCGCCCCCCCAGGTGTGGGCCTATCTGTACCCAGGCCCCGCCCCCCCAGGTGTGGGCCTATCTGTACCCAGGCCCCGCCCCCCCAGGTGTGGGCCTACCTGTACACTTCTTTTTGTCTGGGTCCAGTTTGATTCCAGGTCGGGTCAGTTTACACCTGAAGTCGTCCTCCCAGAACTCGTTGAACCAGATGTTCCTGCGGTTGTTCTCCAGAGAACGAGACATGAAGTACTGATCAAAGCCTGGAACACAAACACAAAACAACAACAACACACACACACACACACACACACACACACACACACACACACACACAGACACACACACACACACAGACACACACACACACACACACAGATAAAGAAAAAGAAGTCATTTATTGGATTGATACACGACATGAATCACAAGGATCTTTACAACAGTGTTAAAAAACATATAAGGAAAAAAATCAAAGAAAGAATGAAACGTGACACACCGTGGAAGCGGCGAGCAGACGGGACGGCCTTCATATAGCAAGATTTCGACTTAAAACTTTATAAAAGCTTAATGTCCAAAGTACTTGGGAAAGTATAGTACTTAAGGGAATCAAGAATACTGAACTCAAAAAAGGGAAATAAACCAAAGAGCGATGTTGCTGAAGAAAACCCAGGCGGAACAGCAGCCTTAACTGAGGGAGACGCCACGGAGCCATGTGACCCGAACGACAGTGTTGTGTTAGCCGCGATAGCATCCTCATGCTCCGAGCTGCACGCGATAAAAACTGACATTTGTGACAAGAGAGACAAAAGGATTGCTGACGTGTCAGTTACACTGAGGGCTGAAACTGACGCTCTAAAAACCGAAACGCTAAAATCCCAGGCTATGATGCAGGATGAGACGCTGCACGGACGGCGGCAGTCAACATCACACACAACAGACATCGTTGCTGAGGTCGAGGCGCAGCTGAAACATCTGACCGGGCAAGTTGATCGACTTAATGGAAAATGTCTGGACTTGGACGGACGCTCAAAGAGAGAATCTCAGGATTACAGGTCTGAACGAGGACAGAGCATCAGGAAGAGTTCTGGAGTCGGAGGCCCGCAGACCACTGATGAAACATCTGGGAGATAGTGAAGATTCACCATGGTCATGTTTTTGATGACATCATCTGCAAGATTACCAGCAAGAGAGAGCCAGTCAGGAGACTGTTTCAGGATAAACCCAGACTCAGGTTTGGGATCACATATCCAGCTAAAGTACAGGTGACACACAGTGGCGCTGAGTTACTGTCTACTGACCCGAACAAAGTCCTTGTTTATGCCGAATGTAACTTTGGACAGACTTCATGTCCACTTGATAATCCAAATATGTTCACATCTTACAATAAGTATGAGGCTTTTCAGCGTAACATAAAGTTATGATACCGAAGGAGAGAAGGGGTGAAATCATTTTTCCTCTTGAAATGTGAAAGGTATCAGTGAGCCAGTTAAAATCTGAACTGTCTTAACTCAGGGGTCATATTTTTTGCAGGAAACACATTCAAAGAAAGACTCTGATCTCAGACTTAGATGTAGATGAATAAGTCAAGTCCAACATTCTTCCTTTCCATTTAAGTCCAGAGGAGGAGCCATTATGATCCGCAAGGAAGTTCTTCTCAGGCGTCACTCCACCGTTGCTCATAAGGAGGCGATGTATGTCATAGTACTGGGAGGCTGTTAAATATATATGAGCCAAATCAGGATGATCCTGAATTTTTCCGAAAGGTGCTCAGTTTGATAACAGATATTTTTTAGCACTAATTTGATTATTGGGGGTGATTTTAATTGTGCTTTGGATCAATATTTCGATAGATCATCAGCACAAACCGTAGCCCCTCTAATTCAACTAAACTGCTCAATACATACATTAAAAATATGAATTTGTATGACGTGGAGGCTCTCAAACCCAACGGGCAGACAGTACATGTACATGATGTCTACACAAGAATAAAGTATTTCCTGGTGGATAGAAAACTGCTGCACTTCTCTGGAAATAAGTACCATCATATTATTTTTTTTTCAGTCACATTTTCTTTTACATTATGTGACACACCTCAGCAACAGTAGAAGGAGGTTTAACCCACAGCTCCTTATTGATTCTGTTTTGTAAACACATTAAAATGCACATTAATGTGTTTCTGAAGACAAACAGAGAGTCAGAAACTGCTGCGTCTCTCTGAGAGACACTAAAGACCTACTTCAAAGACTTAATCAGATTCTAACACTCAAATACCAACTTAATAAAATACTCTTAGAATGAATTAGTCAAGTCTTTATGTTTATAAAACAGAAATATTTTGGGTTTGGTTTGAATTCAACATACTGACAGATTTTTGAGTTTTGTGTCCAACTCAAACTTTTTCAAACTTAAACTTTCTGCTGACCTTTAGTTAATTTACTATTCTTAGTAAAAGTTAAAGTTAGAGAAACTAAAAACAAAAGTGTTTTTCAAAGTTTGGTATAAACAATGACAACACTTTTCATGAGTTGAAATCAAAAATCTCAGTCTGTTTATTTCTCTCAAATGTTCTTCACAAATGTGTTAAAATCCTTGTTAGCGAGCAGAAAATCATCCGTCAGAGCTGCTGATTAAACAGCAGGATCATTATACAGGTGTGTTTGGACATCTGATCTGGAAAAAGGACATTTAGCAGATACTGAACTATGGACATGAGTCGGACAGTTAATTCAGGTTCTATGTTCATCATGGGTCTCAAAGCAAATGTGTAGACGGACTGTAAGTTTAGTTCATTAGTCCTGAGAGGGCGAGACGGTGAGGGACGTTTCCTGCTGGACAACATGGAGTCTCTATAGACAAACACTTCAGACGGGCGTGAAAGTTGTTGTCATGCAGATGTGATGCTGATGTGACATTTGTGGTCCAGATAAGAGGCAGGAGTGTTAAACTGTCATCATGTGACTGTCATGTGATCTGCACGTTCACTACAATGACAGTTTATATGAACACGTCTGTACACAAAAACGTAACGACGTGTGCGAGCTAGTTCAGGCAGACAACTTGATAACACACCTCACACGCTGTAGTACAAACCAAACACACCTTTCCCATCTTTAAACTAGTAAAAACTCCCATCTGCCTGTCAGTGTTTCACCCCAACATCCACACAGATACGTGTTCAAAACTCTCTATGTCTCTTTGTAAACATAATCTGATGAGGTTGAAACTCTGATGTTGTGTCCTCAACAACGCTGCAGTAGAACACCTGGTCATTAGGTCACAATTCACTCATCTGTTGCATCGGACTTTAACGTGTAAGATTCAAGTGCACCGGTTCAGACGGCGTGCAGCAGTAGCGTATCGTACGTCTCATTAGGACGCGCGTATGTTTCATTTTTGGCGTCAGGGAGCTGCTGCTGTAAGTTTTCGTCCTGCTGCTGCGCTCACACAAATCAAGCGCTCCCTCCTCCCTCTCCTGTGTCTCTTCATTTACTTAAAACAGACGGCGCTGAAAACAGCGACAGAAGTGACATCACACCGCGTCGCATCACCAAACTTTCAGAATTCACAAGTGTGGAATAAGTTTGTGTTTTATAATAAAGATGAGAAACTCTGCTGCAGATGATTGATGTAAAACATGTCTGACAGCAGAGGACAGAGACGAGTCTGACCACGGAGACGAGTCTGACCACAGAGACGAGTCTGACCACAGACACGAGTCTGAGCACAGAGACGAGTCTGACCACGGACACGAGTCTGAGCACAGAGACGAGTCTGACCACGGAGACGAGTCTGAGCACGGAGACGAGTCTGACCACGGAGACGAGTCTGAGCACGGAGACGAGTCTGACCACGGAGACGAGTCTGACCACGGAGACGAGTCTGACCACGGAGACGAGTCTGACCACAGACACGAGTCTGAGCACAGAGACGAGTCTGACCACAGACACGAGTCTGACCACAGAGACGAGTCTGACCACAGAGACGAGTCTGACCACAGACACGAGTCTGAGCACAGAGACGAGTCTGACCACAGACACGAGTCTGAGCACAGAGACGAGTCTGAGCACAGAGACGAGTCTGACCACAGACACGAGTCTGAGGACAGAGACGAGTCTGACCACGGACACGAGTCTGAGCACAGAGACGAGTCTGAGCACAGAGACGAGTCTGACCACAGACACGAGTCTGAGCACAGAGACGAGTCTGACCACAGAGACGAGTCTGACCACGGACACGAGTCTGACCACAGACACGAGTCTGAGCACGGAGACGAGTCTGACCACGGACACGAGTCTGACCACGGACACGAGTCTGACCACGGAGACGAGTCTGACCACAGAGACGAGTCTGAGCACAGAGACGAGTCTGAGCACAGAGACGAGTCTGACCACAGAGACGAGTCTGAGCACGGAGACGAGTCTGAGGACAGAGACGAGTCTGACCACAGAGACGAGTCTGAGCACAGAGACGAGTCTGAGCACGGAGACGAGTCTGAGCACGGAGACGAGTCTGAGCACGGAGACGAGTCTGACCACAGAGACAAGTCTGACTACAGACACGAGTCTGAGCACAGAGACGAGTCTGACCACGGAGACGAGTCTGACCACGGAGACGAGTCTGACCACAGAGACGAGTCTGAGCACGGGACGAGTCTGAGCACGGAGACGAGTCTGACCACAGAGACGAGTCTGACCACAGACACGAGTCTGAGCACAGACACGAGTCTGACCACGGAGACGAGTCTGACCACAGAGACGAGTCTGACCACGGAGACGAGTCTGACCACAGAGACGAGTCTGACCACAGACACGAGTCTGAGCACAGAGACGAGTCTGACCACAGACACGACTCTGAGCACGGAGACGAGTCTGACCACGGAGACGAGTCTGAGCACAGAGACGAGTCTGACCACGGAGACGAGTCTGAGGACAGAGACGAGTCTGAGGACAGAGACGAGTCTGACCACAGAGACGAGTCTGACCACGGAGACGAGTCTGACCACGGAGACGAGTCTGACCACAGAGACGAGTCTGAGCACAGAGACGAGTCTGAGCACAGAGACGAGTCTGACCACAGAGACGAGTCTGAGGACAGAGACGAGTCTGACCACAGACACGACTCTGAGCACGGAGACGAGTCTGACCACGGAGACGAGTCTGAGCACAGAGACGAGTCTGACCACGGAGACGAGTCTGAGGACAGAGACGAGTCTGAGCACAGAGACGAGTCTGAGGACAGAGACGAGTCTGACCACAGAGACGAGTCTGACCACGGAGACGAGTCTGACCACGGAGACGAGTCTGACCACAGAGACGAGTCTGAGCACAGAGACGAGTCTGAGCACGGAGACGAGTCTGACCACAGAGACGAGTCTGAGGACAGAGACGAGTCTGAGCACGGAGACGAGTCTGACCACAGACACGAGTCTGAGGACAGAGACGAGTCTGAGCACGGAGACGAGTCTGAGGACAGAGACGAGTCTGAGGACAGAGACGAGTCTGACCACGGAGACGAGTCTGACCACGGAGACGAGTCTGAGCACAGAGACGAGTCTGACCACGGAGACGAGTCTGAGGACAGAGACGAGTCTGAGGACAGAGACGAGTCTGACCACGGAGACGAGTCTGAGCACAGAGACGAGTCTGACCACGGAGACGAGTCTGAGGACAGAGACGAGTCTGACCACAGAGACGAGTCTGAGCACAGAGACGAGTCTGAGCACAGAGACGTCATGTGACTGTGAGAACAGGAAACACGTCACTGTTCCTCCACACTGATCTGAAACACAGCAGCTCATCGTCTCGCTGCACAAACACTCACATCTTAAACTGTTTGAAAGTTTCTCATTTACAGGAGACTCATAATAAGACGTTAACGTCACTGAATGTCTCCGTCTCTCTGTCTCTGCTGTTAATGTGGCGACGCCTGTGAGTTCAGGCTGACAACTCGAGCTGCACTGTCAGTCATGTGACATACCTCTGGATAGTTCGTACCAAACGCACCCTTCTAATCTGGCGGTCTGTTTAAACTACTGAACCTCCCATTTCCTCCTCATCGCTGCTGCACAGTGTCGCTGTCTGTTCATTGATCGTCTCAGCGGATTGGTTATCGGTTATTGTTGCTCATGATTGTGATTTTACCTGCGGTTGAACGCGGTTCCTCCGCTGAGTCAGCATCATGAATGCAAACTATTCCTTTGAGTCAACGCGAACTTTCGTGCTGAAATGTAAACAATGCGGGTCACTGTCTCTAACTTTTGACAGATGTGCCAGATGTGCCACTGTTGCTGACGTCACACCACAAAGTATTCTGGGAACTGTAGTTCCAACTCCACCATGAGTCTCGGCTCCTGCCCTCCGCAGCTGTAGGTCTGTTTCCCTCAGGGATCAAATTTTAACAAGTAATCTGTTCCGTTTTTATTTCATATATTAAATAAAGAAGGGGACAAAGAAAATATTACTGTTATCACTGTTTTACTGGGGAATATGAGTAAATAATAATCCTGTCAACTTTCTGTTATGCAGGTCCTAATCTGCAACCAGAGGGGGAAGTAACTAATTATAAATACTCAAATTACTGTAATTAAGTTTTTTTTTTGGGTACTTGTACTCTTATGAGTAGATTTTCAAGTCTGTACTTAATGTGCATCACAAGATATAATCTACTTAGTTACTTTTAAATCAGTAGTTGAGTACTGAGTATAACTTGAATTAATATCCAAACCTTTCTTCTGCATTTCAGGAGCCAATCAGGTGATCTGATCACCTGGCTGATGAGAACAAACACATGCAAATGAAAAACAGAACACATTATTAATCTTTAATCGATTAATTGTCATTAAGAATTTTAACCAATTACAAAAATGTATTCAGGGATGTTCATATATGACATATTGAAATAGTTTTCGTATGGATCCCCATAACACAGACTGAGTTAGACTCAATATTTCAAAATATTTAACTGTGACATATTTGAGATATTATAAAGATGCAGATTTTTACATTCTCCTCATATTTATTATGGAGTTATTTGTGCAAGGAGTTTCACCAAACAAATGTTTTTCTTAAGTGTGTAAACATGCTGTGTAGGCAGGACGTGTATTTAAATATTTAATATTTAAAATAGTAGTTTGTATCCAACACAAACTGCACTTCAGGCAACTTGGAATTTCCCGGTTTGCCCTAATCTTAGCTCTCACTCTGCTAACACTAATGGCATTCAATTTTCTGTCAAATTAGCATTCAGTTGCTACTTTAGCTTTTGCATCTTTGTCACCTTTATGCTGGATTCTGTACATTTGCAACTTCCCTTTGTCTTTCAGCTTCAGGATGAATTCTTAGTGGCTGTATTTACCTTCTTGCTGCCATCTTCAGTTAAAGCTTTTCAGGAGTAAGGCGTTCGTCTTTCAGAACAGACATGCAGAAGCGCTTCCTCAGGCCTGAAATTTCCTGGTATAGATATCAATAGTTTGCTATGCAAGCATCTCCAGCATGCAAGCATTCGTATCTCGCTCACTCTTATTGGCTAATTCTGTAAATCTTAAGACACTGGTCTTAGACAAAGGCTAATGCTGAATCTTGTCACCAGCATGTGAAATACATTTTGTAAATTGTTGATTGTGGTGAATGTCTCCAAAGAGCTTTATCGATTTAGAAATTGTGCTCAATTTTACTGCTTTCAGGAGGTTTTTTTTTTTTTTTTTTTACTGTTAGATTTGTCTAAATTTGATTTGCGTTTAATCAACCAGGAGATTAGCCACCAGGAACTTCCACGGTCTTTATTACGACCTCGCTGAACCCTCAGATTCTTCTACGCTCTGCTTCTGTGGGTTTTGGGTGATTCTTCAATATGATTGGCTGATATCTGGCAAACTGAAATTCAATTCCTTGATCAATCCTGCTCTTTACAAACTTTACCCACATGTCACTGCTTGTTCTCTCTGGGTGACAGATGGACCAACAGATTATGGTGTTTTGTGACGACGTAGTTACATCGACAGAAATAACTAAGGCAGCTCAACATGCTAATAATAAATACCTCATGTGACAGTTGACTTCCATCCCTGGTAATGAACCAGAGTAACTATACTGCTTTAATTCAGTAGTATAAACTGTTGCTCTACCTTTTATTCAGTCAGGTGACTCTCAACACGTTCAAGCCTCTGTAGGATCTGTTGTTCGTTACATTCAAATGCATGAGATTTGATTTATCTAAAGTGCAGTTAAGCCTCTGATTCAGCTCAGGTTTTCTACTGTCTTTCTGCACCAACCTCCTCCACAGTCCTCTGCCTGTCCACTTCTGTGCAGCTGTGCTCTCATTTCATTTGAATCTGGCCATCTTTATTGCAAAGTATCAAGCCATGCTAGTGGGAATTTGATTTCTCATTTAATGCCAACCTCTTCATTCAGTTGCTCCTCGGTGTCTTAAACGTTTTCCCTTCAGGAAACGATAAACTGCTTCTTGCTGTTCCACTGGTGCTTAGTTGGTGTCCAGGTCATTTATCACTAAACTGATATTATGCTGGAAGTAGTTCTGTTGATGCATTCAATTTCCTCAAACACTTAAGGGCTGGTAGATTTTGCCAAGGCACTCAATTATCTTTGCAGAGACTAACACCACTATCTTTCCTTTGTCTTCTCAAACCCGTGACGGGACTGTGGTTCTCATTAAGCTGTGTGATTCCTGCCGGAGCTGCATCGGATTCCTCTTCACTCCCTAAAGGTTCCTTCACATGACAAGAAATTTGCTCTTTGCTCACCGCCAGGTAGGCTGCAGAGGCGCCGAGCGGACGCGGAGGAGCTCAGGTTTACGTCATCAACAAGTGCGAGCTATTCACCGTTGCTAGGCAACACCAAACGGTACTTGTCACTCCGGAAAGAAAAAGGATGAGGAGGAGCGGCAGATCGGAGCGGCGCGCCACGCCGAGGGTAGCGATGCCGCTTGGTCGGGCAACACCGCTCTCTCCATAGAAAACAATGCGACAGCCAGCGCAGGTTTTACCGCTGGTCAAAAACAGCACTTCACCTGCTACATCAACCCTGAAGTCCCTGAGCCGCTGGTCATCCTCTGCTGACCTGCTACGCCCGACAGACTCCAAATGACTTTTGACTGCACCAGCTCATGAGTCCTGCTACCATCAAACCATTGTATTTTTTCTTTGTGCAATTCTTCTACACTTGGCAGGGCTGTAGAATATTCCCCTCAAGCTAAGTATATTAGCATTCACAGCAGTTTTTGGTAGCATATTCCTTTGGGCTGTGGTGCTCGTTGGGAACATAGTCTCACTAGGTAATAACAGCAAGCTGCTGTGAATATCCAGAAAGCTGGTGCCTAAAGATCCTCATATTATCAGCGTCTGGTTTCAAGAATCTGCTCATCACTTCCCTTATACCTCCATGTAACTCGACCTGTGGGGAGTGATGATGTCAGAGCCTAGATGCTAAACATAAGTCATGTTCTGCTGCTGAACAAACATTCTGACCGAAATGTGGAAACGCCTGTTAGCTTGTTCAGGCAGACAGGATTTCTTTTTGCAACTAATAACTTGTAAAGATTCAAATATCGTATCGTGACAGAACTGATCGAATTGAACCAAGTTGTTGGCCATTTCA
>NC_139322.1:0-32500 GCF_056507025.1 Lutjanus erythropterus | reverse complement strand
ACATTAACGGGCTCCTAAAAGCAAACCTCGTTATGACAGCAACCATCATCATCATCAGTGAAGCAGAACAAACATCCATCTGGTTCTCATGATGACATCACATCCTGCTCACTCAGTGACTGGTCAGCTGTGTGCAGGTGAAAGGAAGAAGAGGGCAGAGCCTTCTCTGTTTTACACTTTTCACACCTGAGACCAACAACATGTGACATCATGTCTCCATGACAACCAGCTTCCTACTCCACTCTCCTTGTGGTTGGACTATTTAGATAATCGATTACTATAATCGGCAAAAGTTCAAATTGTCTGATTTCAGTTTCTTAAATGTGAATATTTTCTGTTTTCTTTCCTCTCTGACAGGAAACTGATGATCTTTATTCCTGATGTCTACTATGATGTCATGATGCTCGTACTGACTAACTTGAGATGATGCATTGTGGGTAGAAATTCTATTGTTTGGGTGTAAAAACAGGCAGAGGTGAAAAAGCTCCTTGTGATCAGTGGAGACAGAAAAGACAGTCAGTTGTCCTCCTTGGTCTTGATGTCCTTCTGACTTCAGAAGAAGCTCAAAGCCCTCAGAGTTCCTCATCATGTGACCACTTGTGTGTTCCAGGTGTTTTTAAAAAGATCACATCACCACAACAATGAAGGCTAAAATACTCCCATGATGCATCTGTGTGGCCCAGTGTTTCTGCTGTTTTAGTTTGACAAACCTCAGTTATAATGATCTAATAATCTGCAGCACACACACACACACACACACACACACACACACACACACACACACAGACACACACACACACACACACACACACACACACACACACACACAGAGTCATTAAAAGCTTTCATTAGAGACAGTCAGTCATCCAGACACGAACTGTCTGTTTAATCCACCAACCAGACAACTTCATCCACTCACTGACTGTCTGTCTCTGTCTGTCTCTACACCTGTCTGTTAACCTGTTTGTCTGTGTGTTCTTCATGTGTTCTTCACATGTTCTTCACATGTTCTTCACGTGTTCTTCACGTGTTCTTCACATGTTCTTCACGTGTTCTTCACATGTTCTTCACATGTTCTTCACGTGTTCTTCACGTGTTCTTCACATGTTCTTCACGTGTTCTTCACATGTTCTTCACATGTTCTTCACGTGTTCTTCACGTGTTCTTCATGTGTTCTTCATGTGTTCTTCACGTGTTCTTCACGTGTTCTTCATGTGTTCCTGTGTCTCTGACATGTTGGATGTTTGGTTTGTTGTCTGTTCACACTGTCAGGCTGAGAGGCTGAATTTAGGACATTAAAGTGTCTGACATGTCTTTGCGCTTCACCTGCTTCCACATGTTTGGACTTATTTTTCAATTAACAAGATTATGACAGGATTAATTAATCAATTAATTTTTTTGAGTATTTTTTTTAAACAAAAAAAAGTCCATTTGCTTTGATTTCAGTTTCTTGAATATTGAATATTTTCTGGTTTCTTTCCTCTCTGACAGGAAACTGATGATCTTTGAGTTGAGGACAAAATGAGACATTTGAGGACGTCGTCTTGGACTCTGATCAACATATTCTGACTTTTTATAGACCAAACACCCAATCAATTAGTGAAAATGATGTGATGTTCTGTCTGTCTGCATTTTTCACAGTTAAAAAAAGCCACTTCCCAACAGAGACGCACTGATTTCAATTTTATTGGCTGAGTCCCATTTCTGATTTTTTTAAGGGTCTGACGTCCCGAGTCAGATTCTGATTTTCAGTCTTTCTAAGAACTATAATTGACAACATTTTTGCAATTTTTCTTGTAAAAAGTAAATTGCATGTTGATAACAAAACACTGACTATTAAATATTAATTAAATATTAATTAAATTTTCTCCAAAGTCCTTCAGGTTACAGCCAGGATTTATTATAGTTTTATATTAAGATTATAAATCGGGGGAATGTTATCGTGATTTCACGTGATCTCCTGTGGAAGCAGATGTAAACAAACCGGAGACGGACGCGGTGCAACAGTTCGCTGCAGTGAAACTTTACTGTGAGACAAACAGACACAGAAGTTAAAGGAGTCTGGATGAGAAAATGTTTGAGGAGACGCATCAACACAGGTTGTTTATTCTTCAGTCAGAACAGGAAGTGAGATTTGAACTGTCAGTCTGTGAACAGCAGTCTGCTGCTGGCTAACATTAGCATGAAGAGCTACAGAGTCAGCTGATCTGTCTCGCTGTGGACGTCTGTCTTCTCTTTATCCTGTTCTTTGAATCTGTCTGACATCATCTTCATGCAGACGTGTGTCTGAGTGTGTAGCTGTTATCAGCGCTGTGGTGACATCACGGTCAGTTTGTCTGCTGCACGCATCACGTGACCATGGTGCAGAACACGTGTGAGACAATGACGGGCACAGAACCGGACATGTGACGCTGACCAAACAGTCACCGGTTAGGGCCGGTCACGCAGAAAACTGTCCGGTTCCAGTCTGTGGCTGGTCAGTCGGTGCATCTTGAGCTCTGCAGAACGGTTTCTCTCAGGGACTGAGTTTCCATCAATGAGCAGCTGTCATCTCATTAAGGTTCTAAGGGAGGGCTGAGTCCAGGTGGTCAGAGGTATCAGACTCCGCCTGCTGAACTCGCCGGCTGCAGTTGCAGTCACTGGGACTCCACAGGTGAATTTGTTCAGTTTGTGATTAAAGTGAACTTTTATTTTGGGCCTAATCTAAGGAGTCTGAGGCCAGACAATGTCATATGTGAACAACAGGAAGCCACTGAACTCAATCTGGTGTCCAGACTTGTGGACCCAGCAATCAGGTCCCATTGGTTCGATGGGGATGATCCACAATCCTCAGCCTGCGAGGAACAAAAGTCAGCCTTTTCTCCACGGCTGTCACCTGGGACCAGGTAGACTCCTCTTGTCTCTCTAGTCGTGAGAACAAACTCTGAACTTTCACAGTTTTACAGGAACAACAGCCAAGATAACACCAGAACGTCTGACTCTGCAAGGACGACAGAAACAAAGACCGGCTTCCCTCGTTCCTGCAACCAGACTGAACACAGCAAAGACTTTTCTCCTCAACCGTGGAATCTTCACCAAAATACACCACCAGCACACAAGCAACCGTAAACTAACCGTTCCTCAACACCTGGTAACGTAACTGAGCGTACAACACAGTAATAGTATACATGGCTGAGCAGACGACTGTGTAAATGTACATATACTTACTTGTTTCATTGAGGTATCATTACGATGTCTGTTCAGAGTTAGGTTGTTGGATAGCACACACACACACACACACACACACACACGCACACACACACACACACACACACACACACACACACACACCCCACGCTCCTCGCAGCAGCACGTCAGCCATCTTTCTTTCTTTCTTGGTGAATTTGGTTTTAGTTTTTAATTTAATTGTTGATCTACCAGATTGATAGTTTAGTATATTTTGAGACTGAGACTTTATTAATTAGTTATCTTTTCTCGTGAACATTGAATCTGATA
Organism: Lutjanus erythropterus; assembly: GCF_056507025.1. NCBI lineage: Eukaryota > Metazoa > Chordata > Actinopteri > Lutjaniformes > Lutjanidae > Lutjanus > Lutjanus erythropterus. The sequence goes on along the minus strand of NC_139322.1, from coordinate 29,005 downwards.
TTGATGATTATTGATAGCTGAAATCAGAAAATAAAACATTTAATGGCTTCATTCTTTTAGTTTCTCCTTGTTTTGTCAAAAGACATCAAACACTTTCTGATGACAGAGAAAGAGTCTGGATGAACAAACGATTTCAACACAGTGGGCGGAGCTCAACTCACCTCCGTCACATGACCCTCTGTTGATTTCAGCTCAGCAGTCAACACAATCTCTCCTATGAAGCTGATTGGCTGACTGAACACTCTGAGTACCACAGTCACTTAACCCCCCAGGGCTGTGTGCTGCGCCCCCTACTGGCATGATGATGCAATCATCATCATCATCATCATCATCATCATCATCATCGTCGTCAGCCAGATTTCAAACAACAGTGAGAACAACAACACAGAAATTAACCTGCTGCTCAGCAGAGACACGAACCAGACGACATCATCACAGGAGCTCAGGTTCCAGTTGAACAAAACCATCAAAACCATCAAAACCAACAAAACCAACAAAACCATCAAAACCATCAAAACCAACAAAACCATCAAAACCATCAAAACCAACAAAACCATCAAAACCAACAAAACCAACAAAACCATCAAATCCAACAAAACAAAACCATCAAAACCAACAAAACCAACAAAACCATCAAAACCATCAAAACCAACAAAACCAACAAAACCATCAAAACCAACAAAACCATCAAATCGAACAAAACAAAACCATCAAAACCATCAAAACCAACAAAACCAACAAAACCATCAAAACCATCAAATCGAACAAAACAAAACCATCAAAACCATCAAAACCAACAAAACCATCAAAACCAACAAAACCAACAAAACCATCAAATCCAACAAAACAAAACCATCAAAAACAACAAAACCATCAAAACCATCAAAACCAACAAAACCATCAAAACCATCAAAACCAACAAAACCATCAAAACCATCAAAACCATCAAAACCAACAAAACCAACAAAACCATCAAAACCAACAAAACCATCAAAACCAACAAAACCATCAAAACCAACAAAACCAACAAAACCATCAAATCCAACAAAACAAAACCATCAAAACCAACAAAACCAACAAAACCATCAAAACCATCAAAACCAACAAAACCAACAAAACCAACAAAACCATCAAATCGAACAAAACAAAACCATCAAAACCATCAAAACCAACAAAACCAACAAAACCATCAAAACCATCAAATCGAACAAAACAAAACCATCAAAACCATCAAAACCAACAAAACCAACAAAACCATCAAAACCATCAAATCGAACAAAACAAAACCATCAAAACCAACAAAACCATCAAAACCATCAAAACCAACAAAACCAACAAAACCATCAAAACCAACAAAACCATCAAAACCAACAAAACCAACAAAACCATCAAAACCAACAAAACCATCAAAACCAACGAAACCAACGAAACCAACGAAACCATCGAAACCATCGAAACCAACGAAATCATCGAAACCAACGAAACCATCGAAACCATCGAAACCAACGAAACCAACGAAACCAAAAAAACCATCGAAACCAACGAAACCATCGAAACCATCGAAACCAACGAAACCATCGAAACCAACGAAACCATCGAAACCAACAAAACCATCGAAACCATCGAAACCATCGAAACCAACAAAACCATCGAAACCATCGAAACCAACGAAACCAACGAAACCATCGAAACCATCGAAACCATCGAAACCAACAAAACCATCGAAACCATCGAAACCAACAAAACCAACAAAACCATCCAAACCATCCAAACCATCCAAACCAACAAAACCAACAAAACCAACAAAACCATCAAAACCAACAAAACCATCAAAACCAACAAAACCATCAAAACCAACAAAACCAACAAAACCATCAAAACCAACAAAACCATCAAAACCAACAAAACCATCAAAACCAACAAAACCATCAAAACCATCAAAACCAACAAAACCATCAAAACCAACAAAACCATCAAAACCAACAAAACCAACAAAACCATCAAAACCATCAAAACCATCAAAACCAACTAAACCAACAAGAAAGTCAACCAACCAATCAAACAACAAAAATCATGTTACCTGCATATCACCTCTATTTTACCCGTATTTTACCTGTATGTTACCTGTGTCATACCTGTATGTTCTGTGTGTGATAGCTGTGCGTTACCTGTTTGTTATTTACCTCAAACAGTCGCAGGATGTTGGCCACCATGATGGACACAGAGCTGGCAGACGCTCCGATCACGCCCACCACCCTCTCAGGTTTGCGGATGATGGGCGGCTCTCCGTTGGAGCAGCGGATGTCGGACGTGTCTTTCTGGATGAGCGCCTGGACGAAGGTGAGAGACTGTTCCAGGGCGTAGGTGTCTCTGGAGCAGGTGTCCAGGATTCGGGCCCCCAGCGTGATATTGGGCAGCAGCTCGGGATCGCCGTTGATCTGGTCCAGCGCGTACAACATGGCCTCCATCCGGTGGATCCCCTTCTCCTTCTTCAGCTCGCCGCAGGGCAGGCCGTGGGGGCCGCGAGCATGAATGGGGAACAGCCCCCCCAGAGTGATGTCACCGGGTATCTTTATGGAGTGGGGGTGAAAGTGCTGGTGGGAGGCGCTCACCAGAACTGCCTGTCCACCAATCAGGAGCAGGAGAGACAGCAGGAGGCCGGGCCAAGGCCAGGACTGATGGGATGTTTGACCAATCCTGAGCCGGACATGACAATGATGAAGGGGGAGGGAGGAGGGGGAGGGGCCTGATGATGTCATACCGAGGTGATGTTCAGGGGAGAGTTTTCATTCTGCTGTGGACACCTGAGGAGACATCGATCAACCAGTCAGCTGGGGTGTAAGAAATTTACCAACTACAACTAATTAACTAACTGTTTTCACTGTCGATTAATCTGTTGATCATTTTCTAAATTAATTGATTAATTAATCACAATCTTGTCAGTTGAAAAACAGGTCCAAACATGTTTGTTTTTCAAGTCTTTCCTGTAACAGTTACTTTCATCACTGATTGATCTGTTGATCGTTTTCTTGATCAGTTGATCGTTTTCTTGATCAGTTGATCGTTTTCTTGATCTGTTGATCATTTTCTTGATCTGTTGATCATTTTCTTGATCTATTGATCGTTTTCTTGATCTATTGATCATTTTCTTGGTCCATAAAATATCAGAGGATGTTGGAAAATGTTGACTGTTTCTTTAAGTCCAGAAACCAGAAAGAAATGAGAAAATATAAACATTTAAGGAGTTGAAATCAGAGAATTTAGACATTTTTTCTGTCAACTACTCAAATGATTAATTGATTATCAAAACAGTTGGTGATTAATTTAATAATTGATTAATAATCTTCTCTAATCTTCCATGATGATGACTAGTTAAGTTCAACTCAAACCAGCAGCTGTGATCAGTGGCGGCTGGTCAGTAGAGGGCGCCGCTCCACCACATCTTAAAACGTCAGTAAGACTTAATTACTTTAAAATTCATCCTGTATATTTCTTTAAATGAGCAATAATGTGTAGTTAGTGAGTAAAATGTATCATCTGCACTAAAATATGTTGTTAAACATGTTTTGTCTAAAGTTACGGACAGGTCACATGTTTCCAGCTTGTCTTCCATTGACTCTCACTATAAGTTCTACATGTACAGTTGGATCCTCTCAGTACAACAGACAGGAACTCGGTGGAACCACAGAACCTGCAGCCTCAGTGTTTATTCATCATCAGCCTGTGGGTGGCAGCAGAGAGCGACTGGATCGATCGATCTGATAATCAATACAGCAGAGTGAGATGTCAGGTGTGTCGAGTTGAACAGTTTAATGCATCAGCTGCTAAAACTGAGAAATAAAATCTGTGACGTCACCAGAAACGACGTGTTCTGAGAGGAGAACGTTAGAAGAGAAGCTCAGAGTTAAAGAACCTGATCAGCTGACATGAACTCTCTGAGGAGAACATCGTGACAGAGGAACTCAGCCTCACTCTGGGACCAGGTGATCTTCAGACAGGTGAGCAGCTGGAGAAAGTATTCACATCCTTTACTTCACTAAAAACACTAATACACACTGTGAAAATACTCCACTACAAGTACAAGTCCTGCAGTCAAAACCTTACTTGAGTAAAAGTATATAAACATTATCAGCTGTTCTCAGTATGAAAAGTAAAAGTACCCACTGTGCAGTAAAATGTTTCCTGTCAGTAACTAGTAACTGTACCTGTCAGGTAAATGTAGTGGAGTAAAAGTACAACTATAAAGTAATATAATATGGATGTAATTTGAAATTAGACTTGAGTAAAGTACTTGAGTAAATGTACTTAGTTACATTCCCTCACTGCAGAAGACAGAAGTTGAATGTGTGGTTTTAGTTTTTTACAAACTTTGAAATAGTTTCTGTTTTATGAAGAAAAGTGTGACACAACTTAAAGTAAGAACTTTATAAAAACCTGTCAGAGTCTCTGAGACGTTTAAATCTCACACAGAATTTATGTACAAAAACTCTTTTTTATTTTAAATCTTGTTATTTTCTAACAGGTTTTTAGTGTTTTTATATTTTTCTTTCATTGTCTGAAGGTTTGTGTTTTCAGATTTCTTTCATTCTTATCGAGGTACTTTTTGCTGATTTTAGTCTTTCAGCATAATTTGTAAAATAAAATAGAATTATTATAAAGGATTTGCACAAATTGAAGTATCTTAACTTACATTAATAAAATAATTTCCAGGTTATAAAACGTTCATTTCACTTAAACCCCCTTGAAGAAAAACTCACCAGCCACAAACTGCTGTGGAATAAAAAGTTCTAAATTTATATCCAATCCATAATCAATATCCATCCGACAGCTGTTTGTTTGACTGTATAAATAAAGTTGACGTAACAAACATCAGTAAACAGACACACATGAACAGAAAATATTTAAAGTCTCATGTTCTTGTGAAAATACTGATGTCATTTTTGATCATCTGTAGATCATCTCCTGATCAATCAATCATCCAGTTCACTGATAAAAAGTAATCTGACAGAAATGATCGACCTGCGTTCATTAAGTTCAATAAACGTTTGGTGACTGATTGATCTGTACGTGTAGAAAATATCTGATCAATAAACTCTGCAGTTAGTTTCAATAAATAGCAATAATAATAAAAATCTCTCCCACAGTAATCAATAATAAACTGACTCGTTGAGTTTGTTTCCTCTGCAGCAGCTGAACTGCTTCCATCTAACTGGTTCCACTGGTTCCTGTCGCTGGTTAAACTGGTTTTATTGGACCTACCGGAGCGGCTCCGTCTCGTCCCGGTCTGCTCTCAGTCCTGAAGCCGTTCAGCTGCGCTCCTCTCCGCTCTGAAGCTCCGCTTCACCTCCTGCAGCTCCTCCACTCAGGACTCAGCATCGCCTGTCTGTCTCTCCACCTGTCTGTCTCCACCTGTCTGTCTCCACCTGTCTGTCTCTCTGTGTCCAATTAAAGAGCGCGTGCATGACAGAGAGCTCTGATGTGACGTTGTATGATTTCAGTCAGAGAGGATCATCACTGTCAGAGAACATCTCTGAACATCAGTCAGTTCATCACGGTCACGTGAGCAGGCAGCGCGAGGAACATCAGAACATGTTACTGACATGAACACATGATGAGGAGCAACGTCACACTTTACACAAGACACGCGGGAATCCACTTCCGCCAGTTAGACTCAATCTTAAAATCTCTAAATGACTTTTTATTTAATAATTCAGTTATTTTATTCTCGACATGGGACGCAGTTTTTCTTCCACAGCGGCGGGACGGTTCTCACCGCGGCTCACGGAGCTCTGCTGCCCCCTGCCGGTCACTGCCGGTCACTGCCGGTCACTGCCGGTCCTCACCTGTCTGCGTGTGTGACAGCTGTTCAGTGTTTACCTCCTGATGTTTGTCGACTTTGATCATCTCTCTGACACACACACACACACACACACACACACACACACGCACACGCACACGCACACGCACACACACACAGAGTTGCCTTGGAAACAGCAGCCTGTATATATTCAGTGTTGTCTTCAGGGTAACTTTGTCAAAGTACTTAAGTATTTATTGAGCTGACAAAGTTCACTTTTTTTTCTTGTTGCTGTGGTAACAGACAATTGTTGTATTGAAGCTTAAATTTCTGTTGTCATGACAACAGTATCAGTTCACAGCAGTCAGTGAAACAAATGTTTGTATAAAAATGCAACGTGGATTTATTTCAGCAATAATTGATAATCATCTGTCTCTTCTGGCTGATATCAATAAAACTGATCATTTCCAAATCTGACTGACATCACCATGGCAACAGAGATAAACAACAGTTCTGACTGTAAAAATGTTCATCAAAACACTTCACAAAATAAATTCTTTGACATCAACAGTCATATCAGATATTATTAGTAGGAATGCAATTAATGTTTATTAATTAATTAATTAATTAATTAATTACAATCTTGTCAGCAGAAAGTCTCAGTTGTTAAAAAATCTAAACGTGTGAACATGTAGTGCATGTTTTTCAACTGATAAGAGTGTGACAGGATCAATTACTTTATGAATTAATTAATTAACTAATTAAATGAGAAAACAGCCAACAGTCTCTCAGCAGCTGGCAGCTGATTGGTCATTGTGTGTTTGAGGCCGTTTGCTCTGCAGCTGCTCTGATTGGACCGTGTCTCTGAAGCCCTCAGAAGTGATCTGGTATTGGACAGTGGAGTTCATGTGACTCGAGGATTTAAAGATGGCCGCCAGCCGTCGTGGTCCCGCCCAGTGTAGAAGGAGCCTGGTGTTAGGGGCATGGCCCCAGCACTCCCCAAGGGCGGGGACCAGCCGTGATTGGCCGCCGCTCTGTAGCCGGGTGGTCATCTGGTTGGTCATAACTATGGCGATGTCATGGCTGGTTGCCATGGTGATGAGCTGCTGGGCAAGGATGTTGAGGAGGCGCGTCCTCTGTGACAGCTCATCAAAAAGCCGGCGGAACGGAGATGCCACGCTGTCGATGACCAGGAGGCGGACCCTTGGGTGGTCTGACAGGAAGGACGGTAGCAGGTGGAGCTCCGCCAGCAGCTCCAAGTAGTCATGGCAACGCACCTGAGACAGGTGAGACAGAATCATTTACACAGCTGGCATAACAGTTGAACACCTGTTACTATGGCAATTGTCCTCATTACCAGGAACATGTTGGACAGAATGGTGTCCACGGTGAAGGTCTCTATGGCGACTTGTTGCTCGTTGTCTTCGACCAATAAGGAGCAGTGTTGGACAGTGGCGGCGGCGATGTCGATGACTCTCTGCAGGAGGAAGCTGCCCTCAGTGTCGATGAAGACCACCTGACCCCCAACGCCGCCGAAACACTGTGGGACCTGAACATCCACTGCCAGCTGCAGGCTGTCAGCAGGACATAATCCATCAATCACTTATTGATCAGTCCAACTGATCAGCAGCAGCCAACAGTCTGTTAGACTCTGACTGGTTCATCTCATCTCGTTATTGTAACATCACATTCGAGGGTTAATCCAACATCAGTTCATCGTCATCATCATCATCATCATCGTCATCAGTAACAAACTTCAGACCAGATTAATCAAACCAGAGGATGAGACTGAAACTAAACTAAAGCTGAAACTAAACTAAACTGAATCTAAAGTAAACAAAACAAAAACAGAAACTGAACTGAAGTACCTTTATCAGCTGATTCACTGTGACCTTTGACCTGGTTCACTGTAGGTTAATGATGATGTTGACATACTTTAGTGACAAACGTCACAACATAAGAATTTCTTTAAAAAAGTTTATTTACTTTATTACTATTATTTATATTTCATATTATTTCCTATTTTATGTATTTAGTTTATGTAAATATTCACATTTAAGAAGTTGAAATCAGAGAATTTGTTTTTTCTGACCACAGTTGTGTCTTTCCGACTCCTGGCGCTCCACAGATCTCCGTCGTCTTCCCGACAGGAAGTCCTCCTCCCAGAGCGTCGTCCAGCTGACGGCAGAATGTCACAATGCTCCTCGGCTCCTGCTGCTCCTTCTGCAGGAGCTCCAGAGCCGTCGCTCCTCCATCACCTCCTCCTCCCTCTGTCCTCACAGCCTGCAGCACCTGCAGCGCCTCCTGCTGGGACAGACCCGCCTCTGAACACAGAACACAAAACATCACGTTTATTTCTAAACTTCATCCAGCAGATTTAAACATGATGAAGTCTGTAACTGTCCCATGATGACAGAGACGAGGACATCAGTTCAGTTTTTGGACAAATCACAGTAAAATGATTGTAACTGATTGAAGATTTTATCGATCAATAGGATAGACTAATCAATTTTTTAATCAGTGATCTGAGCTGCAGTATCAGCAGCGCTGATAAACAAAACAGAACTGACTTTAAACAGTAAATAAAACTCAAAGTGTCTGTAGCTTCATTGTTCTTTTAGTGTGTGGATGATACTGTAAATGTAAAGTGTTAATATGAGCAGAAACACAGGTTACCATGGTAACGCCATGTATTCAGATGCATTACATGATGTTTCTACACAGACAGGTTCAACGGCTGAACAAGAAAGGAGACAGAACACAAACGAATCAACAGAACGTGCAGCGATCAGTGGATCAATAATGTAGCGTGTGTGTGTGTGTGTGTGTGTGTGTGTGTGTGTGTATGTTTGTGTGTGTGTGTGTGTCTGTGTGTCTGTGTGTATCTGTGTGTGTGTGTGTGTGTGTGTGTGTGTGTGTGTGTGTGTCTGTGTGTGTGTGTGTGTGTGTGTGTGTGTGTATGTTTGTGTGTGTGTGTGTGTCTGTGTGTATCTGTGTGTGTGTGTGTGTGTGTGTGTGTGTGTGTGTGTGTGTGTGTGTGAAAGGAACAAAAGATAACTTCATGTTGGTCTCATGCTGCTCAGGTCTTGTCTTAGAGACCAGACTGCAGACTGAGGCAGCTATTTGGAGGGGAGAGCACACCTGGCCCAGGTGTGGCCCCTCCCACTAACATCCATCCTGGAAACACAGAGACAAGAGCAGCAGCAACAAGAACACGGAGAACCCGTGGCAGCGAGGAACCGTTATAGGAACATACAACTCAGCAACTTCTCATTTTTAACATCTTACCTCAGTTTGTAATCAGACACAACTTCATTAAACAATAATTACTTTCTGCTAACCTGCATGAGGTCAGCATCGGTTACCATGGTGATCAAAGAGAGACGCCTTCATGACTTTGTAGTTCAGCAGTATATCAGAAACATTCATCAGGATAAAATGTTTAATTTCAGTCGATATCAGTGATTATCAATCATCTATAACTACTTACTTTTTAAACCAATTAATAAAAATAATCACTGGGGAAATTATTTGAAAAATAAGACTAACGACGTTTTATTTTCAGTGACAGGTGAGGGATGAGTTCAGGTGACTGACGTCAGATTTCTTCTATAAATAAAGTTTTGTTTTACTCACAGCAGCTGTGACGTGGATAGAAACAGTTTCTATTTAACGGTGTGAGTAGAATCAGAGGTGTTTTGAACGGAGTTTGGCGGAAGTCACGGTGGATAGAAACGTTACCTTTGCTGAGCTGCAGCGGTTCCAGGTGCATCAGGTCTGTGGTGAACTGGAAACCAGCGCTGACCAGTTTAACTCTCACACTGGGACTCACAGGCAGACTGGACACCGGTCTCTGCATCGTCACTGCTAACGATAGATTCCTCTTTAAAACAACCCGCCATGACAGCTATCCCAGCATGCCTTTCACCTCAGCGCAGCGTCAAGGGAAAATCAACATCCACGATTCCGGCGTGACTTTTCAAAGTAAGAGTTGCTTCGAGTTCTGTCTGAGTTTCATACGCTTGTAACGCAGCACAGTTTTCTCATAAACGTTTAACAAATCGATTATCAATTAAATAAAATGTTGTCTCACAAACAGAAGAGAACAGGAGCTCCTGTCAAATGTCTTCCAAACTCTTACTTTGACGGCTGAACCGGAAGCTGTATATCGGCCTATTGTTCCGAACTTGACGTTCCCTTACGTCATGAAGACGCGACAGAACTCCACACGTGACGACGAGCAGCGGCTGAAGATTTTCAGCTCAAACTGAAGGTAAGAATCGATTTTACATTTATTGATTTCTATCGACCTGTTGTGTGTTTGTGGAGGAAACGTTTTAATGTGAAAGGTGTAAACCCGGAAGTGATTTTCTTTGAAAACAAACCAACAAACTGATGGTCATCGATCACACACTCAACTCTGTTGATTGCTTAGCAGTTCATTGGTCATCGGTCAGTGATCAGATGATCAGATGATTAAGTTGCAGTAAGTACAGCGTGTATTAGTACACAGAGTACTGCAGTATGACTGTATGTCTACACTGATACAGTTATTGATCAGATCGATAGTCACCAGTCAGAGGAGCTCAGGTGATACGATAATATTCATCCTGCCTTTGATTGATTTACAGTCAATAACTATTATATACAGTGAAATCATCTGCAGCTGATTCAGAATCAGTCGGATTGATAATTTTATAATTTAGAGCTGTTTGTAATTTTCATCATTGATTACTCTATCGATTATTTTCTTGATTAAATGAAACCTCAATCAGCTGTTTGGTCCATAAAAGTCAGTAAATGATGAAATATATTGATCATCACGTGTCAGAAAGAAAAGAAACCAGAGAATATTCACATTTAAGAAACTGAAATCAGAGAATTTTGACTTGTTTTTAAATTAAAAAATGACAACTTGATTATTGTATATTTATTATTGATAGTAATATATTTATTATTGATTATTAATTATAGTATAGTTCAGCAAAGCAGTCATTGTTGATGAGATTCTTAGTTTATTTCCAGTGATGCTCAAACAGAAAAATCAGGTAAAAATATAGAAAGTTAAAATATAGAAATATGACATACATTTATTAATATACACAAAGGTAACAGTAATCTAAAGTACTACTGAGGATCAATAAAAAAGTCTGATGTAAGAACTTCGTTCAGTCGATTTATTCATTGAATTGATTTGACAGTTTGATCAGAGAGATGGAGAGAAGAGAGGAAGAGAGGAAGACTACAGCTGAGAGAGAGGAAGAGGAGGAGGAGAGGAAGACTACAGCTGAGAGAGAGGAAGAGGAGGAAGAGAGGAAGACTACAGCTGAGAGAGAGGAAGAGGAGGAAGAGAGGAAGACTACAGCTGAGAGAGAGGAAGAGGAGGAAGAGGAGGAGGAGCAGCAGGGAGCTGTGACACAAAGAGGAGGTGATGATGAAGATGATGAAGACTCAGGTGGTGACGAAGAGCAGAAAGTCAAAGATGGAGGTGATGAAGATGATGGTCGGATGAAGAAGAAGATCAAACAGGAAGGTGTAGGTGGGACTTCCTGTGTTCCAGGTATCATCTATCTGGGTCACATTCCTCCAAGGCTCCGCCCCAAACACCTGAGGAACCTCCTGTCAGTGTACGGAGAGATTGGACGCATCTTCCTTCAGCCAGAAGGTAACAGACACGACTAATCAATCACAGACACCACTAATCAATCACAGACACCACTAATCAATCACAGACACCAGTAATCAATCACAGACACCACTAATCAATCACAGACATGACTAATCAATCACAGACACCACTAATCAATCACAGACATGACTAATCAATCACAGATGCAACTAATCAATCACAGACACCAGTAATCAATCACAGACACCAGTAATCAATCACAGACACCACTAATCCATCACAGATGCAACTAATCAATCACAGACACCAGTAATCAATCACAGATGCAACTAATCAATCACAGACACCACTAATCAATCACAGACACCAGTAATCAATCACAGACACCAGTAATCAATCACAGACACCACTAATCCATCACAGATGCAACTAATCAATCACAGACACCAGTAATCAATCACAGATGCAACTAATCAATCACAGACACCACTAATCAATCACAGACACCAGTAATCAATCACAGACACCAGTAATCAATCACAGACACCACTAATCCATCACAGATGCAACTAATCAATCATAGACACCAGTAATCAATCACAGATGCAACTAATCAATCACAGACACCACTAATCAATCACAGATGCAACTAATCAATCACAGGTGTGACGTGACTAATCAATCAGAGACATGAAGAATCAAACACAGATAATAAACCAACGAACGTAAACCACTTAGAACTGCAACCATTAATCTATTGATGATCAACTATTAAAATGATCTACATTTATTTTTATAATTGATTAATTGATTTGAGTCTATTTTTAACAGATTCATTGATTTCAGCTTCTTGAATATAAGTAAACTAAAGATCGTCATATTTTATTTTCTGCTAATCTGAAAGTAGAAAAACGAGTTTAACCTTTATTTATGATGCTGACTTGGTGTTGAACAGGTGATCACTTCCTGTATCAGAACACCTGTTTGAAGTGACGTCCCTGCACTCAGGAGGTTCAGACTGAAACCAGTTTTTTGTCATTTTATGTTAATTTGTAGGGCTGAACGATTTTAGGAAAAGATCTAATTGCGATTTTTCTGGCAGATATTGTGATTTCAATTTGATTCACGATTTTTTCTTCAAATCAAGCTTCAGTGCAACATTAACAACGTAAACTAACATTTACAATCATTATTCATTATTCAAACATTAAGAGAAAAACTACTGACAATACTGAAGACAATTCGCACACATCATCACATTAAATCCGTATAAATAAATAAATTAACACACACACACACACACACACACACACACAGGTCTGGTCCATTCATTAAGTTCCATATGACGTTCGCTGCATTGTCGGTTGTGATGCACGTCAGAGGAGTGAAACTACGAAGCGAGATTAATGTGTCAGCAGCTATGTTGAGTCTAAATCCAGGGTTTTCAGTGTCACGAAAGTGTCTCTCTTTTAACCTGCTAGATCACCATGGTAACTGATGCTAAACTCATAACCTGGTCAGTAGCAGGTTATGTTCAGAGTTTATGATTAAATCGTCTGTAAAAATCACCGTTCTTTAACTAATTATTGTTCTAACAAGGTTGTTTATGAGCGATATAACTTTAAAACTGAGGGAGGAGGTTAACAATGAAGAGTTGTTGAGCTGAATGTTCATAATATCACCGAACGAATCCATATAATGTAAAAATGAAACATAATGTAACAGCAGCATCACGTTGTCATGGTAACCTCTGTTTGGTGATGCAGAGTCATTTCCCCCGTTTGCTCCAGATCATATTAACTCTTTAAATTGACATGGTTTATAATCCACACAGTAAAATAATGATGAAGCAACTACAGACACTTTGAAGACTTTTTACTGTTTTCTGTTTTGTCTGTGATTTTGCAGCTCAGATCACTGATTAGAAAATTGATCATCATTGATCAGACAATCTTAAATCAGTTCCACTCATTTTCCGTTGGTTTGGTGAAAAACTTCAGTGATGTCCTCGTCTCTGTCATCAGAGGACAGAGTCAGACAGACTTCATCATGTTTAAATCTGCTGGATGGACTTTTATTGTTTAATGTTTTCATGTTAGAATAAACGGCAGCATTAAGACCACATTTAGTCCATCAGTCATTTTCTCACATCATTCTTCTTCTCCTGCTTTATTTGCAGCAACAATGTTGTTTTTTGCCGTAATGTATTTAGTAAACTTTCCACAGCTCGTAATTATAACAACTTGATCATTTTGACTTAAGTAAGTGGCTCGCGATCGCTTCACTTCATGCGGAAGAAGAGTGAAATGACGCAACAAACGCCCCTTTTATGTGAGCGCACACAGAGTCTGAAGACGAAAGTCTGGATTAACAAAGTGAGTTGATAACCACCGTCGTGATCCCCGTTATCTCTGATCCAGGTTTTAGGCTTTGTCGATCCAGATCATACAAAGAAAGCCTGGCTGTGTTGAGCTTGCTTCGTAGTACAGCCCTCAGGAGCACTGCAAAAAACCGCAGCTTTGGCGATCACGTGATCGCGTTGTCTGAAATCGCAATTTCGATCCGAAAACGATAAATCGTTCAGGCCTATTATTTTGTTCAGGTGAGACGTCACCTGGTGGCCACTTTGTTCAAACGTCTTTCTATGAGCTGCGAGCAGGTTTGTTCTGTCCACCTGACGACAACAGAAACAGGTTCAGGCTTACATGAACCAGGTGCACAGTCCTTCCTCATGCCCTCCCTGACCCCGCCCACTGGCCCTGACCCCGCCCACTGGCCCTGACCCCGCCCACTGGCTGCTGAGCAGGAAGAAGCTCACAAACAGAAAATAGCTGCGTTCAAGAATCGATCGCTGTACAATGCATGCTGGTTAGATTTGTGTCGACCTGCTCTGACGTCATGCACACGTGGGCAACGATGACCTCACGAGATTGAGACGGCCGCAGTTTGTAGAGCCAGGCGCCGCAGCTGCTCTCCGCCGACTGCAAACGCCTGGCCGTCACCTGATCGATGAGCTGACAGGCTCTGATTGGCTCTCAATCTTGACAACAAACGCCACGTGTTGTATAAAATACTAATGTTCTGTGTAACTGTAGTATTTAACACTGATATATCAGTCTGATGTCAACCAGCAGATATTTGTGGCTCATAATGAAGTTTTTTTTATATGTGACTGATCAGAAGAACAGATTCAAAGTGTTTTAAAAGGCAGATAAAAGAACAAATGTTCCACGTAACAGAAGGAGGATCTCTGGTTCTACTTCAATCAGTGATCAAGAACACTTTATTTCTTCAGCTATGAACCTGGTCTGCAGACTTCAGGTAACCTACAGGTGAACTAACAGGAAGTTCGTGTCTCTTCCTGTATTTTCTCTGAAGTCTGTTGAAAACTGTCTGACTTGACTTTTTGTCTCCGCCTCCTGCTGCGTCCTCCTGATGTCGTCTCGTCTCCAGAGGAGGAGCAGTTCGTCTCAAACGCACCTGATCAGAGACGGACGTCACGAACTTTAAACATTCACACAGATTTGACTGAAGAAATCTCACATCAACCTGCTTCTCTTGACTGTTTTGTCAAACATTTTTATGATTTAGTCTGTTGAAAAATTAGATGAAATAAAAACGTGCACAGATTACAAATTAGAGAAAGATATTAATCAATTCATTATGTTTTGTCACAATCTTTTCAATTAAAAAAATAGAACACATATTTTTCAAGTAGTTCTCATAAAAAATATTTCCATTATCAGTTAATTCATCAGTCATTTTCCTGACTGATGAATTATTGTTTGGTCCAGAAAATTCTCTGTCCTCGTCTCCTGTGACCTAGTCTCTTCTGACTTTGTCTCCTGTGACCTAGTCTCTTCTGACTTTGTCTCCTGTGACCTAGTCTCCTCTGACTTTGTCTCCTGTGACCTAGTCTCTTCTGACTTTGTCTCCTGTGACCTAGTCTCTTCTGACTTTGTCTCCTGTGACCTAGTCTCTTCTGACTTTGTCTCCTGTGACCTAGTCTCTTCTGACTTTGTCTCCTGTGACCTAGTCTCTTCTGACTTTGTCTCCTGTGACCTAGTCTCTTCTGACTTTGTCTCCTGTGACCTAGTCTCTTCTGACTTTGTCTCCTGTGACCTAGTCTCTTCTGACTTTGTCTCCTGTGACCTAGTCTCCTCTGACTTTGTCTCCTGTGACCTAGTCTCTTCTGACTTTGTCTCCTGTGACCTAGTCTCTTCTGACTTCGTCTCCTGTGACCTAGTCTCCTCTGACTTCGTCTCCTGTGACCTAGTCTCCTCTGACTTCGTCTCCTGTGACCTAGTCTCCTCTGACTTCGTCTCCTGTGACCTAGTCTCTTCTGACTTCGTCTCCTGTGACCTAGTCTCCTCTGACTTCGTCTCCTGTGACCTAGTCTCCTCTGACTTCGTCTCCTGTGACCTAGTCTCCTCTGACTTCGTCTCCTGTGACCTAGTCTCTTCTGACTTCGTCTCCTGTGACCTAGTCTCCTCTGACTTCGTCTCCTGTGACCTAGTCTCCTCTGACTTCGTCTCCTGTGACCTAGTCTCCTCTGACTTCGTCTCCTGTGACCTAGTCTCTTCTGACTTCGTCTCCTGTGACCTAGTCTCCTCTGACTTCGTCTCCTGTGACCTAGTCTCTTCTGACTTCGTCTCCTGTGACCTAGTCTCCTCTGACTTCGTCTCCTGTGACCTAGTCTCCTCTGACTTCGTCTCCTGTGACCTAGTCTCTTCTGACTTCGTTTCCTGTGTCCTAGTCTCCTCTGACTTCGTCTCCTGTGACCTAGTCTCTTCTGACTTCGTCTCCTGTGACCTAGTCTCCTCTGACTTCGTCTCCTGTGACCTAGTCTCTTCTGACTTCGTCTCCTGTGACCTAGTCTCTTCTGACTTCGTCTCCTGTGACCTAGTCTCCTCTGACTTCGTCTCCTGTGACCTAGTCTCCTCTGACTTCGTCTCCTGTGACCTAGTCTCCTCTGACTTCGTCTCCTGTGACCTAGTCTCCTCTGACTTCGTCTCCTGTGACCTAGTCTCTTCTGACTTCGTCTCCTGTGACCTAGTCTCCTCTGACTTCGTCTCCTGTGACCTAGTCTCCTCTGACTTTGTCTCCTGTGACCTAGTCTCTTCTGTCCTCATCTCCTGTGACCTAGTCTCTTCTGACTTTGTCTCCTGTGACCTAGTCTCCTCTGACTTTGTCTCCTGTGACCTAGTCTCTTCTGTCCTCATCTCCTGTGACCTAGTCTCCTCTGACTTCGTCTCCTGTGACCTAGTCTCCTCTGACTTTGTCTCCTGTGACCTAGTCTCTTCTGTCCTCATCTCCTGTGACCTAGTCTCTTCTGCATTTGTCTCCTGTGACCTAGTCTCTTCTGACTTTGTCTCCTGTGACCTAGTCTCTTCTGCATTTGTCTCCTGTGACCTAGTCTCTTCTGACTTTGTCTCCTGTGACCTAGTCTCTTCTGACTTTGTCTCCTGTGACCTAGTCTCCTCTGACTTTGTCTCCTGTGACCTACTCTCCTCTGACTTTGTCTCCTGTGACCTAGTCTCTTCTGTCCTCGTCTCCTGTGACCTAGTCTCTTCTGACTTCGTCTCCTGTGACCTAGTCTCCTCTGACTTCGTCTCCTGTGACCTAGTCTCTTCTGACTTCGTCTCCTGTGACCTAGTCTCCTCTGACTTCGTCTCCTGTGACCTAGTCTCCTCTGACTTCGTCTCCTGTGACCTAGTCTCCTCTGACTTCGTCTCCTGTGACCTAGTCTCTTCTGACTTCGTCTCCTGTGACCTAGTCTCCTCTGACTTCGTCTCCTGTGACCTAGTCTCCTCTGACTTCGTCTCCTGTGACCTAGTCTCTTCTGACTTCGTCTCCTGTGACCTAGTCTCCTCTGACTTCGTCTCCTGTGACCTAGTCTCTTCTGACTTCGTCTCCTGTGACCTAGTCTCCTCTGACTTCGTCTCCTGTGACCTAGTCTCTTCTGACTTCGTCTCCTGTGACCTAGTCTCCTCTGACTTCGTCTCCTGTGTCCTAGTCTCCTCTGACTTCGTCTCCTGTGACCTAGTCTCCTCTGACTTCGTCTCCTGTGTCCTAGTCTCCTCTGACTTCGTCTCCTGTGACCTAGTCTCCTCTGACTTCGTCTCCTGTGACCTAGTCTCTTCTGTCCTCATCTCCTGTGACCTAGTCTCTTCTGCATTTGTCTCCTGTGACCTAGTCTCTTCTGACTTTGTCTCCTGTGACCTAGTCTCTTCTGCATTTGTCTCCTGTGACCTAGTCTCTTCTGACTTTGTCTCCTGTGACCTAGTCTCTTCTGACTTTGTCTCCTGTGACCTAGTCTCCTCTGACTTTGTCTCCTGTGACCTACTCTCCTCTGACTTTGTCTCCTGTGACCTAGTCTCCTCTGACTTTGTCTCCTGTCCTCTCAGACCGTCAGGTGAGGAGGAGGAAGAAGTCTGCAGGCTCAAGGAGGTGTGACTTCACTGAGGGGTGGGTGGAGTTCAGAGATAAACGAGTGGCAAAGCGAGTGGCGGCGTCTCTTCACAACACGCCGATGGGAACCAGAAAACGGCAACGATTTTTCTCGGACCTCTGGTCCATTAAGGTACCGTCTGATCAATATATTGATTATATACAGTGTTTAACAAATTTATTAGACCACCACCAATGTAAGGTTTGTACCTCAGCGTTGATAATTACATCAATCATGTTTTATGTGTCTGTGATGATCAATACTCCAGTTTGTAGAAGCTCTTTAACTGAAATGATATTTTTGATGCTAAAATATAATTATTATTGTTCCATTTATTTTCAAATTTACTGTTTTACAAAACAACAGGAAACATAATAAAGCACATTATTGTTTCTTGATTAAGATTTTAAATTCTAGTTATTTTCTTTCATTCCTGAACAGAAAAATGAGTTTTATTGTTTGAATGTTTGATTCATTTCGACTTTGAGTCTAAAAAGATGAATCCAGTTTGAAATTCATCATTTCTGTTCAAAACGGTAAAACATGACTGAAAATGAAAGAGTCCACATTAAAACACTTCATGATGCTGGATGGTCTCTGAGACAAACAGGAAAAGACATAACGTGTCTCACAGTGTGGACGAGTCTGCTTTGAGTCCACTGCAGAGACCGGTTCTTACAAAATACACCGAGGAACAGGCAGGAACCGAAAGTTAACCGACACCTCAAGATTTGAAGAACTAGAGACAGAAGGACGACCAGAGCTGATCTTCAGACGGAGACAAATGTTTCTAGATCAGAGTGTGAGAACGTCTCCAGAACGACCAGAAGAAGACGACTGATGGAACGAGGTTTAAAGAGAAGACGAGCTGCTGAAGACATTATTGAGGCCTGCAAACATCCAGAACCTCCTCAGATTCACCAGGGAGCTCAAACACTGGACTGTTGATGACTGGAAGAAGGTCCTCTGGACGGACGAGTCCAGGTTTGACCTCTTCAGTCAGCATCGTCGTCTTCATGTCCACAGAAAAGCTGCAGAACGTTCTGATGCCACATGCAGCCACAGTGAAACACGGTGGAGGTTCCATCATGGTGTGAGGTTCCATCATGGTGTGAGGTTCCATCATGGTGTGAGGTTCCATTTGTGGAAACTTCGTGGACAAATTAGTGAAAATCAACGACATCATGAACAAGAACGTCAAACACAACATCTCAGTGCATCATGGGATTCCTTCTGGACTGAATCTGATTGGTCGAGGGTTCATAAACCAACAAGACAATGAACCAAAGCAAACTTCAGATCTGTGCAGAGACGATTTGACCGAGACAAAGACTCTGGAGTTCTGGACCTGATGGACCGGACGAGTCAAAGTCCAGATCTGAATCCTGTTGGACTAATTTTGGTTTTAGTAGATTCAAAGATTGATCACAGAAAAGTTTCATCTGAAGTCTGAACAGATAGAAACTTTCTGACCTCAACAACAAAAGAGACAAACACATAAAAACAATGTCAGCAAGATGCAAACTGTTAAAGACCAAAGAGGACGAAGAAAAGACTGTTTACCTGTTTCAGTTTGTTATTTGACAAATAAATAATAATATGTTTTCATGACACGTGGTCTAATAGATTTGTTAAGCATCATATGTTCATATGAAACTGGATATGTTATGTGTTGACATCATCAGTGATGTCATTTCCTGTTCTAACTGTTATGTTTTTTCATCACTTACTCTTTATATCCACTGATCACTGTCTGTCTGTCCACCTGTCTGTCTGTCTGTCTGTCTGTCTGTCTGTCCACCTGTCTGTCTGTCTGTCTCTCTGTCTGTCTGTCCACCTGTCTGTCTGTCTGTCTCTCTGTCTGTCTGTCCACCTGTCTGTCTGTCTGTCTCTCTGTCTCTGTGTCTCTCTGTCTGTCTGTCCACCTTTCTGTCTCTGTGTCTCTCTGTCTGTCTGTCTGTCTGTCTCTCTGTCTGTCTGTCCACCTGTCTGTCTGTCTGTCTCTCTGTCTGTCTCTGTGTCTCTCTGTCTGTCCACCTGTCTGTCTGTCTGTCTCTCTGTCTGTCTCTGTGTCTCTCTGTCTGTCTGTCTCTCTGTCTGTCTCTGTGTCTCTCTGTCTGTCTGTCCACCTGTCTGTCTCTGTGTCTCTCTGTCTGTCTGTCTGTCTCTCTGTCTGTCTGTCTCTGTGTCTCTGTGTCTCTCTGTCTGTCTGTCTGTCTCTGTGTCTCTCTGTCTGTCTGTCTGTCTGTCTGTCTGTCTGTCTGTCTGTCTCTGTGTCTCTCTGTCTGTCTGTCTCTCTGTCTGTCTGTCTCTCTGTCTGTCTGTCTCTGTGTCTCTCTGTCTCTCTGTCTGTCTGTCTGTCTCTCTGTCTGTCTGTCCACCTGTCTGTCTGTCTGTCTCTCTGTCGGTCTGTCTCTCTGTCTGTCTGTCTGTCTGTCCACCTGTCTGTCTCTGTGTCTCTCTGTCTGTCTGTCTCTCTGTCTGTCTGTCCACCTGTCTGTCTGTCTCCTTGCAGTACCTTCACAGGTTCCAGTGGACTCACCTGAGCGAACGTCTGTCCTATGAGCAGACGGTCCTGCAGCAGAGACTGAGGACTGAAGTGTCTCAAGCCAAGAGAGAGACAAACTTCTACCTCAACAATGTGGACAGGAGTGCTCACCTGGATAAGCTGAGGAGGAAAAGACAGAGGGACGGACAGCAGGTAAGACCGTCTCACCTGAGTCCTCCTGTACAGGTACAGTCTCTTCTCTGTCTAAAACTTTATTTGTCCTCTTCAGGCGGATGAGAAGATGTGGGACTTCACTCAGCGTCAGACAGAGGACGAGATCCAGATGAAGAAGAAGAAGCAGCAGCTGGACAAGACCCGCCTCATCCAGCAGAAGAGCCAATCAAATGTCTCACTGCTGGCCAAGATATTCAACTCCAACCAATCACAGTGACATCACAGAAGCAGCTGATTTACTGCTGGACATTCTGTCTCCGATCAATGAGCCCATTGATCAGAAGACTGAGGGCTTTTTTTTTTTATATATATGGGGGGGGGGGGGGGGGGGCGCTGATGACAGACAGGAAGGACAGAGACGGAGGACGGAGCCTCTCTGTCTCTGCTCCTCGCTGTCCAGGTGTCCCTCCTGTCCATCTCATCTTGTAAATAAATGTACATCCATGGGACACGTTACAGCTCCGGTTGTTTATTATGGGATGTTTGATTTCTCACCTGTGTGACTCAGGTGGCTCCTCACACCCTCAGACCTGATGGGCTTCCTCGTTTGGTGAGGGTGTCGAAGGTGTTAGCCAATCAGCAGCGGCGTGTATTTGATATCTGATGTATTAAAAGGTGCTCAAATCACATGCGGCCGCAACAAACCATTATTTTATTAATCTGTCAATTTTTTTATTGATTAATCCATGAATGAATCCTGTCAGTTGAAAAATTGGTCTCATATAATAAATATTGTTCATTTTTCACCATTAACCCCAGTAACAGACCAGTTACCCCAGTAACAGACCATTAACCCCAGTAACAGACCAGTTACACCAGTAACAGACCATTAACCCCAGTAACAGACCAGTTACACCAGTAACAGACCATTAACCCCAGTAACAGACCAGTTACACCAGTAACAGACCAGTTACACCAGTAACAGACCATTAACCCCAGTAACAGACCAGTTACACCAGTAACAGACCATTAACCCCAGTAACAGACCAGTTACCCCAGTAACAGACCAGTTACACCAGTAACAGACCAGTTACTCCAGTAACAGACCAGTTACTCCAGTAACAGACCAGTTACTCCAGTAACAGACCAGTTACACCAGTAACAGACCATTAACCCCAGTAACAGACCAGTTACCCCAGTAACAGACCAGTTACACCAGTAACAGACCATTAACCCCAGTAACAGACCATTAACCCCAGTAACAGACCAGTTACTCCAGTAACAGACCATTAACCCCAGTAACAGACCATTAACCCCAGTAACAGACCAGTTACGCCAGTAACAGACCAGTTACTCCAGTAACAGACCATTAACCCCAGTAACAGACCAGTTACCCCAGTAACAGACCAGTTACACCAGTAACAGACCAGTTACACCAGTAACAGACCAGTTACACCAGTAACAGACCAGTTACTCCAGTAACAGAGCTGAGGGCTCAGCCAGACAAAACTAAACCCGTCAGTCAGAGATCAGAGGCAGCAGAAAACTTTAACCACAAACAAAGTACTCAGCCCCAGTACTTCAGTCAAAGTACAGATACTCCTGGTCAAATATTACTCAACTACAAGTGAAAGTTGCTCAGTCAAAATTTTACTTGAGTTAAAGTACTAGAGTACTTGGTTTTAAAAATACATAAGTATTCAAAAATATGTTTTTTAAAAATACTTAAGTATTCAAAAGTACATGTTTTTAAAAATACTTAAGTATTCAAAAGTACAAATTACAAAGTACATTTTGTAATATCAGTACATGCTGTATTGTTTTCATGATGCGTTTACTGAACCTTGTAACTCTGTAAACCACCTGATGAAGCTGTGACCTGCTGTAGATCCTCTCTGATACACAAAGTGTGTAGAAAAACCTTAAAAACTTCAACACAGAAACACAATCAGAAACAAAAAATACATTTTCTGATGTAACTGAATTAAAATCACATGATTAAATCAGATTGAAGTCGACTGTAAGGATTTTCTGTTAAATAACTCAGATTTCTTTCTGTCTTCAGAGGCAGTATATATACATGAATTATGTAGTATTTTTTACTCTGATAAAAACAATCCAACTTTAAAAACTACCTGGAATAATGAATAATTCTAATAACATGTTGAGATTTAGTTCAGTCTTTCTCCATGACGTCTTTCTGTTTGAATGACAGAGGGACAGTTTGTTCTTGTTACAGACGCCTGGATGACGTGTTTCTGCTGTGACATCAGTCCAGAGGAGCTCTGTGATTGGTTTCCTTCTGTGAGGAACACGTCATGTGACCAACTGCATTTTAGAAAAGAAAAAACACCAACAGCTGACTTCAAAGCTGCACTTAGTGGAAAAGTAGCAAAAGTCTGAAGTTTACAAAAAAACAAATACTCAAGTAAAGTACAGATACTCAAAAAATGCACTTAAGTACAGTACTCAAGTAAATGTACTTCGTTACTGTCCACCACTGCAAATAAGACAAATGTCAAATAATATCAAATACAGTTCTGTGCAAAAGTTTTAGGCAGGTGTGAAGAAATACTGTTATATTTTTATTATTTTTATTGTTTTACAAAATGCAAAGTCAGCAAACAGAAGAAAAATCTAAATCAAATCAATATTTGTTTGACTTTCCTTTCAAAACAGCATCAGTTCTTCTTGGTTCTCACTCAGTTTTTGAAGGCGCTCAGCAGGTCGGTTCCAAACATCTTGGAGAACCAACCACAGATCTTCTGTCTCTTCATGTGGTTCCAGACTCCATGTTCAAACCATCACTTCCAGGACTCCGTGTTCTCCTTTACGTTGAAGATGGTTCCTAGTTGCATTGGCTGTGTGTTTGGGGTCGTCGTCCTGCTGCAGAATAAATTTGGGGCCAATCAGACGCCTCCCTGATGATGCTGTCTGATGGACGAGTGTCTGCCTGTTTCTCAGCACTGAGGACGACATTAATCCTGATCAAATCCCAAACTCCATTTACAGAAATGCAGCCCCAAACTTGTAAGGAACCTCCACCGTGCTTCACTGTTGCCTGCAGACGTTCTTTATTGTTCCGCTGTCCGGCCAGCTGACTCATCAGTCCAGAGCACCTGCTGCCATTTTTCTGGAATCCAGTTCTTTTCATGCGTAGTTGAGTCACTATTCCTTGTTTCCACGTCAGAGGTTTGGCTCTTTAGCCACAATTCTTCCATGAAGACTCCTCTGGACAGTAGACTGGTGAACCTGGTTCCCACGGGTTCCTGCGAGTTCTGAGCAGGAACCCGTGCTGGTGCTGCTGGACATCTTCTGACTTTGAAGGGAAGTTTAATGTGTCGTTCATCTGCTGCAGTCGGTTTCCTCTGCGTCTGCGGTTCTCAGCGTTGCCCGTTTCTTTTTGCTTCTTCAAAAGATCTTGAACAGCAGATGTTGAAACCTCCGTCTGTTTTGAAATCTTTGTCTGCAGCAGAAGCACCTTGTGTCTTGTTGCTGTGCTCAGTGTTGTCATGGCGTCTGTGACATCATACTGTCTTCCACAGCCTCACCTTGGTAGCAGTTTGTCTGCTCCTCGTCCAGTTTGAATCCTCCTACAAACCTGTTTTTGTTTCACTTAATAGGTGCGTTCGAGGTGATCCAGGTCTGCGCAGAATCGATCAGCGGCGGTCGCCGCACAATGCATGCTGGTTAGATTTGTGTCCGACTTGATCCCGACTTGCTCTGACATCATACACACGTAGGCAACGATGACCTCACGAGATCGAGGTGGTCGCAGTTTGTAGAGCCAGGAGCTGCAGCTGCTGTCCACCTGCAAACACCTGACTGTCACCTGATCGATGAGCTGACAGGCTCTGATTGGCTCTTAACTTTGACAACAAACACCACGTGTTGTATAAAATAGTAATTTTCTGTGTAACTGTAATATTTAATGACATATTGATCTTCTGTTGTCTGATGAATAATCAGATATTTAGTGTCTGATAATAATAAAGGTTCTATATGACTGATCAAAAGAACAGTTTGGTTCTTTACAAGGCAGATAAAAGAACCGATGAGTCAAAAGGAGGATCTCTTCTATTTTAACTTCAATCAACGATCAAGAACGAACTTTATTTCTTCAGCTGTGATCAATGACCTGCAGACTACAGGTGACCTACAGGTGACCTGACAGGATGTTCGTGTCTCTTCCTCTAGTCTCTCTGAAGTCTGTTGAAAACTGTCTGACTTGTCTGCAGACTTTTCGTCTCCACCTCCTGCTGCTATCAGCCGTTTGTAAAGTTGCTCATGCTGAAAATAACAGCAACATTTTGTCACATTTAGCTTCAAATCATATTTTAAAAAGTGGTGTGAATTTTTGAAAGTCACGTTTTAGCACATTTAACACGATATTTGTTAACTTTGAAAATTTATTAAATTATTAAATTTAAATCTTAAATCTAAATCTAAAAGTTAAATCTAAATGTTTTGGGTGAAATTAAATATTTAACTAATATGCAAATTCAAGATGCCGGCAACTGGAAGTACCAAAATAAAAGCTCGAGGAGGTCAAAGTCTGTTTATAGTGTCAAATAACGAATAAACAACGATCTTTTCTGGAGAAATTGACTCTTGGACATAGATTACAGAGATAAGAACTACCCAAAATAACAAACCCGTTTGGAGAAACTATATTTTACGAGTATCTTGAGTTTTTAGTGTCACTTTTTTGTGGGACTTATAAACTGTAGTCAGTCACAAGGGGACTTTGACACAAATTCTGCCAGGGAATGTAAACTTGTGAGTACAACTGTATATAAAGTGTGAAAACGTCTCTCCCGATGTTTTCGGTTAAAGCAGATTCGGCCATGTTAGCAGGGCGTGGATGGACGACAGCAGACTGCAGGTGGAGGCAGGCGGGGGGGGGAGATCAGTCAGAGTGCGCCCCCTTCTGACTGACTGAAGTGGCTACAGATTATCAGTCCCACAAAGAAATCACACTAAAAACTCAAGGTACTCGTACAATTAAGTCTTAATTAAGACTTAATGTGTACACACACACACACACACACACACACACATTATATATATATATATATATATATATATATATATATATAATGTGTACACACACACACACACATTATATATATATATATATATATATATATATATATATATATATAAATATATATATAAATATATATATATATATATATATATATATATATTTATATATATATATATATAAATATATATATATATATATATGTATAATGTGTACACACACATTATGAAAGTATCAGCTCTTCATCTCAAGGGTAGGCTAAAAGCAAAACTGAAGGCATATTTGTGTCAATGGAGCGTTTAAAGGAATATTTTATTTTTAAAAATAAATTGTTAGTCATACTGTTTATTGTCATTTACAAAGATACAAAAGCTATAATTGTTGACTCATTTGTTTGAGTACCTGTGTACACACACATTATATATATATATTTATTTATATATATATATATATATATATATATATATATATATATATATATATATATATATATATATATATATATACATGTATATATATATATATATACACATATATGCATATATAACATGACGTTTCTTATGAGATATAGTATGATGTATTTATGGTATTTATGTATTTATCATTTGAATAACATCATAATAATATTTTTCATATATAGTATCTGGTGATACTATTTATAGACATAGACCTTCGTAAATCAAATGTTTACTTGTTTCTTCCTCACATTTGTTTTCAATATCTACAAACCTTCATATTATGACTTTGCATGTGTGTTTATTGTTTACTGTTTCAAGTACCGGAGGGGGGCGGGACCACGAGCCGTGCTGTGACGTTACTGTCTGTACGGCGAGTGTCTCCGTCAGGACGCACCGGAGGAGCCGAGAGGAGCAGCAACATGGCTGCAGATTACTGGGAGCCAGAAAGACCAGAGACCCTGAGAGACTGAATCGAGACAGAGACAACCCGGGACACACCGGGACACACCGGGACAAAACCGCCCGGTGAGTCTCACACACCGCACAGCTTCACCGAGCTGCTGGGACACCGTTTAATGACACCGGGACGGAGCGGTTAACGGACAGAGAGGCTATTTATACACACTGATGACATTTACTGCAGGAGATAGACGGAGCCCGACCTCCCAGACACACACAGAAAACACACAGAACGTAGGCACGACCACAGAGAACCACAGAGAGAACTCAGAGAACCAGCAGGCTAGTAGCTGCTACACACACACACACACACACACACACACACACACACACACACACACAGACATAGCTTCAATTATTTATGTTCAGTGACGCACCATGACGTCACAACAATACACAGCAGAGCAACTCTCAGGTGTTAGCATTTTAGGTGTCAGATAGATAACCTGTCAGCTAGTCAGGTGTTAGCATGTTAGCTGCCAGGTGTTAGCATGTTAGCTGTCAGGTAGATAACCTGTCAGTTATTCAGGTGTTAGCATGTTAGCTGCCAGGTGTTAGCATTTTAGGTGTCAGGTAGATAACCTGTCAGTTATTCAGGTGTTAGCATATTAGCTTTAAGTTAGTCAGGTGTTAGCATGTTAGCTGCCAGGTATTAGCATTTTAGGTGTCATGTAGATAACCTGTCAGTTATTCAGGTGTTAGCATATTAGCTTTTAGTTAGTCAGGTGTTAGCATGTTAGCTGCCAGGTGTTAGCATTTTAGGTGTCAGGTAGATAACCTGACAGTTATTCAGGTGTTAGCATGTTATTTTTCAGATGTTAGCTGTCAGGTAGATAACCTGTCAGTTATTCAGGTGTTAGCATATTAGCTTTTAGTTAGTTAGGTGTTAGCATGTTAGCTGCCAGGTGTTAGCATTTTAGGTGTCAGGTAGATAACCTGTCAGTTATTCAGGTGTTAGCATGTTAGCTGCCAGGTGTTAGCATTTTAGGTGTCAGGTAGATAACCTGTCAGTTATTCAGGTGTTAGCGTATTAGCTTTTAGTTAGTCAGGTGTTAGCATGTTAGCTGCCAGGTGTTAGCATTTTAGGTGTCAGGTAGATAACCTGTCAGTTATTCAGGTGTTAGCATATTAGCTTTTAGTTATTCAGGTGTTAGCATATTAGCTTTTAGTTATTCAGGTGTTAGCATGTTAGCTTCTAGTTATTCAGGTGTTAGCATATTAGCTTTTAGTTATTCAGGTGTTAGCATATTAGCTTTTAGTTATTCAGGTGTTAGCATGTTAGCTTCTAGTTATTCAGGTGTTAGCATATTAGCTTTTAGTTAGTCAGGTGTTAGCATGTTAGCTGACAAATCAGACAAAATACCAGATTCTGGAGTCTTTATATGGTTGTTTGGTTTTCTGTATTTGCTAATATTTCTTTTTAAACCTTATTGTTGATATTTAACGTTAACATTGATCCTTAATGAGACACAAACAGATCAACATGATACACTGTTTACATCTCCAACCGCCTGTTGCTATGGATACACATTAAGATCCTGTAAGTCGTTATCATGAGAAACTTTGACCAAATAGTCTCAAAATAAGGATTTAGTATTTCACAATATTGACTATATGTATCTCAAAACAGTGAGAAACTGATATTTAGTGATTAATTTCAGAAGGTTTTGAATTATTTTGAGATATTAACTCAACATAACTCACGTATGTTAAATAAAAGCACACCTCAAAGTAATCACATTACTGCTGTGATATCTAATGTTTGTTTGGATGTGATTTGAATTAGGGCTGAACGATTTGGGAAAATAATCTAATTGCGATTTTTTTTCTCCAATATTGCTATTTAACATGCTATTATAATAATAATAATAATAATAATAATAATAATAATAATAATAATTATTATTATTATTATTGTTATTATTATTATTATTATTTCATCCTCTTTTTTTTCCCAAGAAAACGTCATGAATTATTTTATTGTGGCGAACACAATATTAGATACATTTGGTATAAAATGTTCTTTCCCACAGGCTCGATGTTACAATTAAAATATGTCACAATAAGATACAAGAGTTGAAATAAATAACATTTTTATTTAACTGTTCATTACAGAAACATAAGAGCAACAAATCTTTGGCTTTGCCTCCATGTTTGTATTAAAAAACCTCGCGGTTCAGATCGTATCACGGTTTTGAGTCATTGATCGGATCATTTTTCAGATCAGCAAAAAAGAAAAAAGTGTTGGGATTAGAATGATTTTAAAAATGCACTTGTCTTTGATCTTTGTCTGTCTGTAATTATCACCATAGTGATGTGATGTAATAATAATGATCACAGTAATGATAAAGGTAATAATATTAAAAACTTCAAACTTATACAGTGCTGTACTACGTATATACTGTACATATATTAGATCATTATACACTGTACAGTATAATACACAACTACGCTCTGTAGTCTGGCTCAATGTCCCGCCTACAGCAGCACATCTGATTGGTT